>NC_134040.1:48336061-48647468 GCF_965140245.1 Athene noctua
GTCAGAGCCACCAGAGGTTGACAAAGTGATTTGCTTTTCTTGTATTTTTACTTTATCTACTCTACAAACAAGCCAGATATTTCAGCAGCAGGTATGGCTGTTACAGCCCTTCCATTATTTACATTAAAATCAAAGGAGAGAAGGAAGAGGAGGATATATGAGGAAAAAATAAAAGAAAAAAACAAGTTTGAAGCTGTAGGGAAAATAATTATACTTTTTGAGTACAGCAACTCATATGTATCATAAATGGGGTCAAATAAAAATAAATGTAAGGAGCCATACCAAATACAATGTGCACTTATTGTTCTATAATTTTATGGTTTAATCTCTCTGTCTTTTTCTGCGAAGTAACCCATATGCCATGATTATTACTAGTGACAGCTGTCATTGGTTGGTAGTTCCTCCCAAATTGCTGAAGGCGATCAGATAAACAAGCATGCTCGCCTGCTATTACTGGTTCTTACTTGTTCAGTTCATGTTTCCCTGTATTCAGAACTCTCTTTTCTGACCAGCATGCTCAAGTATTAAATTAGGAAATTCAGCCACGATTTGTGAAATCTTTATAGACAAGGAAGCATTGAACCATTGTTATATTATGTTTCTACTTTAAAATATATACATTCATGAAGTTTAAACATGTACTTTCTTAAATATCATCATTATTTTCACCCAGAAGCCTTCATAACTTTTCTGTAGAAAGATCCCTGAGTCAGATAGGGACTGGCTACAGACCAGTTATGGTTATCTACCTAATCTGCCTACAGTAGAGGGAAAACGGTAATGCATAATATTTTTTTCATGACCTATCATCAATCTGTCAGTTTGAAAAATAAGAAGTAGTTAAATTAATTATTCTCATATTGATTCCCCTTTGCCAGATTCATTAGACTATCCTATCCCTGCATAAAAACCCCAAATACCGGTCTGGGTAAAACTTGGCAGAAAAATACTTTGCCTCTACCAAATGACTCATTTATATTTAATCATTTTAAGAGGTTTCCTCTGTAAATATTTAATAGATGATGTATATATCTAGAGGATATCGCAACAGAAAACTTAAAAAGCCTTGACTGCAAACTTTCATGGTTCCTGCTAAGATAAACTTTTTTAATCAGAAAGAAATTAACTGCTCACTCCTAGCACAAGCTGATCAGATTTTTACAAATCATGAGTAGCTGCATAAATACTAACATCTGTCCAAATACTTACCAGTAACAAAAAGCATAGATTAGTAAATGCTTGCAAACAAGACTGTAGCAGTGGTTCACCTGTGTTCTTGCAAATGAGTCATCTTATTCGCATCAACAGTACTAGGCACAAATTCTATTATTTGAATCAAAATTGAATTTTTATCTCATGATATAGAACAAAAGAGGTGTCCATATATTTCTTCCACACTTCTAATGCTTAACAAAAACCTTAACTGACTATTTATTGGCAGTTTCTTTACATTTCAGCTGTTTCAGAGAGACCAGTGTGCTTCAAGTTTACCATCTGCATAGAGGATGAAGATGGCTGCAAGGTAAGTACAGCCAGAGTAGCTCACATAGTAGTGACCCAGGAAGAGAGACTCGTGGTAATTGATATGAAATCTAAACATCAGACTTGTAAGCACACAGGGGCCATCAAAATTAATTGTACTTGAGTGTAAACTGTTGAAAAGCTAAATCTCTTCAGGGAAGGATTAGTGAAAGTGCAGTATTCTTCAGGGAACCATGCAAATCTGCACTGCAATAGCCTGTTTCCTGATGTTCCCTTAGGGATCATAGAGAATTTATAGGAAGGCAGTATTTTTTTGTACTTACGCTGCCTTTACCAGCTGCACAAAATTCCTTCTTGAGTGACTACTTTCCATAAAAGCAATTACAGAAGATTCTGGGATTCTTACTTTCATTTCCTTTGGTAGTTCTGTAGAGACAACTTTTCTTTAGTAAATAATCAGAGCATGCACATGCAGCAATAGAGACTGAATATGCTACGAATGAGCCTGCATGTTTATCCTTCTTTACACTGAGGATGTTTGGAAAATGTTATTATGTTTCCATGCATGCCGTATGCTACTCAATTGGAGCAATGTAAGTAATTTTATAAGAAATATTGAAAAAGAGCATAGAAAGATTTACTTGTGCATGTGTTGAGTGGAAGGCACAAAGGGAAATACTGGAAGCCTTCAGCGCAAACACTCTTTGAATGTTGAAGGACTGGATACCTAAGGCCATTCAGACCAGAGATTTAATTTCTACTCTTCACTTTTCTAGTGTTGCTGCTTGGGAATGTGGTACTCTTTATCAATACAGAAATAAAAGTTCCTGTCTTTCAAAGCAACAGCACAATAAAAGAAAGCAAAACCTGACCTCCTTTGTTAGTAGCAGTGTTGAGATGAACTGCAGCTCTGACCTATTTCTCCAGAGTTACAATTATCTGCTGTAACAGTACCACTTTACTTTTTAAATCCCGGATTACTGTACTTTGAGATTTAGAGAAGTTACTCTCTTTCTGATTACAGACCTTGTTACATCAGGGGCAAGCCAGCATGAAGAATGAATGAATGCACATGAATGAGCAAAGACAAGGCATGTGATCAAGTCATCGTAATGAATTTGTAATTTTTATTTGAATATTTATATATATATATATAAAAATATATTTTCTGTAAGTTTATTTAGATACCCTTTATGTATATAGATATATTAAAAATGTACTTCTGTATCCATATGTATCCCCACATATTATAGAATGATCTAAACTGAGGTCGTGTGGTGAGGGAATTGGGTTTTGTTCTTTTGTTTGGCAGACTGTGCTTTGCTGAGATATGATCAGATTCTCTATGCACCATTGGAACGATAAATATAAAATACTTCGAGAAACCAAGTTCTTACGTATTCAGAACCAAACCTCTTGGTGATACAAGTTGACATAGCTGCCTTAATTCGACTTAATACTTGCTTAAATCAGTGGAAGGAAAGTGAATTACATTACATGAGGATCTGGTATTTATAATCTGATTTTTTAATTTTATTTTAACAGTGTATCCACCCTTACAAAACCACCTTTTTTCCCCCTAAGTTTCGTATTTATCTGTGTCACAAAAATGGATAGAAAATATGTTCTGTTTTCCTCAAGTCAGATTTCCTTAGTTAACTTTCAATCTTCAGAACACATCATTCACCTTTTTTTGTTTTACCAGCAGCATTCACATAACACTGTGCTGGTAAAAAACACTGAGTCCTGTCAAGCCCAGTCACACAGAAATCATAAATCAGGTTGTCACAAACCATAGGATTAGCTCTAAAATTGAGTTTTCAGGGTAAAAACAAAACCAAACCAAACCAAAACAAAACCCAAACAAAAACAAAAACCCAACTTTTATCTTTTTATTTACCCTCTGTTTTCTAGCACATTTTCAGCTTTGCCCCAACCCTTAAACAGTGACAAAACACTTAACAACACAACTCTTATATAGTCTTATGCCAACTGCTGAAAACATAACTCTCTACTTTCAACAGGAACCATACATAGTTCACTCGGGCCATTCGTTTCACACAGATTAGGCTTATTTTATTCAATCCTCTTATTTTTGTCTGACTTCAGTTGAATGGAAAATCATTCCTGTTTTTTGGTCACAGATCGACTCTATACAAAATGATCAAATAAAATAGTTGTTCAGGGCCTGGTTTTGCCCTGTTACTTTTCACCCCTATCAGTAAGATGCTACAAGCACCATCCACAGAACACATGCATTTTAAAGAGAGAAAGCCTTGCAGTGGTTGCAGAAGGCTGAGTTCAAGCAAGGATAAGAAAGTAAACTATAACTTACTTGAATTCCTTTTAGTGAGGGGCCCCATTTGATTTTTGATTCCTATGTGAAGTCATTAAGTTCTGCTGTGAGGGGAATGGTACTCAATGCAGTTTTGAGGAAGACATTTATGGCTCCATCCCCGGAGGGCTGACATGCAGGCTAAGCATCTGCTAGCATCAGCTAAATATGCAGGGGAGAATACAAGTATTTGGAGAAGCATTAGGATAAGCTTTGGCTGAGGCAGCTGAGAAAAATGAAAAATTACTGCTGTTATTTAAATTACTTCAAGAAATTTTAAATTTTTCCTGTCTTTTTCCATCAAGGTAGCAAAGGAGGAATTCAGATTCCACTAACGGAAAGTTTTGGAAGAGAAATGAACGGAAGATATTGCCATGGTTTGCTCAAAAATGAGACAGAACATTTTCATTACTCCTGAGGGACATTTATGGGGAACAGGCAAAAAGGTGGATGCGTTTGAAGTGACAAGAGTGTTTTGCTCTAGAAGTGACAACATACACTAAAATCTCCAAAACTCACTATAAGATTAAAACAAACATTTTTCTTGTTCTCTGAACAAAACCACTCAGCAAATACATCAGAAAAGGCAGATAAGTAATCTATTCAGTCTTGGTTCTCTCTCTCCAGGCAATTTCAGGTACTCTTTGAATCTTGCAGCTCTTAGCATAGCAATAGCATGCATTTCTTAGATAGGACTTTTCTATAATTTTCTTCTTCTTTTTGTCTACGTACAAATTTTTTGTGATAGCAAGATACACACATTAAGGTGTCTTCCACTGTATAATCAATTACATAGTTATTATGGTTATTATCATAATCAATTACTTTGCTTCCCAATAAAATGCCTAGTTGCTTTCAAGGTCAAGACAATTATAAGTGTTCAGTATTTAACAATTACTTAATATATATTCAAGTAAAATTCCTCATAATATCAACAGACATTTTTGATAAAGACTTAAATTTTTAAAGTTTGTTATAAAGATTTCATGACAGATAACAATTTCAATTAAAAGAAACACAGATTTAACCCTATCATCTAGTTGGACCAAGTCTTATCAGAGACAGACAATAAAACTGACTGTATGGTCAATCACTCTGTAGATGTTGACTGCAGCTGAATAGAGTGTCTGTCCCCTTGCGTGTATTCAGAATAAAACACAGATATCAAAACAAAGGCTGTGGTGAAGGTTATAGCAACAGGAAACACCTTTTACATTTCAGCCCTTCAGAAGTATCACCCATGTCCAAGTCAAACTGGGCTTAGTCTGAGGTAAATTTCAGCCACCGTTTTGTGTCTTCTACAAACTGCACTTTTCCAGTATGTTATCTTCGGGATACCTTGTATCACCAGAAATGTAATACTCTAATAGAGACAGACAAAAATATATGTATCCATTTGTACAGATGTAATAGAAGTACTAATTATCTCTTACATGATGCAGTGTTTAATATTAGGTAATGTTTCTAGTCTATACATAAAATTCTGGATTATGAAGTATATCCCATAGCCATTTTTTCAGCTGTTTATCTCATCTTCTCAGAACAGAACACTTTGTTACAAGGAAATTATAGCAGTAGCAATTCATTGCTAAGAAAAGATATATTTTTTACAATGTAGCCTAATTTATTTTTCATTATTAAAAACAGAGTAACTTACCAATTGTGTTTTGACATCACTACATCTTAAAGACAAAAGCAGATAAACTTTATAAAGTACTAAACAGTTTGTCAGTTTTGAGATGGATTTCAGAGTATGAAATTTTTGACCAAAATAGGGAAAACATTGCAATTAACTATAGAACTGGTCAGGTTTTAAATGCTTATTAAAAACAAATATATTTAAAATCGAAACATGTATCCAGCTCTCCTCTCTTCTCACTTTATCCCTGCTATCTCAAAGGGTAGTTTTGGAAGAAGAAGAAATGAAATTTCTCATCACCATCTGTTATCTGACATTTTAAAAAAGTCATTGTTTGACCAGTAATGAGAGAGTTAGCAGAATTTGGGCTATAAATCATTACCTTCTAATTTGCAAAGATGGTACATTTTTAAAGGCAAAACAGATAATGCCCTATGTAGAAATGGCCACATCACCCAAGATACAGAGCCTCATTCAAGCATTAAAATGCAAAACAGATGGAGGAAACCTTTCAAGAAAATATACATACGGAGAAAAATTGCTGTGAAATGTAAGGAAAGAAAACTCTGCCAAGCTCAACAGGACCATAGAAAGTGTTAATGACCCAAGGATTATCTTTTCCAAAACTAAAGGAAAGACACAAGTATGAAGAAAGATGTTCTCCTAACACAAACATCTAATCAGGAAATAGAATATACCAACATGGGATTATCCCCAAAAGATGAAATTAGAAAGGATTTCCCATCCTAGTTACATCAATTTTTAAGGATCAAGTTTAGACAAAATATCCCAAAGCTAACTTGACAACTTCACAGAATAAGGAAAAAATAAAAAACAAAACCAGATGTTCTGTGTTACAGGAAACTTCATGTTAATGAATCATGTGCATTTTATAAGCAATGGACAAAAAAACCAAAAGGACCATCTGAAGGTCACAGAATAGATCGCTGTTGTGCTAGGCATTGTGAAAACATGGAGTATGAGACCGCTCCTGCTTCAAAGAGTTTAAGCTAATAATGTAAATAATTGGGTGGGGAAAGTGGTAGAACCCAAGTCAAGGGAAGAAATGTTGTAGCAGAAAAATGGGCATTTGGGCTTATTTCCTCTGCTCTAGGGCAGTGTACCTAGGAGGGCACTATAAAATGAAATAGAAGGCAAATGAGGAAGGAAGAGAAGACAGGGACCACTGCAGAGGGACTGATGAGAAGGGCTGTGGGAATCACAAAGCAAGGCAGAAGAAAATAACCGAGCTCCAGGCTCAGGCTTTCCCAGGGGATGTGTGATGATTAGGAAGGAAGGTACTAGCTGGGTCCTGCCTGGTGTGAATATTGTGTTAACCTGATGATGGTTATAGGGGTTTGTGGTGCTGTGATACATAAGAAGATGATGGATAGATGGATGGAAAAGGAATATATATATATATATATTCTTTTTTTTGGCAGAAATAGAAAGGGTAGATCTCATTGACTGCAGTAGAATGTGATTTCAACAAATGTAAACAGCATTTGGGTAAGAAATCTGTAAATAATTTTTGTTGCTGTTTCTGCATTCTGTATCATTTGCTCAAAAGAAACATGCCTTATCATTGTGGAAGCGTGCAGGCTCTGAAGGATACACTTTGAAGCCTGTGAAGGTCTCCTCTAAATCCACACTTTCCACACACCTAAGGCACATATGAATGCATCTCAGTGTTTATGCCTGCCCTACTATGGGGGTCCAAACATACCCTTTTGTATTATTGGATTAGCAGATCACTGATTATCAGCACGTTATAGACTTCCACAATGAAGAAACATTTACATTACACAGATCACAGGAACATCTACATACGTGGGAGTGAAATGGGCACCCTGAACATAAGTGACTGTCTTTCTATAATTGAACATGAGACACAGTCTGAACACTACATGAGTGAAAATGAAATGTGTTTCTTCTTCAGACACTCAAAGTGAGTAGAGTAGGAGGGGGAATAAACAGGTCTATGCCCTTAGGGCTATGTTAAGAAGGCACCAGGACTCAGTGACTGACAGAGAAAATGGCTCTACAAGTGAGGGTCCATTCTTCATGACAGCCATCTCATCCTACTCGTTTGATAAAACACTCTGTAAAGGATTAGTTTTAGCTGTTTGGCTCTGGACAGAGAAAATGTGATGTGTGAGCTGTGTAAAGTCATAAACTGTTCAGAGAGGAGCTGTGCTTTGCTTAATCACAATATCTTAACTGTCTCTTGCTCTGAAAGAGTAATTTTCTACATCTTTTTTCTTCTGCTTTCTACCTTGGCTGTGGTTCTCCTCTCTCCTTCCTTACTACAGATTTTATTTGCTTGCTCATGGGGGAAAAGTAATAGGTAAGAAAAGCCTAATTGAGGCAAGATTAATGCAGTTCCACTGAGAATAAGGAAAAGATTTATTCTCTCCCTCCCTTCCACAGATGTCTTGTTAGGGATTCAGCCTTGCCTAACATATGTACCTTTATACATTTACTTCCTTCTCGTCCTCTGGGAGAAGCCTATCTCATGTAATTTATTGACTTGGCTGCCTTGTTTGTATCCATGTTAATAGTAAGATGTATTGAATGCTCACATTCTTATTCTCAGATGTGAGTGAAGGAGGTTTATCTATGTTGAAAAATATGTACATTTGGCTTGCCACAACTAGGAGTTACCATAAAGAAAATGTTGAAATTGGAGCCTCTGAGCTGGCAAGAAATGTAAAGGCTTGAAAGAGGGGAATCCAGCAGAGCTGCTGAAATAAAGCATCAAGTTCAGAAGAAATGGGCAGCCTTGTGATCCTGCTCTATGATTTTCTTTCTCTTAGCTGACTCTCATCTTGGGCTGACAACTTCAGCTAATGCCGACAAACAGCAAGTGATGGAAATACTTATTTTAACTAACTGATGAAAGGCTGTGAGCGGAGATGAGGAGAACTTAGGAGTCAAATTTAATTTATATATAATTGACTCAGGCAAGAGAAAGGAGCTTGGGCCAAACACTGCATGCAACGCTTTTCACTAACCTTGTACTTGAGACTTGTATATCAGAAGGTCCTTTACAGTTCTTTCTGGAAAGGACAGCTTTGAAGGTCACCCCATGGCATTACTGTAAAATTTTACTCCATCAGAGGGACAGACCCTTACATCAACCCAGAAAAGGAGTTTCTTTACTCACTGTCACATTCAGAAACCTGTCACTGACATTAATAAGGTCAAAACAGGCACTGGGCCTTTATACCAGGCAGCTGTATTTACTGAAATTGTCTGTATTTTTCTATATTCAAAATGACATTTTCTTTTTTACTTTTCAGAGGAGGAAGAGTGCTATTCTTTGCTTTCTAATATGCAATCTGCCCTTGATATTTCATGACTTCTCATCTTGCCAAACACCTAAGTCCTGGGAACAAAGTGCTTTTGGGCTGGTGTGAGTGGTAACTCCTGTTACTGCTTCCCAAACTGGTCTGAAACTGCCATGGATAGCATAGAGACCAAGAGTACATTATAAATGCTTTCAATGTTCCAACTCTCTTTGCCACATACATATTTTTATGTGCTTTGCTTCCCTTTCTTTAAAGTGCAAAATTTTCACTTAGTTCCACTGCTATCGCTTTCTCCTTCTTCTGTTATGTGGGTTAGCCCATGCTTGGGAACGAAGGGTATGCTGTTTAAAGGAGCAGCCTGACTTCCAAGGAAATGAAAGTAGTAATATGTATCTTGCTCAGTTGTGATTTTCATTTCTTTCAAAGCCAGGCTACTTTTTACCCACATTTTTTTTTCTCAGCCCAAGCTTGTGGTTTTGGGGGCATCTTCTAGGAGTTTTTCTATTAAGTTCTCAATTGTCTGTCACTTTGTTGTCATCTCGGGACATGATTACTTACATTTTTTGTAGGGTACTGATCTTACTTCTCTTTTACTCTCTTTATTCTGGCTCCAACCAGTGACTCAAACATTCATTTGTAAAAAACAGAAACAAGCAACCCTGCAAACCCCACCAGATGCAACTGATACTAGCTAAAATGGATGCATGCTAACTAAAATTCCAACTGTTTTGTTTTTTTTTTTTTATCTGCTGCAATGGATTTAAAGTATGTCTTTGCTTTTGCTAAGTGATTCCTTGATATTTTTCTTGTTATCGTGACTCCTGATAAATGTTTTTTGCTATTTCTTTCTTGTTTCTACGTTTCCAATTTGTGTTGCTTAAGGTTCTCCTTACCAGTGTACCCTTGGTTCACCATAGCATGAGAACTATCCAAGACACCTTAAAACTGTTTATACGGCAAATGATGCACTTACGGATTTTCTCTTTTCCTAGGGACAGGAAGGATTTCTAACTGGGTACTTTAAATATTCTTTTCTTCCATGTTCTTCTGAGCTACCTGAAATTTTATTGGGTAATTATGAGAACGTAAATGCCAAAGCACAGTATTATTGATATTTACCTATTAGCTCCAGAAATGTAACACTCCTATACACTGACCATGTGTCCTTGTTCAGGGAAGACCATTCATACTCCTGCTGGTTTATTTTTTACTGCAGAATGCAAAATTAATCTCAGTTCATTGTAAGACATGCTAAACTCTTCAGGTTGGGATGCTCAGCAGTCCATGGCTGCACATTATAAATCTTTGAACTCCCATCATCCAGATTAGCCTTCTGAGATACTTTCTACATAGTCTAAAACCAAGTCAAGAAAACAAACTTGTCCTGTGCATCTCTTCATTCCCTTCAAAACTCCTATCGGTCAGTCTGTTTGCTACGGACTAATTTTCTATCATTTGTTTGATTCCCTATATGAGCACACTGATCACATCTAATACCTTTTGGGGAAGGTAAATGAGATGGTAATTTGGGAGTTATTTCTGAACAGTGATGCTCATTTTAAATAAGAAAATTCTGCTGCTGCAAAGAATTAGTGATTGTTTTCAGCTCATAAATAATCAGTAGTATTTGAAAATTATTTCCACTGATCCATCTCCAAATAGAAAAGTGGCATTTCTCCTCTCAATCTGAGGTCAATGCAGAGAATTTATCTTAATCTTTACTAAACCATCCAGCCTCCAAAACTAATAGTTGCAGTCAGACAGTTGGCAGGTCACAAATACTGGCCCTGGGGGGGGGTTCTCATGACTGTGAGTAAGCAATTTTACTGCTCAACAGATCACCAAGAGATGTTTTAACCTTAGCAATTATTTTTCTCAAGGTTAATGACATCATGAAAGGAGCCAGAAACTTATTTCTTTGGACAATTATAAGCAGAGTTTGCTTTTGACCTTGATATTTATAGGGTCCCAACCATCAAGAGGGTTGCAGCAAGAGGTTATATGGGTCTCCAGAGCAACCCTGCCAAAAGTTCGGTAAAGTTCCAAAATAGCAACAATCCATGATTTCATTGTGCATGGCTAATTGTTTTTCCTGAAAGAAAATCTCACATGTTTGGCAGGTACCTTTGAAACAAATAGATAGCAAGTGTTGTAAATCCCTGAACAGCTGTTATTGCACAATCAAACTTAGTAACTCATATATGTCTCCCCTGGAAATACAGTAATACGCTCATGAAGTCAGAAAAAAAAAAGGGATTTGGGGCTATTGTATTTCATTACAACCTGTAGAGCGGAAACTTGAGACTATTTTAAAGAAATAATTACTTATGAAATGTATTGGTATGATACAGATCAACATATATATATGCAATATACATGCAGTGAAGAGGTCTACTAGTTCACTAAATAGAAAAAACCACTATGAAGACTGTATTTTTTTGAACAAAATGGGGGACAAACTCAATTGTTTCCCACAAAGACAATTTCTTTCTGTCTATCACTGTTCATGAGTGAAAGGAGGACACAGGTAGGAGGAAAAACTTTGATGAATCAACAATCTGGTCTACTCTACTCTACTCTACTCTACGCTACTCTACTCTATTCCACTCTACTCTACTCTACTCTATTCCACTCTACTCTACTCTGTGCTACTCTACTCTACTCATGCCACAGTCCAAACTCTCTTGTTTCATGGAGAGGGGGAAGTCTTCTCTTGTGGACTAAATCCATGTTGAATCTTGGCTGTCTCTAGTTGAATGTCTGAGCATCTAGTTTCCTTTATCACTTGGAAACAGCTATTGGAGATAGGCTTGGCTTTATCTTATTCAGCTGATGGTTATATGGGATTTATGGTGCTAGATTTTATCAGAATAGATATAGATATAAATATTTTTTATATTTTAAGCAGAAATGGAGAAGGGCTGGTGAGATGTTCCCCCAAATAATAATTATAATGATATTTAGACATGTAATTATAAGTTATACCTAGAATTTGGCTTTACCGCATTTTAGGGAAAAACAAATCTGAACAGCTGCCAGGGAACATTCAAGGATGACAGGGAAAAGGAAAACCTATCTTCTGATCAGAGACTAAAAACAAAGAGGATGCAATTGCACTCTTAACACAGAAGTGGTATTAACAGCATTTGGGGACAAGCTTAATGGAAAATAAAGGACAACGTTGGAACAGAACAAATGGCTCCAAGCTGAAAATTAATATGTATAGGCTGGATATTAAGCAAAGTTTTCTAACCATAATGTTGTATTGGCATGGAGTAGAATTTTAACCTAATTATCACAGGAAGATAAGAGGTGAAGCCTAGCCATATTATAAAAGGTTAAAATGGTCCAGAAATATCCTTCTAGTCCTATACATTTAATTCCTGTGTGTGGCATGCCTAGAACAAAGACAAGGCCTGTAGGCAGGCTTAGCTGCAAAGGAATTGGATAAGAAAAATTGGAAAGAAAACCAAATAACTCATAAATTTCTTGCTGAGATTTCCTGTTGCCTCAAACATTGTAATCCACATTGCAATTTCATAGATTCAGCCTATTCTGTTCATTTTTACAAATGTGACCAAAAAGAAATGAGCTAGCAAATACTCAGTTAAGCAAACATATTTCTAGATTGATTAAAGATGGGTCAGTGAGCAAATACAGACTGTTGTTGATGGCATGAAATAGAACCACTTTTGTTCTACATGCTTTGCTCTTATCAGCCTGTTTCTCATTTACCCTTCCAGAGGCCATTCTTTTGGTAGCAATATAAGTCATCTTGTACAGTTGTGCATTTCAGGTGGCAAGCAATCTTTTTGTTTTAGGCCACTATAGATTATCATAATTAATTTATTCATGCTTTTGGTGTAAAATTTCTTAGAGATAATCCTTTTTTCTTTTTTTTTTTCCCCAGAAAATATCTTTTAAAAAAAATCTATCAGGAATACTTGGGTGATTCTTTGCTGAGAAAACTTATCAGAATATAAACTCATAAGCTAAAAGTAGTCCTTTATACAAGTATACAATGACCTTATAAACATTTTTTTTCTGTATAGCAATACCCTCCATGTTTCTTCAGTTATTTCATATTTTTTATTAAGAAAGACTAAACCTTTTCCTGGCTCAATAGGATATACAGCCCAGATTTTGTATACCAGCTTTTAATTTTTTTAAATATTTTTTATTTTTTATTATTTTTAGTTTTTAACTAAAAATGTTGGCCACAAGCTTAACATGCTAATCATCTCCTGGCTTCGGATCTGTTGCAGGGGTTATCTGTTTCCTACATGATTATCCTTGCAGATTGTATACCTTTGAACTGTGTATCAACTGGATTATTTTTTCTGATCCAGGACTTCCTACGGGAGCCTATTCATTCTCTACTGCTATCTTTCTAAATGACCTCTTTCAGTTTTAATGATGACCAGGTAGTTTTCAAGCTCTCAGCAGCTAACCTCTCCAGAAGGCTTGGCTGGAAAGCCGGCAATTAATCACAGGCAGGACTGAACCCAGACTCCCCTAAAAAGCCAGTTTCTCAGTGATAAACTCATTACCTGCTGGCAACATTTAAATTCTCTGGTCATAGCTATTAAAAGCCAGAATAGTTCAATAGATCACTGTGTCTGTCTCTCTCCATAAACCAGACCATTACCTTTCATGCAGTCACCTCTGAACTAAGCTGAGCAACTTGGATATGGTGAGAATACAATTGAAAAGAGCAGCCGGTGATGTTTTAGGAGTATCAGAAGACAAGCATTTGGTTCTTGAGCAGTTTGCCTTCTGTTTAATCATCAGGAAAACTGGGAGGTACTTCTACCTTGAATCTCCCTGGTTTGTGTTTTTCCATTCACTAGCTTACCATAACCTAAATTTTCAACTTGATAAAAAATTTCAACTGGCAAGTAGTATTTATAATGCCCATAACTTCAACTATAGCATTTGCTTATAAATAATTTGTATAAAAGCATATGCTTTCCTTCTATAGACATGTATGAGCTAATTATTTTACAGGTAGTTCGGTTATTAAACATACTCAGCCACCTTAAAAATCTGAAAGACGAAGAAAATGTGCTGTACTGGGAAAAAAACTGGGGACGGATATTCAACCCTACTTGTTAAGAACCTCACACTACGAGAAAGTGTCTAAGTCTCAACCAAAGCCCTCTCCTTATTATTATTAGAATGTGTTTTTTTCATACCAGAAACTTGTAATGTTTCTGTGAGCTTCCCAAAATGTGTGTAATTGGTAAAGCCAGCACCATTACTGATACTAGGGTTTTTTTTCCTTTGAAAATAAATGAGTAAACCTTGAAAACAACTTCAGGGAGGACAGAGAACTGCATAGAACTACTTTGCTTTAATCATCTAGAAAATACCTTTGCCTCAAGTAGGAGGTTTCAAGGTCAAACATGTGTCTTATTATTTTTCAGCTGAGATTGGGAAGATGATAAAAGACATGATACATCTTTAGTCCTGTCTCCACATCCTGAAATAAAGAAGCAATCTTACATCATGGATAAACTCATTCTTTTACAGATGATGGGTGGGTTTATTCATAAGCTATTGTTATTTGTGCTTCCAGACATCTTAAATTATAAATGCAGATGAGGGTTGTACTTTAATGCTCAGGAAGCAGCCTTGCTAAACTCTTTGGCAGGGCTGTTGAAGTAAACATATAGCTTTTATCTGTCAGAATCTCTTGGGGCACATTAATCCTTTATTTGTAGGTTTGTCAGATGAAAAGGAGCTTGAATGGTTTGATATTTTTTTAATTGTGTCTGAAATACTATTGGTGCTGTATACAAAGCAGATAAAGCCAGCACCGAGACACCCAAAAGCTTACGTGATGCCTCTTTCATTTGCAAGATACCCAGCTGACCTGCTGCTGCTCAGAAAACTGATGGTTGAGGCCAAGGAACAGCCCGTGACTTGCAGTTCCCACTAACAAGCCCACTGGTGATGACTGGCAAACAAGGCCACTGTGGAATAAGAAATGAGTTTGTCTAGAAGGATAAGCCAGACAATTATATGCATATACATGATGGCTACTGTGGGCTACTAGTGTGTTTAACCAAACTGGCAGCTATAACACTGGCTAAAGTTACCTTTGTATCGAGAGTTCTGTAAACTACTGAATGAACTATTTGTGAGTGCTTGGAATGGTTTCATTTGAACAGCCATCTCTAAGACACGATATAGCTCTGCGTGAACAGGAAGATTTCATGTTATCCCCTTGCTTTCTTCCCATCCCCTCTTGACTATTTATATATACAATATATAATATGTAGTTACAAAAGTCAGCTGTGCATGTGGTTTGGTGGTGGCACTGGCCTAGGCTCTGTGCTCTGATGCTTGCGTGGCTTTTCCTTCTGCCACTGTGAGAGACAAAGTACACGGCTGGACGGGCCGATGGTTTGATGCAGCAGGGCATTTCTTATGCTCTTATGCTAGTTTGATCCTACAAATCCTTACTTACAAAGCAATCTTCTCTCATATAAGTAGCTTTGAGCACTCAGTCAATATAAGATTCTTCATCTGAGCATCAGATCCACATTTTCTGTGAAACAAAATGGGTCACGGTCATTTTTCGGTAGGTCTTTCTTTGACAGAGGTGAATCAGAGGTTTGCTGTTTTTAAGTGGGAAGCCTGATTTTCTGTGCCAAGTACCTTGTCAGGTATTTTTAAAGCTTATCATACCCAGGTATTCCACACAAAAGTGACACTAATGTTTTGAGCAAAATGGGAGAATAGCAGCTTAATTTCATGCAATCCCTTTAATGTCTCTTTTGAAACTTAGACAGGATTCAAAGTTGTTCAGACTGTTCCAGTTCTGAATTGCTTACTGAGTTTTGAAAATCTATTATTCAGATCTTCCTTTGCTTTTAATGTAGTTTTCTCCCCCCTTTAGCATGAAATTTGTCAAAATCAAGGCAATATCTTTTAAAGTCTTTTCAGAAAGAATATTGGACTTCTGTTTTCTACCTAGTCCTGAAGTCAGGAAGACAGAAATATGAACAGTGGGCAAGAAGACAGGCACTGGAGCAGCATTTACTTCTGTACTGTAAGCAGGCAGAGGAGTAATTTTGTACCACAAGGAAGATTTGTCTCCATTAGATACCAAAAGATACCATTCTGTTAATGGCAATATCAGATTTTCATCTTGCCATTTGTACATTTGTTCATTTTCACACATTAGAGCAGTGGTACCTTCAGCGTGAAAGTACAAAAAGTGCTGTAATTTCATTTTAAGCCAAACCATTTTTTTCTCCACTTTCCCACCCAGAAGAGCCATAACTTGCTTCATGCCAAGTTAGCCATAAATGTGAAAGGTGAAGAGACCACATATTCACCATCATTGTATGCAGGTTGTTTGGGACTCTTTTGTATTCTGCAGGCATATAAATGTGGCCAAATATATCATGAATCTCACTGAAATGGATGATTAATATGTGAACATACAAAATTAATACACTGTCATGATAGCAAGAAAAATACAAGAAAAATATTTATTATACTTGTGCGGAACACTAGAGATTATGTAGAGACATAAAAAAATTCACATTTCACATTTTCATATTTCAGTTTTATGTTTTACATTGATTATTAACTTTAAGTGGCTTACAGTAAGAGAGAGGAAAGTAATAACATGGATAGGAGGAAGAAATTAAACAACAGACCAAAGAAAAAATGTTTTTAGTGATTTATACTCTACGCCCATGAAAGAGTGCGTGTGTTCTTTTTGCGTTTCAACTCATATAGGTGACTATGAAAATCCTTTTTTTTTCTTTTTTTCCTTTTTTCTTTTCCCCAGGGAGGACATATATCTGTAAGTCAAGTAAAAAGAGTCTGAAGAACAACTACATCAACAAGGAAGCAATGCAGAAACAGAAACCTGAAATCATATTTAGTCAAGCCCATTAATTATGCAACTCATTTTGTACTGATGTAAGTAGATTCTTAATTCTGAAGCATCTTGTGCCTAGGGAAAAGGAGTGGAAGAGACTGTTATGTCCCTGTAGACAGCAGCTGGTGGGGAGCATGATCCGGTGAAGAGATGGAGAGCAGGAGACATGCAAAACCTTAAACAGTTTGCAAGTCAGGAACAGGGGAGATACCCAAGGAGAGGAGAATATGGACCTCAGGAGAATAAATTATTTTAGAAACATGTATATATCTGAATATGACTCATCTTTATATCAGATGAGAGATCAGATATAAAAGGAAATTTCTGTGATGAAAAGTGGAAAGTTGTCGTCAGGCCATGGAAAAATCTCTTTATGAATTCATTACTTCCATGTTGGAATTCAGGCACAGAGAAATGTAAGTTCAAACTAGCTCACATGCTGCAACTCTTGAAGTGGCTTTTTTAAAAATAGAAATTGTATCTGATCTCTCCTTTGAAAATAAAAAAAGGTCTTGTACAGAAAGTTACAAGAAGTTCTGGATCAGATTCTGTGGTCAGCAGCTCAAGCATCTTAATATGATCAAAGCTCCAATCTCGTTTTTTCGAAAGAAAGTTCAGATTCCTCTGTGTTTGTGCTCAGTGGTTGCAGCATGACAAACATCCAACCAGCAATAGCCGACTTTATGAAACAGCTGAAATGGAGGACAGTGACAACCCACTTTGGGATAGAACTGTAGCTGAACCACAGTGAAACATCACCATCACTAGAGAATTAAGTACTTTGTCAGTCACTGTAAACATCAACTATCATACCAAATTACAGCTACTATTCCAAAGCAAAAGACTTCAAAGCGTTCCTGGCTTCAGACAACCTTGGTCTGAGCTCTGTCGCTGGTAGCCTTTTATGTTATGTATATACAGATGAGGCTTGCAACAACAGTCCACTGGGTCTGAACATCTCCCATGAGCCCGGAAAGGCAAACGTCATTGGGACAGCCTGGCAACTAATAAACAACACATTACTCTGCATCTCATAAAACTCCATGAAGTTCATTTATTCATTCTCTTTTGAAAATGCATAACTAATGTGAAGCCTCTTCTTGCCAGTTATTGTAGCACTACACAAAGCAATTTAGATGTGGAAGCTTCTATTAATAGCAGCGAACGAGCTACTAATTGGATGGTTATGTAATGGCATTGTTATGAAACCTAGTTTGGGTTTGACACCTTCTGTTTTCTAAAAACAACGTTAAAAACACCAAACAAATCCTTGGTTAGCAGTAACAAGAAACAAAGACTAAATAATTACCAATCTTTCAAAACTCAGATTAAAACGGAAAAAAAAAAAAAATTCAGTCAATTCATTTATCTGAATTCTAGCAGAAATGGGCTGAAAGTGAATCATTCAACAGATCTGCTGTTCAAAGGGATACTTTAAAGTAACTTTCTTTAATACCTGCCCTGAAAATACTGACAAAAATTTCAGTGGCCTGTTTCTGCGGCTTGTGAAATCTCGGAGAGTTTTTGTCTATTTAAAGAAATGGGCTTTGAATGAGTACGAACAGAATATAATTTAAAGAGAAAGAACAACCAGAAGATATCTCTGTGACACACACTGATACAAATCATGTACTAGGATTAGGCATGGATCTCTACTTTGGTAAATGCTCATACAGATGCACCTGTACAAGTTTGACATTTTTTAACTAACTTTAAAAAAAAAAAAAAAAAAAAGAGAAAGAGAGAGAGAAGAGAGGAACAAATGGGGGTGACATTTAGTTCCCTGCCATACAGAAAGAGAGAAAATTGCACTCCATTAGGAGAGAAGCTGTTATCTGGGGTGGCCCTTTGCAGTGCCTCTGTTCTTGGTTATTCTGAAGGCTGGGCATCACTAATGCTATGTACAGGACTAGAAACTTCTCCTGATGAAACCCAACTACTGTCGTCTATTTGTGGGGTTATTTTCCTTTTGATACATCAAATGCAGTAAGCATACAAAGCCTATAAGAAGGATCCCTCCAGAAGTTTGTAGTTATATAATAGTATTTAAAGACATGAAAATACTTGGGCAACACTGCACAGCTCTAATGCCTCTTGGTTTAACCTTTGACCATGAAATTACCTCTCAACATGCACAGTACCAGCAATTGTTGTTTGATCAGTGTTATCTATAACCTTTTGTTGCTGAGGTAAATCAAGACTGTCACTCCAAAAGTGCTTCCTTAATGAAGGAGCGCGGGATTCTCACACAAGCAACCTAAAGAACACTTCAGCTGTCTATCTATAAACACACATCCTCCCATTTGTTCAGAAAAATCCATGAAGTTGCTTCCAATTGAGTCACCTCTTAAATTTCAGGAAGCCATGAGAGCAGTAGCAGCAGCATGGGAGGAAAGCAGGGTGTGGCGACAGCATTGTGACCCACACGTAAAGGAATTTAGCCCCTGACACAGAGAGTGGGTATAGCAGCATGCACTGTCCTGCAGGAGCCAGGCACAGCATACATATACACAGCTGTATGGAAGCCATCACATGGATTGTCTCTGTCATCTCCAGCAGTTTTGCAACTGGTAGGATATTTTGGGTTATGCTCTTTTTTAATGCTTTTTATCTGGCAACAGATATTATACTATACTCAGCCATGCTGACTCCATGTTATTTTCCATTCCTTGTCATTTTACATTGTCTAGGTGATGATAAAAACCCTGATTTAGCCCACACAGTACGTTAGGAAGGGTTTATATCGATAAAGGAAAACTCCACTTCAGTTCTTTCATTGTTAAAGCACCCAGAGGAAGCAGCCAAAGGGCTTACAGAGATTTGATGCACAACGTCCCATCACCACAGTAATTACAGCAAGCATGCCTAAAAAGCTGTGGTAACTTAGGATTCAACAACTATTGAAAGGAACAAGACATTATAGAAATGAAGCAGGAATTTGGGTGGTCCAGATGTCTCCCACATGTATCCAGTTAATTATCAAGATGCAGAATCTCTTGCCCATTATATGTGTGTCTGTGCATATATATCAGTATGCATACATATATATATATCTCTCCAGACTATTAACTTCGTTAGAATATTGGGGAATCACAATGTAGCAAATAATACCAGAATCTTCTCCTAAAATGCAGTATCATCATGCTTTCCTACTCCTGTATGTCAGATGAAATGAGTTTTCTCTTAAATGCATCTTTTCACTAGTAGTATAGTTTGTCTGTTTTGTTACTGTTCTTCTGTAATTTCACTTGTGTGGGAAGGAAGAGGGATGTAGTAGCTCCTCTGAGTAGTATTGCTATTTCATATTTCTGTTGTGGTAGTACCGAGGGGTTCCAATAGGATACAAACTTACTTTGTCATCCATTTCACTGTAGGACAGAGTTCATCAGAACTACAAAGTTCATTCGCAGTCCTATGGTTACTTAATTCTCATTTATCCTGAATTTATACTTGTATAAATTTATGCTTTCACAATACTTCGGAAGCTTCTAAAATACTTTAAATACTCTCTAAGTCTTTAAATGCTGTTTACATTTTAGACACCTTAAAAATATTTGAGTTACCTTTAAATGATGTTTAAATATAGGAAATTTCTTCCTATGTCTGATGTCACTTTTTTCCCTTTGTAATAATGTTTTTTCCACCCTTTGCATTGCTTACCTGCAGTGATAGTACATCTAGCTACAACCTACTCTCTGTATATATACTGCTGATCACTGTTTTTCTGTGGGTATGGCAACCCAAGCTTTTTTGTTGGTGAGTGCATGTAATTATTGTCTGTCTTTTTGTCTATTAACATCTGTTACCATTTCCTGCTGGGTTTATGTATACTTCATTTCATGTGTGGGTCATATTTCAACTGATTTATGTCATTTTATGCTGATGGCCAAAATTTGTGAAAGAAGTGAAACGACCAGTAATTTCCAATGATAATTTTGCAGTCAGACTACTTGTTTGCATGGAGAAGTGGTTAGTTTGTTTGTGACACCACTTTGATGCTATTTTGGGAACCCAGCTCACAAAGTGTTAAAAAACCAAACTGTTCCTGGGCCTTCTGGTATTGTCATTCAAAGGAAGAAACACTTGGCTTGGTCGTGAACTACAGCGTGACTAAGATTGGGACAGAAAAGCCTTCCAGGGTGATTAAGTTATTTAGGTGCTCTTTTTGCCTTTGTGGTACTTCGCCATGGAAGGTGGATTCACAGAGGAAAAATATGAACTGAAGGAAAGATGGTTTTCCAATGGAGAAACTGAGAAGCTACTTCTCTGCAGGATATCATCCAGGAAATAGCATTTTTTGTTTTCCTCTATATTTTACCAGGTCTTTGGTTTTGGTTTGGGTTTTTTTTTTTTCTTCTTCTCCTTTTTTAATAAATGGAGAGACCTCCCTGCAATTCTGAATCAGAAAGATTCTCTAGATAGAAGTCAGGATGGGTAATGAGCTTACCTATAGCTTGTATCAGCTGGAGGAGACACTGTTGAATATCCACATTCCCTATCATGCCCCAACCTCTGGGAAAACTGTGTGGTACAATGCATTGCTAAAAGCTACATTGTGAGTGGCTGTGTGGTGCTTACTTGCCGGCCAGGGTTAAACCCAACAATATGTGTAATCATTACTTGCAGTATGACTCATACTATATTTCATACTAATTACTAGAAAAATATTTACTTGAGACAAAGTTTAGATACAGTTAAGGAGGTGAATCTAATTCAGCAGCTTTCTATGCCCTGTATTGGCCATCAATTTTTCTTGAAATAAAAATGATAGTAGAACATCCATCATATTTCACAGTTCCAAGAGAAAAATTAGTGCTCCAAGTGTGAAAAATTTCTTCTGCTTATTTATGCAAGTTTATTTAGTGCTAATACATTGAAAGGAAGATGGTGTTGTAAAGCTCATGAAGACCAGGGCTGCGTTAAAGTTCCTTCCTGTAACACAGTATTTCCAAAAGCTGTTTACAACAACTTTGTTTGCTAGAATCTCCGAACCAAGGGGTGTCCATTCCACCCAAACCTGGCAAGCCACAGCCTCTGAGCTTCTCAGACAGCTCTCTGCAGGTATGTATGTGCCCTAACAATGTAGCTGTTGAAGCCAGCTATTTATTATTTGCTCTTTCCAAACAGACATCTAACAAAGCTGCCTATTAATTCCAGTTGCAGCAGTCTCATGTATGGCATTGCCTTCTGCTTAAGGTCACTCTTTGTTTTACTCCATCCAGCGAAGGGCCACTGCACAGGAGATTCTCCTGTTCCTCTCCTTGGATGGCTTTAAGGGAAAGGCCTGCCTTCCTTCACTCCTTCTGCAAGCTATCCGTGCTGCTTCTGAATAGCAACGGTGAGCAGAAAAAAACCACCAAAATTGCCAATTTTGCCCCTTGCCTGAAAATGCTTTCATTTGGTCAGATGTCCCACTGTGAAACATCTCTCTGCATTTCAAGCAAGGGGATGGTGAAGGGCTGGACTGGAGAAGACATTTGCCCTCAGCTGACCCAAATGTAAGCAAGAAGCAAATGCTTTGCACTTTAATGTCTATCTGGAGAGAACCTAGGCAGAGAACTGACAGGATCATCTTTAATTTGCTCAACAAATGATCATTACAGTAGCCTTTTGTACCATAAAAGCAGGGAGAACAAGTATCATGTTACATATAACTGAAACACAGCGCTCACATTCACAGCTGTGCCCTTATCGAGATCATTTGCTCTACAACAGTCGGTGTTTTCTGGAGCTCGAGATAACATGGTAAAGGAAATGTGGGGAAATGCTGGCACTCATACAAATGATTAGAACAAAAACCAAAAGAAAGAAAAAGGGTGTTCTTGTATTACTGATTGACATTTTGCGTAGTAACTCCATGTGAAAAGGAAACTGAAGCTTCCTTCTTACTCAGATAGTTTTGTTCTAGTGAACTGGTTTAGACAATTTGCACTTAATTTGAGGAATCATTTTTACCTGATATTTTTTGCCCAGTAAATAAGAATATATTTGTTGCTCTGAGTATTCTGGAGTATGCTGAGTACAATATGTGAAGATGTAAGAAATGGCATTCTGACAAAGTTAGATTAGTCCACAGGCCAGCTATTTGTAAGTTGTACATATCTTTATTCTTACTTCCTTTCATTTTTCTCTTACTATTAGCACTCCCTGCTGTCTAGGTCACAAAACCAGTTACTGCATTTCTCCTCTACTTATATTTAAAGCCTCCACAAGTCTTACAACTGTTTTTCTCAGAAGTCAGCCTTCTCAGTCAACACTGTCTCAACACAAGCCTATGCACTAGCTCTTTCAAGATCTTCCCCTTTTCTGACCAAAACTTCTCCCCCCTTTTCAGTTCAATCTGTCTAAACTATTGTCATCCAAATTTTTCCCTTTTCTCACCACTCTGAGAACATTCCCCTACCTCTAAAATCTCAACACTGACTTATTTCCCCCATAAAATCCAAGCCTGTCTCTTTTCTCAGCTCTGATTAACTCCATTACTTCTTGGTTCTGACTTCACCTCCTCTTGTAAAGTCTTTTATTCTCCAGTGCTGGGAATGCCTGTGTATGGGAAGCAGGGGACACTGTTACTAATTTTCTTCATCAAAAGGATGCTCTGAGCCTAAAATGTATGGTAGGTGAAATTACTTCGAGTCACCTCCCTTATTTGTTTTAGGAAATGCCTGAAAATATTTACAAAACAATCACCCAAACCCATTTCATAATGAAGATGCAGCACAACATAAATGATTGCATGCGATTTCTACCAGATTAATAGAGACGTCTTGAACTTTTGTTATGTATCCTTGACTTCTGGTCCCTGGTTAGACCAGCCTAGGGTTTCCTCCTCATTGTGATAACTGGCAGTAATATCCAGCAGACTTTTGGGTGACTTAGGAATAACTGAGGCACATCATATTATTCCCATTCTTTTTCACTGCCTTTTCCTGTTCCAGTTCTTATGGGAGCTGTAGTAGTGGATTCGTAAAACCAGCATGGAGTCATGGTGGGTTTGTAGCATTTTGGAGTTCCCTGCAATCTCTGATGCCTTTATGGAGCTTGTTTAATGCAAGGGTAGCACAGCAGACAAGCTGATACAGACTCCTGTGTTTTCTACTTCATTTGTAGACCTGTAAGCTTCTATGGAGTGTGTCAGCTGAGATCATAGTTCATTCATAATCTTGATGATATTGAGGTTGTCATAGCCAGCTTTTCCAGATGCATGTATTTCTCTTGAATTTATATGACAAGGTAACATTAAAATCAGACTTTCTA
Organism: Athene noctua; assembly: GCF_965140245.1. NCBI lineage: Eukaryota > Metazoa > Chordata > Aves > Strigiformes > Strigidae > Athene > Athene noctua. Next base: position 48,359,986 of record NC_134040.1, read on the forward strand.
CCATGCCAGAGAAATGCATGTATTTCTGAGAGTCTATCACCACTGAACCAAAAGTAAACAACCCCTGGGAACTCTGGAAGGAGATATATTTATCCTTTCTGAGTCATCTAATCATACAAGGCTCAAAGCTGGTGCTAAAACTTCCAGAAACATTTGGAAAGCAACCACAGAAATCAAGCAAACAAACAAAACCCTCGAAGAGCAGTAAGAGGAAGCTACAGAAGCACATTGGAGCCAGCGCTCACTCTTCAGGACATCCCTTCTCTGCTCCTTCAGCTTCTGCCAAACACACCACCTCCTCCAGCACACCACCTCCAAAACGGCTGGGCTTTTTGCTTCCACTCTGGAGGCCTGATGCCTCCTGAAAATCTGCAAGTTATGTTGCAATGACCCTAAAGCTGTATCTCATTTGAATGTTTGATCTGCTTGTATTTGTTAATACTAGTTTCATTGAAGTAGTTTAACTGCTCCTACATGTGAAATGAACATCGCCAGGAACAGAACTATACCCTTGTACAGACAAGATTTCATGAGCAATTTTCCAAAAGTAACTTGACTTTCTGGCTCTGATTGTGTGAGTTTTGTTGTTTCCCTTCCTTTACCTTTCCTTGAAAGGAGCTTTGTCAATGTGATGTATCTCCCTGGCATCTTACCTAGGGTTGATTCTTCTACATGGGAGACCTCTTTCCCATTCCTCCTCAATGGAGAGTGGGGACAAATGTAATGAGGTCTGGGTATATAAGAGCTTCAGAGAAATTTGGTATTTAAGAGATTCAGAGAAAATTGTAAGTTATGTCTGCATTTGTCACATCTATTTCAGACCAGAGCATTTTTGTTAATGTTGGCAACTCTGGACAAAGAAAGTCTTTAAAGTTATCAAAGGTAAACTATGTTAGCCAGGTGATAGAGGGGAAAATCCAGACCACTTCAGTAGCATCTTGGAATAATTCTGTTTTAATTCTTGAAATTAACATCAAATATACCTTTGCTATATGTAAAATTTTCATCATTTTCTTTCTTTTTTGTGTTTGTTCCTCACTCTGCCATCTAACTGCAACATATCAGAAATAGCGTGGCCAGCAGGGACAGGGAAGGGATCTGACCCTTGTACTCGGCGCTGGTGAGGCCGCACCTCGATTCCTGTGTTCAGTTTTGGGCCCCTCACTACAAAAAGGACATTGAATGACTTGAGCGTGTCCAGAGAAGGGCAACGAAGTCTGGAGCACAGGTCGTATGGGGAGCAGCTGAAGGAACTGGGGGTGTTTAGTCTGGAGAAGAGGAGGCTGAGGGTAGACCTCATCACCCTCTACAGCTACCTGAAAGGAGGTTGCAGAGAGCTGGGGATGAGTCTCTTTAGCCAAGTAATAAGCTATAGAACAAGAGGTAATGGCCTCGAACTGTGCCAGGGAAGGTTTAGACTAGATGTCAGGGAGCATTTCTTTACAGAACATGTTGTTAGGTTTTGGAATGGGCTGCTCAGGGAGGTGGTGGAGTCCCCATCCCTGGAGGTGTTTAAGAGTCGGGTCGACATAGCGCTGAGGGATCTGGTGTAGTTGGGAACTGCCAATGTTGGGTTGATGGTTGGACTGGATGATCTTCAAGGTCTTTTCCAGCGTAGACAATTCTGTGAATCTATGATTCTGTATGGGTGGGCACCCCAATACATAGTTATTGCCAGAATTTGGGATATCAGCTCCTGGATGTTATACATAGCAAATACTGATAAGCAGTTTACAGCCCAGTGAGGTCTTACAGAAATCAGTCTGAGGGCTCTTGTGGCTCTAGTGCCCAAAAGAAAAGTGCAGTCTGGAAAAATCTTTTCTGTCTTCCTTTACAAAAGGACTTCTGAGGTTCAGCAGTAATCTTGGCAAACTGTAAGCTAGCCTGCCTGCTTAACAATATTTACAGCTCCACTTGTCCAAGCTGTTATCTTTACCACGTCCACCAGGGTGATCTACTGAAAACAAGGAAAAAATCCCATTAGTTTTAGTAGCTACTGGGGCAAGTCCTTACTCAGCTCAGACAGGAGGGGTGATTTGTCTACATGTAAATATAAATGATGCTGAGACCAATGATAATCCAGCTGGTCAGTGGATCAATTTTGAGAAGGAGAAATATCCCCTTCCCTTTTTAAAAAATATATTGTAACTATGTAGTAATGCTCCTAAATGTTACAGTTTATAATATTTTTACTGAAGCATTCCGGATGCTTTCAATTAATCACTGATTTTTTTTTCTTAGATCTGAGGATTCAAAATGTTACTGCTTAGAGCAGTGGTGTTTGCTGACTTTGTCACTGAATCCCTGAATCTGGCATCCCATTGACATGGTTTCAGTCATTAAGTGCGTAAGATAGCAACCTTATGCATGCTTTTCTGGTTCTGCTCTTCCTTCTCATCTTCCAGTCCTTGCTCCATTGACTAATTAATTCACAGCTTGAAGTATCTTTTTCTTTAATGGTATCTATCATTCGAATCCATGTCTTGCAATTGCGTCAGTGGCAAAAGGTATAATTCTTGGAGTGTTGCTGACTCTGCTACTTGCTTGTAAGAAGATCTCTGTAAATAATGTAATATCTTGTTTGCTAGGGATTAATTAAAAATTACTCAGCTCAAAATTAAAGTGTATTAAACAGAAATCACTCTCTTCAAAAGCATTATTTTAAAGGAACAATCTTAATTAAAAATACCTTCAAATAAAAAAGAAGAAAATTGTATTATCTAAAATCCTGAGATGAAACTTCAATCTTATTAGGGCATTTCTGTTTCCAATACAAACAAATTGAAACACCTCAGTTTTGCTAAGTCTGTATTTTTGTTCTTGCCACACACACACAAAGATTAAAAAAAATGCATTAATTTTTCACTGAGTTCTCCCTGTAGTGCCTCCTCATCTGTCAGGAGTAGTGTTTTTTTAGGCCAGAAAGAAGTTTTGGTCTCCTGCATACCAAGAGCGTGACAGAATCACTGAGCTATCAAATCAGTTATTCTGCCAACATCTTTCTGGTTCACTGAAGAGTAAATTAATCCTATGTAAGAGTGCCCCAGCAGGAGAATAAGAGCGAGCACACATACTGCCATAGTCAGGGAGTAAGGTGCTTGCCAAGGGTGTAAATAATGGATAAATAATTAATTTTCTTTGGGGAACCTTCAAGGATCTACTTCTGCGAGTGCTTATGTGCACATGGTGGAACAAGTGCAGCAAGGGATTGAGCAAGACTGCTTCTCCGTGGAAAGAAAACAAGCCCTAGGGCAGGTTGCTCAGCAGCCCCACTTGTGGCTCTTTACCACTCGCTGGAGACCTGGGATGTCTGGGACTGGAACCAGTTTCTGGAGTCAGCACTGATCAGAAGGTGTTTGGGAGAGAGCTGCTCCAGCAGAAGACATTAAGACACACCTTAGGTCACCATCATCACTTGGAAATGATAGGTTACAACGAGTCAGTCTCTGGCATGTTGACCAGGTGATGTTACCTGTGCTTCCGCCCCCCACCGAAGTTTATTTAGGAAAGCCCAACAGCTCCAGTGAGAAAACAAAGAAGAGATAGAACATGATGCAACAGATAATTCAGTACCAACCTGAAATCTGTTGCCTCCAGTTCAAATTAATATTACAATGAACTGCAAACCCATCCATGGTCTTCTGTGTGATTTCTCAGAGGTGATTTTTTTTTTTTTTTATCCCGTTCCTATATCTTTCCTTGTTTCCACATACATGTTTGGTCTTTTCTTTGATTAACATCTCCCCATTTTTCCTGCTGTCTTCAGAGATTCATTCTTATATCCACTTTCACATCGATTATTTTTGTGTCTGACCCTAACTGTTTCACTTTCTTTTAATTTCCCTCTATTTATTCCTTTTTCTAAGAAAAGTTGTCTCCCTTTGTTCCCTGTCCTCTTCACTTGGTATGTTTCTGTGATTGTCTGTTCCTATTAAAAAACTCATTTACTCTCTGTCTCTCTTCTTGTCTTTCACTATGCAAGCCATGTGACTTCATCAGCCACAGGTCCATTGGTCTAATTTCCCCTTTCCATCTGCTGTCTAACACCTCTCCCTTCCTCCTGCTCCCACACAGCACTCTCTCTTCCTTTTTTGTTCCTACTTTGACAACTCTCCTCTGACTTTTCCATCGTACTCCTACCCACTGCCTTCCCTGCTGCTCATGCTAGCAGAAATGTTCAGCTGTGGTGCTTTATCCCATAGATCTCAGCTTCCTTCACCTCCTGATGCTCATTAGATCAAGCCCACAACCACGTTCTTGGCCAGTTTAGGGATGTTTGTCATGCATTATCAATGTGAGCCACTGTGGAAAAATGATGATACTTTCAATCTGCTGTTAAGGAGTTCTTTGGACACATTTTAAATCAACAAAATAGGGATATTTTACTGATCAAATTTCAGGTTTTCAGCTTTACTGCAATAATGTACCTGTAACTGCTCCAGTGTTTTCCATCAGTTGTCCCAAGGCAATAAGCATTTTGCCACAAGAATACATGCAACCTCCGGAAGGACCGAGGAATTCTGTTTAAGACCATCTGCTCATAAAGTGAGTATTTAGCTAAACCCAAGAGTGCTCAGGTTTTCAGGCTGTTTTCTGGCTGGACCTCTGCTGTAAATGGCTGTTGCATTTGTTCATGAACTAAATACACAATATTCCTAGCAGTTCTTATAATGAGAAGTCTACATGCATGACCTTTTGAAAGCTCTCTGACTCCTTCAAAACATAAGCAAATTAAAAGTCTTTATTTGCATGATCTGAAATAAAACAAAAACCTCACTTTGGCTGTCTAAAAATAAAGCCATATGAAGCAAAAACCTTGCTGAGGTAGGAAACTCTTAAAATAAATACAATTTCCTTTGCCTCAATAAATGTTATTTCATTCTAAAGTCGAATATACAATTCATTCCACTGAGCTTAACATTTTGTTAAACTATAAAACAGTAACTCTACAACAGTACACAGTAACAACACTGTTAAACCGTAACATTTTGTTTCAGCTCAAGAGTGATACGTTTGTGAGATAATTGTTGTAACAAGAAAAAAAATTATTGACTGAGCTGTTTCCAAGCTATTCATCACTTCCCTAATATCTCTCCTTATGGAAGTTCTCCAAGCCCTATGATACTGATCTTGTAAACAGCTATTTTCTTTCCTTAGCTCCTCTAATAAAATTCATGCTTGATATTTCTGTCAGAACTACTTGGCCTCCCCCCCCCCGATTGGTAAATGGGGAAATTAAAAAAAAAGGATTTTTTTTTTAATCTTTTGGATCATGCATCCTTATAACGTCATCCAAAACACCACAAAAACAACATCAAGAAAGTGAATTGACTTCAATAATTTCTTCTGAATATTTTTTAATTGAATAATAAGTGTATGGCACAGTACTAACAGACACTTTGGCCAGATGCTTGTTGTTAGAATATACTATTAGAAAAAAATGACATAGGACAGGGAAATATGTTAAATTTTGTAATATCTATGTATATATGGATAAAGAACCCAGCAGACATGCCCCCAAAAATACTCACAATCATCAGACCACTCTGGGGTTTCAGTACTGCTGATTGCGTTATTTATGCAGATATATACAAAATTATGCACAACTCACATGTTATATTTTCGTTAGGGGGAACTAAGAAATATGCTACCATTCTGAATACTTTTTAATGTGAGTTCCCTTCTCTGATCTGAGAATAGATTCATTCTTGCTCCAATGTAAATTTGCTGGTCTAAATAGAAACATCCTCCAGTCTCTCCATACTCACTCTGCTGCATGTAACATTTCCCTGGAGAGGAACTTATGGAGTAAACGCTTTGTACTTGCTCACAAGTTTCAAAGACTTTCTTTGCTGCTGCCTTTATGCCATGAATTTAGTTGTATTTGTATGAGGTGCAGCTGCCTCACCCAGGGGAAAATTACCCTCGTACATGGGCGTTCGCATTAGTTTAGGGAAGAATTGGCAGGTTTTAAACTGTTCCTACAAGATCACAGCTCTGGATCCTGAGTCTAGAAACTCTAGAGCTTTAAAGTAAAAGAAATCTTTGTGGATGTGTTTCATAGGTGTGTCTTCTTATGTATCAAAATAATGCTTGAGACTGCCTACTTAGACTCAAGCAGCATGCTGCCCCTTAGTGAAGCTCTAGTTGTACCATAAACTGACACACTGAACACTTTAAATGTTTAAACAGCTGTGCAGATGTTAATTTAACTCATTACTTATCTCCCACCACTCAGTTTATCAGAAAAGAATAAAAGCAAAATGACAGGACTTGTCTGGAGCAAATTGTTATTGGCAAAGCTTAGGCCAGAAAGAAGCATGAAGTTACAAAGACATTGGTGGCACATATACATTCGAAAAGCTTTTCAAAGGAAAAACGTCAAAATTAGGAAATAGTTTTGGTTTTAACATCGTTGCAGTTCCAACAACTAGCATTTCTTCCTCTGTTACTTTTACTTTAGCTTTAAATAGTTATAGAAAAGGAAATCTTATGGATAAATCAAATCCAAACATACGTTTCTCCTTTACCCCCCAAAATTCCCACACACAAACACTTTCTTTATTTCAACAGCATTTTTACTATGCTTTCAGTAACACTGAAACAATTACATTCAAAACACTTCAAAAATCAGACACATTTAAAGCGTCTTGCAGAATTCTCTCTTGAATTTCAATACAATTCAGATGGCCCGGTAACCCCTCAGTTTGTGTTCATGAGTGCTCTTTGATGATGTTGTTGCATGCTATTTTAACAGAGAAGCCTACCCTTATTTGGGACGGAAATTAGCCCAAGGTTAAAGAACCGAGACAGCTGTTTGCTATTACATTTTATCTTCATCACCACACATGTACTCTCTGCTTCGTGTTCTCCACCCTTCCCGTCTATCTGTGCAGCAAATACAGCCTTATTGGTATGCCCTGGAGGTGCTGGGTTTGGTGCGTGCGACCCTCCCTTCGCAGCACGCCTGTCTCGAGGTCTCCTTAAAGCTGTGGCCAACACCTACATTGTCTCGGCAAGGATTCTGCTTTCCCTGCTCCCGCTCTCCACCTCTCAGGCTGGATCCCCCCGGATCCAGGGAGACCAACTGCGATGGCTCGTTTAAGGAACCCGGCCATGAAAGTGAGCCACGGGCTGCACAGATGCTGTCTTAATTTAATATGATCGTGAGATACTGATTGGTTTCTGGCGAATCCGTGCCCAAGGAGACAGTTAATCGTTACGAAGCCATTTCTGCCACGACGGTCGGTCGGTGAAGAGCGGGGCCCGCCGGTACCGTCCGCGCTGTGCCTGCACGGCACAAACAGCCCTCGTTCCTCGCCCAGGCGCGGGCAGGAAGCCCCCGCGCCTCGACCGGAGGCCGCCGTCCCCTCGGGGCGCATCGCCTCCCGCACAGAGACCGCCCACAGCGGCGCGTCCCCGCCAGCGACCCGCTTTCGCCCCAGCCCCGGCGAGGGAGGCCGGGGCCGGCGGAGCCGCTCCGCGGGGGCTGGGGAGGCTGCGGCGGGCCCAGCGGCGCCCCGAGGCCCCTCCCGCGGAAACCCCGCGGCCGGCAGGTGCGGGCGCGCGGAAGCCCCACGGCCGCCCCCGCCGCCCGCGCACGCGCGCTCCCGCTCTCCGCGCGCGGGCAGGGCCGCTGTGACGCCACGGGGCGGGGGGCGGGGCGCCCCCGCCGCTGCCGCCCTCGCGGCGGCCCCTGGCCGCGCGCGCCCTCGCGCGCTTCCCGCCGGGTGCCGGCGCCGCCGCCGCCACGCGCGCGTACACGAGCCCCCCGCCCGCGCCCCCCCGCCGGCTCCTGCCGGGCGGTTTGTGACGTCAGGCGGTCGCTGAGGAACGGGGCGCAGGTGCATCCGTTTCCTCAGGGCTGAGGCGGCCGCGACAGCGCCTCCCGCCGCCGCCCGCCCTGCGGACCGGGGCTTTCCCCCGCTCCCGGTGCGGCGCAGGTCCCCGGCCGCTGTGTGAGAGTCCCCGCGCTACGGCGTCCCCGACGGGCGGGGCGAGGGGAGGGAGGAAGAATCAGGCAGCCGCGACGGGGCGGCCGCGGCTGGGGTCGCTAGGGGGAGGCACGGCACCGGGAGACGGGGCAGAGGCGCGGCGGGAGCGGAAGGCGGAGGCACCCCTGGGCCGGCGGCGCCGCGCCCCCCGCCCGGGTTTTGCTTTCCCTTTGGGCGGCACCTCCCCCGGCGGGCTGGGGACAGAGAGACACACACTTGTGTAGTCGTTTCCCTAAAGGGCGAGGGGAGGAGAGACCGGAGACCTGCGCGGGGAGGACGCGCCAGCTGGCGGAGAGGAGGGCGCGGAGGCAGCCCCGTCACGAGAGGAGGCGGTGGCGGGGAGGAGGAGGAGGAGAAGCCGGCGCGGAGCCTCGCCTCGCCTCACAGCCCCTCCGCCGTCACCGCCTCGCCGTCCCTGGCCGCCGGAGGTACCGGCGGCCGCCCGTCCTCATGATGGCCTCAACCACCACCTGCACCCGGTTCACCGACGAGTACCAGCTCTTCGAGGAGCTCGGGAAGTAAGGACGGAGCCCGCCGGGCGCGCCCCGCCGCTGGGGGAACGGGCGCGGGGCAGCCGGCGCGGGGCCGGGGAGCCGGCGTGGCCGGGTCGGGAGCGGGGGGAAGGACCCGTGGGTGCGCGGGCTCGGGGTGCGAGCCCCGCCGGCGGGTGCTGGACCGGGGGCTGCCTTACCGGTGCCGCCAGCCCGGCGGGGCGCCCGCCGCGGAGGGCCACCGGGGGAGCGCCCTGGCTGCAGCCTCCCAGAGACCCCCCCAACCTGAGCCTTATTTGCGGGTCCGCGCCCGCCCGTCGCCCCGGGGCGGCCAGAGGCTCCGGGCGGGCGGCGGGGAGTTGCCCTCAGCCTCCCGACGCGGGAGGTGCGGAAGCTGCCGTATCGTTACTTAATTATTTTGATTATTATGGCTGTAGCGGGGCGGGGGGGGTGTGGGTTGGGTGGGGGGTCGGTGGGTGAGGGGCTGTCGGCGCGCGGCGCCCCCCAGCGCCGGGGCCGGCGACTCTCGGCCCTGATCGCCATGTTGGCGGCCCGGCGGGGCGCCGGTGTCACCGGGGGGGGGGGGGGGGGGGGGGACGGGACACACGGGCCCGGGCCGCCGCAGCATTGTCCCCGCGGCGGGTGCCGGCCTTGGGGCAATGCAAATGTGCCCTCCCTCCGCCCAGCGGCTGCAGGCGGGGATGGGTTCGGTCGTATGGCTAGTACCCGCGCTTCTGACCAGAGTTTACTGTTCGGGTGAATAAAATCAACGCTGACCGGAACTCTCTAGGGTTTTTTAATTTTTTTTAATTCTGCCGACATCACACCTCTCGCTGAAACCCGTTAAAACCTTCGCGCCGGTAATGGCAGTGAACCGTTTCAGTTAGACTGACACTTTGTTCGCTTCTTGGTTTCCAGAGGGGCGTTCTCCGTCGTGAGGAGATGTATGAAAATCACCACAGGACAAGAGTACGCTGCCAAAATTATCAACACCAAAAAGCTTTCGGCTAGGGGTGGGTATATTTTAACCTAGTTTTTATGATCCCTCCTCCCCGTTTTTTGCATTCTTGTGGTAAGCCTTAAAAAAATAATAAAAGTAGCTAAATTATCTGATACATTTCTTAATACATTTTTTTCCCCCCCATTTCCTTGGGTTTGGGTTTGGTTTGTTTGTTGGTTTTTTTTTGTTTTGTTTTTTGGTTGGTTTTTTTTTTTTCATTTCCTTGGTGCTTGGTTTTTTTCTATGTTAAATGTTTCATGGATTGGCTGCGTGGAGGTCTGAGGTCGCTGTAACACATTTCAAGGAAAGATGTGCAAAACCTAAATGTAACATAATGTAGCCACTTCGGTTTGTATCTAAAGAACTTTGAATATCAGCTTGCAAGCATTTTGCAAGCTGATTTTTTTGAGGAAGGTTGGGAAATAATAAGTTTCCATTATAGCTTTTGTTTTACATATCATAGCTTTACTTAGTTTTGTGTTTCCACTGCATTTAAACATGAACATCAAGGCCTGTCTGACTATGCATGCATCGGAAAAAGTGTACTTCTACCTCATACTAAACTTTGTTATGAGAAGAAAATTACATTAAGGGAGAAAATTGCCATTTTATGAACTCACCATTTGTGAAGCAAGTCATTCTGATCAAGTGATGAACTGTTTTACAACCCAACCGTAATACCTGCTGTACAGCTTCTTTGTACTCTCTGTGAGATGTGAATATTTCCCAGGTATTTTCAGTGTCAGTGGATACATCTTTGTGATACATTTGAGGTAAATATACACATACTGTGGGTTACTGTCGTCAAAAGCAAGCCTTAATGGTCATATGTCAATTGCTTAAGTCCAAGTCAGAGTGCTTGTGCTAGGATGTCAGAGATTATGGATTATTCTCTGCTAACGTCGTCTGTGTTTTGGTATGAATTTGTGGTGTGGTAGAGAACATGGAATCACGTGAATAAGCAAACAGTGTCAGAACGAAAACCTGTTTATGACCTGGTTTGATTTTGATGCAAAGGAATCACTGCAGGTAAACAGTTTGAATTAATTCATTAAATTTAAACATAAAATATCACATGTGACGTTATGGCATGCTCTGGTAACATGTTGCTCTCTGACAAAGATCTTTCAACATTGTGTCAGTACTCTTATTTTCAGCTAATGAAAGTTGTGTGAAAATTTACTTTTTGGCTTTTGCTGAATTTTAGTTGTCATACTATCCCTGTGAGATTTGTTTTCCTTTATTTTTAAAAAGGTACTTACATTTTAAATACTTATTTGTAAAGTTATGGATTTAAAGGGAGAGAAGTTAGGAAAACAGTAATACTTAAGATAAAATATTTTCACAAATTTTCTTAAAACATCTTTTTTGTTAGCACAGTAACATGAACTGTTGAATTTTGATGCTTGAAATGAACTACACGTTCTGTGTGATTTTGTAGATCTAGGTACCTTTCAACATGAGAAGCTATAGCAAGATCGGCACTAGGGTACCTATGTGCTATGGGTTTTATGTATGATGGGATAAATCTTGAAAGGCTAGGCTAAATTAATAAAAATTTTGTCTTCCTTAGAAGTCATTATTTGGAATGTACTATATTTCAAGCTTTAATTTTTGTACTACTTTGACTGTTTGTGCAGGACCGAATTGGTCCTTGGTGTAGTCCATTAATCAGTGGAAGCATAATCTGAAGAATTTGGCTCACAAGATGGAATGAGACAAAATTCGCGCAGAGATTTTTCTACAGGTTTAGCACATAAGCCCATAAAGGAAGGGGTTATGTTTCAAAAATGGAGTGTGAAATATCCTTTCTTATCAGAACACATGTGATGCCATGTCCATGAATGCGGAGAATGTGTTTCCATCTCTGTTTTCAGAGATCCCAGAAATATTTGATGTTTTTTATTTGCTTGGTGTTTTTTGTGGTGGTTGTTTTGGTTTTTAGCTTTTTGAAATCTACTAAAAAGCTTTTGAAGAGCAAGCTTCTTGGAGAAATCTTCAAATCCTTATTAGGCAGTTCTTTAATTGCAGGAAGGTGCACTTTAGTTGCACTTGTGGTACAAAAACTAAACATTAAAAAGCCTCAAACTGTGACACTTTCTCCTGGCTGATAATAGGTATACAGCTTAGAACTAAGATGCTGTTTTTCAAATCTAAATTGTAAGTTTCATTCTACTCACATCCAAACTGTCTTATGATGAGGTAGCAGTTCACTTTTGTGTTTCGTAATTCTTACTTGAAATACCAATTCTAGTGTAAACCTAAAGGACTGTTCCATGAGGTGAGCTTCATCAGTGAGCAGAGTTAAGAGGTTCTTGGCTTGGAAATGAGTATCCCTAGTACAGTGCCTGGCTCTCTGGAAGTCTTTTAAACACGGTGTCAAATTTGGGCCTTCTTGCTTACAAGAGTGAAGAGCAGCAGTGTCAATGTATAATATGGCAGCATCAAGACTAAATAAAAATGCCTTAAGGCAGTTTTGAAATTAAAAGTTACATAGGTGGCTTCAGCCCAGTCGTGGCAGTACTCATGTCCCCATCCCTCCTTCACCTCAGCCATAAATGTTCTTGGAGATTTAACCCAATCCTTACTTCAGTAGTCCTTCTAAACCCAGGTACTGATCTGGTCACAGACTTATGCTGGTGAAGGTGTGTTTCCCTGTATAGTTACAGGGAAATTTCAGACTAATAGTGTGTGTGCAGAGGCATGGGCTTTCATTTTAATTTGGAGGGGAAAGGAAGCTATGCCCCCTGTTCTAGCAGAAGTAACCTTTGTGCTTTTAAGTTGATGATCTGTTATTTAGATCTGCTGTGCTCGTATTTACAAATTGTAGTCCAAAATGTAATAAAAACACTTAAGAAATGATTATTTTAAATATTTGACTTTACATAACGATTCCACCTTTTTCTGATTTTACTAATAGAAATAATAAATATTTTCAATTTAAATCTCTTTATTTCAGTATAGCAAAAATGCTTTTGCTTATTAGAATAATATACTCTTCTTCCGTACTCTTAAGCTGCACTTAAAAGTTCTGAGCTTTGACTTGGCATTTACACTGAATTACAGTTCAAGTATTAAGTTAGAATTTCAATGGCTAGTTTTGTATCAATAGAATATGTTCTCAACAAGTGTGCACTATTTGATTATGCTGCTGATTTTTAAAAACGGGAGAAAATAAAGGTATGTAGCATACCCCTCTAAAATGAAGTACAGCAGTGAACAAGCACACAGAAAGCTAAGAATAAAGCGAAGGATGTATGTTTGATGTATCATTTCATCTGATGAAGTTGGGATTTTCTTACTCCTTGGTTTCTACAGTGTGCTGTTTTGGGCTTCTCTGTTGTTTTTCTTGTGTTGAAAGCAACATAGATAAAAGTGAACTTCTGTGAGGTGACTTTACTTTTCCCGTGTCTGTTTCAAATAATTAACAAATCATCTTTTTCTTTTTGTCATTATCTATACAGCTTTTTTTTTTAAGAGTCTTCTGACTTTGATCCAGATTGATTTCACATAAACAAATCCCCTTTTCTTAACAGGTTTGAGCCTTGTTTTCTGACTTTAAAAAAAAGAAGAGATAAGTATTTTCTTCTCTGATCATACTTGAAAAGATCAATTACTAATATATTTTCATGAGGTGTAGTTTTTGCCAGTAACCCATTGACATTTTTTCTGTGGTGGCCCGAAGCACTGTGCCTTTGATGGTGATTTGATGGCATCTGCGAGAGGATGATGTTCCAGCCCATTTTCTTTTCTAGGGTGCTTTTGTAAAAACTGCCTAGACACACCTCTCCCAGCCCCTAGATTGCTGCAGCAGAAACACAAATTGCTTTGTTTATGGGCATACATATTATTAAGAGTAATGTAAGAATCAGCTGGAGGTTATCGCTTCTTTGTGAAAAGCTCTTGTGAGCTTTCAGGGACCAGCCATTTCATTAGCTTCAGTGAGCTTTGAGCCTTGGAGGTCTCACTGGTTATTTTCCTTCCATAATCATAGGAAATTTCCCAAATCCTTTTCAGCATCTTCCTATTCAAAGAGAGTATTTCCAATGGGCTTGTGACTGCAGATGCAAGGCATAGCCAGAGGTGACTAGAGCAATTGCACTTCCCCACAACAAACTCTGACGGATGAGGAGTTTGAAAACCCCACCCTTTTGGAACAGGATTTTAGTGGCAGTATTGAGTAACCTTGCTGTGGGAAGAGCATTTCAGTGTCTGAAGCTGTGCAAGTAGAGCACCTCATGATCCCTAAAGTGATTTAAAATATATTAAGAAGGTGAATGAAAGATGATGCATATAGGCTGGTATTTCTGAGCGTAGTTTTTCATGATGCAGAGACAAACACTTTTGTTGTGTCACTAGACCAACATTTCAATCTAGTCAGGTAGCCTGCATCAGTCAGTGCCAGATGTTTTACAGGGAGGCAACCTCTAATAAGGCTTCCTGTACTCCATAGGAGGAGAAAATAATTCTACCTAATCTAGCTAAAGATCTTAGTCTCTGAAGCACACATTTACCTGTGCAAGTTTATTATAGCACATGTATTTTTGATGCTAACTTCCTACATACACATGAAGTTATTCCCACACATAGAGTACTATCCTTAAGGGCGTTTAGTTGCCAGTGAAGCAGATTTTGTCTTTGTGACTCCAAGAATTAAGCTTCGGATTTTGGGTATGTTCTTCAATATCTTGCTGTAGTCTGTTTCTCAGGTTAATTACCTGTTGAGAAGCAGTATGTTTGCCTTTGTGTTAAAAATGTTTTAAAAAATGTTTTTCAATAGTATGTAAGAAGGCTTACCTGCTAACATGTGGTTGCTCTTTTTTAAATATTCTCTTTCTTAAGCTTAGTCACAGCATTCTTGTCAGTTTGACATAGATGCTGTGATTTAACATGGATATGTTTGTGTATTTATCCGCAAGTATTTGTTTCAATTGCTAATTACCATACTTTAGCAGGCTACTGGTTCTGTCTGTTAAGACTAAGTCCCTTCAGAGAGCTCCAAGTAGAAGAGAGCACTCATAGAGTGTTATAAAAAAAAAAAATCAGATTTTTGGTTAGGTGATCTGTTTTGAAGGTTTAGTGCTTTTGTTATGTTTTGTTTTTAGTGAAAATCTGAAGAGCTTTCAAATACCAGTGAGAATGAAGACTTTGAAACTCATTGTGATGAGTCTTTGTTCGTAGTAAGTTACTCTAACAGTTTAAACTAGATTTGAAATTAATTTTCCTGGCACTTCATACTTAAATTACCCTTAGCAAATATGATTTTGATAATGCCACTTTTGAGTATTTTTGCAAGAGATTTATTTTCTCTCTGTTGTGACTGCTGTTGCTCTTACAGAAGGAGATTCTCTTTATAGCTCATGCAGTGATAGGCCTTAAACAAATTACATCAGAATTTGAATATGCATGTATTGCTCTTGATATCATTAAAGCTTATTGCTGGTGTTCTTACTGGGAGGTATGTACTAGAAAAAGTTAAAATTGTAGCACATGCTTTAACATATTTGCAAATGGGGGATGGGGTAAAAGGAATTCTAGTATACTCTGCTGCTGTCCTTGTCACATGCTTCAGAGAAATGTCCTTGATATATAGCTTCATAGTTTGAAGTGATACTGTAAAAACAGTGCTTGCAAGTTATCCTGAAGGTTGGAAGTTTGTGGAACTGTAGCTTTTGTTTGCAATGGACACACGACGCAAATCTAATAACTTGGCGGGGGGGGGGCATGGAGAATTAAAAGGGTTTGACCAAGCTTGATGGAGGCAGGGGGCATACATCAATGTTTTTCTGTCTGAAGTCCAAGATTATTAAGCATGCCTAAAATTATGTCAGTTGAATGTATCTGTGTGGGGTTTTTCCATTTTCTCTCATTGTGTTTCACCACTCGTTTGGCCTGGACCCTCTCTTTGCTTTCAAATCTCTTCCACTGAAGTGTTAACAACAAAGGAATTCTTGGGGACTTACTCAACTACCGTTTTGCTGCCATTTTCTGTCAGAAGTTGCAAATTCTGGCACCAATGTGTGCTTCTACTTAGTGTGTTTCCTTACTGCAAACTAAAGACTTAAGTGCACATCTGAATGGCTCCACTTGCAGAATTGCTTCTGTTGGGAGAGAAGGGCCAACTTAGATACAGGGAAAAATGTGAACCGAACACCTTTACTCAACTTCTGCATCTGCACTCTGATACTGAAACATGGATGTGTCTTTTCGTCCTGCTCTGAGAGTAGCATTGGAATGTGCTGCCCAGGGAGGTGGTGGAGTCCCTATCCCTGGAGGTGTTTTAAGAGTAGGGTCGACTTGCACTTAAGGATCTGGTGTAGTTGGGAACTGTCAGTGCTAGGTTAATGGTTAGACTAGATGATCTTCAAGGTCCTTCCCAACCTAGCTGATTTTGTGATTCTGTGAAGTTGTGTTCCCTGGTAATGTTTTACTACTTATGTCCAAATCATGCTTCCAATGAAAGCTTTTGGTCAAATATCTGTGATTCTGTGAAATATGAAAACAAGGAAATAAGCACAATGCTAAACACTTAACCTTCTGTCTGCTCATAATACTGTACATAGGAAACAGTGGTTTGTGTCTATTGCAATCTGAAACTACAGGTCAGCTGAGGTATTTAAGTGACTTGCATCTGTCCTCATTGAGAGTGAGGTAGAAATACACTCATTCCTGGAAGAACTGAAACTGAATTTTTGAGGGTTTGTTCTGCACCGAATTTCAAAACCTCTCTTAGTCTTAAAACCTAACTAAAATAAAAATGGTATTATAATGTGAAAGCTCTACCACATGTAGGTATATATTTGTCCAAATACTAAAAATTATTTATTCACTTTCTCTGGTTATGGTTAGTAGTATGTGAAGTCATCTCTGCTGCTTTTATTTACACTTTTATGATTCCATGGTCTGGGTTGGGGGGTTTGGGGTTTTTTTGTTGTTTTTGATGGTAACCATTTTGACTTGGACCATATTGTTGTTTTGGATGGTGACCCTATTGCTTGGAAGACAGGAGAATGCTGTATTTTTTAATTCATTTTTTCATTTAATTGGAAAGTGCCTGATCTGAGAGATTGAAAAAAAAGCTAAATATTTTGCTTTACAAATGCAAATACTGCCAAAATAGTGCTTTTCATGTATCTGTCCTTCATTTGACCTCCTGAGAAATGTAGGCCAGGGTGTTTCATACGTCAGGGTCCAGCTTCCTCCTTCATACACTTTACTGCATGTTTGTCAAATGCTTTGTAAGGATATTGTGGCGATTTTAAAAAGATTATGTGGGGAACGTAACTTCCTCTGTTCAGTTAATAGAGAACAAAAACCTAACGATAGAAGTGCCTTGTGTTTAATTCCTTATTAAAAATGATTATGCCTTGAATTTGAAGAAACATCTGCTATGTTTTAGAGACACACAAATCCAATCTGTCTGTTTATTCCTTGTATGTACTGAACTCTGTGTATATCTTTGTGTGCATGTTTGTGCAAACTCCTCCTCTGTTTAATCCTAGTATTATGAGAAATGTCTTGTGCACGGTATCAGAGAGAGTGGGGAATTTGTGTGACGTGGTTTTAGTATTTTTTTCCAGGAGAGACAGTTGTGCTGTTATCCAATGTCATTTTCTAGATTTGTTGTCAGCTTGTTCTGAAATACATTGAGTTTCAGTTGTTTGAATTAGAAAATTCATTTTAAAGCTTTGCAGCCCTGTTAATTCCTGTTGCATCTGATTGAAAGCTGCTGGTTATATTCTGCTGAACTGAGAGTTTACTTCGTTTCTTTTGAATGTGTTGCTTCTGTAGATGCCACTGGATAGAAGACTTGCTGTAGTTGAGAGTCAAAAAACCTGAGGAGAGGGAATTTATGCAAGCATAAGAAGCATAATCTGAGCTACAGCAAATATTTTTTGTAATTAGGTTTTTAAGTCTAGAGAATGATAGGGAATATGCTGAGCAAGCTATTGCAGATAAGTAGGCAACTGTTGGTTTAAGTTAGTTGTATTTGGTAGAAGGGAACTTTGCCTACATAGTGATTTAAGGTAGCTTCTATTGTGTGAATTCCTGACCTCTTGTAAGTAGCAAGTATTTCACAGGAAATTTGGATGATAATAAAGCATGCAGGCTTAATTTAAAAAAACAAATCTCCAAAACGTTCAAAAGTAACAAAGTAGATTTTATTTAATAATGGAAATGTGATGCTGTGGATATTTGCTGGTCAAGATGAAACATTTCATCTTATGATGGGAGGCATATTTTTTAATTCTTACCACTAAACAAGAATTTATACACTGCTACAGCAAGTTTGCATCCTGGTGATGCTTTCCAAGACAACTGTCTGGCATCCATAAAAACAGAATTACTTTACATTTTGGCAGTCACTTTCACCTGGAATGCAGAGCATGCTTCTTGAAAAAGTTCACAACATGGTTTCTTCTGCTCAGTTACAGCCAAATCAGTCAACTGGGTTGTCAATTGGACAGCCTCTCCCCCATCCTAAATGTGCTGTTTAGAGTTGGTTCTTTTTATTGTGAATCAGTTTTTACTCTGCCAACACACAGTTGGTAGTGCTGTGGAAAGCATGGCTGTGGTTTCATTCCACTGGATGTAGAACTTTACCCAAACCCATCTTTAGTCAGAGGTTATTATGTGGGGAATTAAAAACTTCAGAATCTGATCTATAAGCAAAAACCCCCAAAAGATGGTATGAACTGAATGTTTTCTGGATTGAGTGAGCACATGCATGAATTTTGACAGATGTAAGGTATATTGAAGAATATACCAAACCGTGATGGTAAAGTTAGTTCACGGTTGCTATGTGTGTAGTCCGCAGGCAAGTATAGAGCTCTTCCAAACAACTCTTTCAACCCTGTGGCCTCCAGCTGGCAGCTCTCTGTACCTGTGAAAATGTTAATTGGTTTGTACCGCATTATGGGCAATGCACTGGGTCACGTGGCAGAAAGCGGTCTTACGCACACTCTCCTCTCCCTGCACCACAATGAATAGTGTACCTTGCCCAGCAAGGAAGATTAACAAACCTCGATGTAAATGGGAAGGATAACACACCTCTGCTGTAAAGTTTCATCATCTCAGCACATGAGAGGAAGAGAAACGTAAACTTAGTCAAAGCTCGTGTTTGTGGCAAGCAATCTACTGTGTGTGTTTTCAGAACTTTGTTCCTGATTTAATTATAGTCAGGAACTGCTTACTTGTAAATTTTCCGCAATGTGAATGCAAGTGTTGCAGCAACAGTCACGTTGCATATTCATGTTGCTGCATGAACAGATGGGGTTCCTACATAATATCCATATTTGACAATCTGATGGGATTTGCCAAGCCTAAGCTTTCATTTAAATTTTAACCTCTTGGAGAGATAGGTTTGTGATTTAATCAGTCAAGGGAGGCCTCGAAGTTATTTGTATTACATAGCAGATTTCAAGCTAGTGCTTAGGTACGATTTTGATTTGGGAGACTTCTTGTAGGAATGGTTTTAATAGGCTATTTCTCATTAGAACAAACAGTCACCAGATTCAAATGTTTCTCTTGAAACTTTTATTAATTTGTTAATTTTATTCATATCCTCCTGTATGTGAAGATACATCGTATATTTGGTTAAAACACTGTATAACAGGGACGGAATTCTGTTGCTGTGTTACTGCCTTGTAGGGAGGATTTTGTAGTGCTGGGGAGATGACCTTCGATTTCCCTTAGGGCAGCTCTAGGTGCTGCTGAGCTTTGGTTATTAAATAGCACTTGAAGACTTGTTTTCCACCATTTTTATAGAAAGATGCCACAAATGTTAAGTGTATCCAAGATGCAAGTAAATCTAAGTACAGAAACCAACTGTCCAAAAACTATGGGTTTTGGTTATTTGTGAAATAGCTATGAAAATATAAAGCTCACCTTGGTGTTTTTTATACTGTGTATATTACTTTTAAAATTAATAAAAGGAAATTCGGGTGTAAAGTAGATTGCCTAGTATTTGCTCTCTTTACACAGCATGAACAGCTATGAAATTGTGGTTAGGATTGCATTGGTATGTGCTCATGGGACTAAATGCCCTGCTGATCATGGCATAAAAATACCTCCTTCTTTCAGGGCTTTTTAGTATCACCACCCTGAAAGGGGGAGGGGGAAAAAAAACAAAACAAACTGTTTTCTGTCAGATTTCTGCATCTTTCCATGGTGCTTTTGCTGATATTCATCATTTATGCTTAGTAAATTTTACCATCTTAAAAATATTTCTAGTTGCTCACCCTTTCATTTAAAGTCTCCCAGTGGTCTTTTAGAAGTGTAAGATTTGTAAGATGATGTGTACTGGAGCTGGATGGAAGAGCTTCCAAAACCCAGTGAACTTTCTTTTATACATACAGCACTTTATGGTCTTTCACAGCTGTTGCATTTGGGGGGGGGAAAGAAGAAAAAAAAAAAAACACTAGTATAGCATTGTGTGTGTGTGTGTGTACGCACACACACTAGATGCAGGAAAAGATTTGGCAGAGCTTGTGTGTACCCAGCCAGCTTGTTTGCTGTAGGAAATGTTTCATGCTAAAACACCTATTAACTAAAGTAATTTTACTTGTAATGAGGGCAAGAATTGGTGTCTTTAAATTTTTATTTATTTGTGGTTAACATGATCTATCTAGCTAAATTAAGTAATAAATTGCTTCCAATGCCATGTTAATCAAAACACATTTACTAATGAGTTTAATTTTCCACGAGTAGAAGTTGCTTATGTGGTCCATCCCCCCTCCTAGGAGATGTGTGTTAATATTACAGATGTTTTGGGGACCAGATCAATGATGCAGCTAGCCTTGCATACTAATGGTGGTAAGCTCAGCATATCTCAGAGGAGGTTTTAGAAAACCTGAAGGGGAGAAGAACTCATGAGATAGATGTATTTCAAATCTTTAATAGGTAGAGATTTTTTTAAGTCTCAAAATCATGAGGTTTAATATTCCATCCTCATTTTTCAAATTAGTTTATTTTGGTCACAGGACATTCTTGTAGCCATATAAATCTCATGAAGTTGTCACATCTCAACAAAGTTCATATTCCTTAAAGTACAAAATTTTGAAAAAAAACCATTTTTTTTTCCTTTAAATAGGATTGATTCCCCTCTATCCCCTTTAAATAGGAGTGATTTCACTCTGTCTCCAACTATCTTCTGCCTTAGATAGTTCTGAATAGTAGGGATTGGTAATTTACTAATACTCAAAAGTCAAGTTTAGTCAGATTTTTTTTTTTTTTTAAATCAGTGGTCTGTTGTTTGTTTTTCTGTTTCATGTAACAGATTCAGTCTAGCTGAAACTGAACTTCCCACTTTCAAATCACATTTATCCACTGTCAGACTTCTACAGGCTAATGGAACAGCTGAGCATCTGTCACCTGGAGTTGTCTTTAGGTGAAAAATCAGAAATAAAATTAAAGTGTATCCAAGGAGAAGTCAAGTCCTTCAAGAGAGTAAACAATCTCATTCAATAATCAAGCTCTGCCATAAAATTAACTGGGGAGGTGAGGAGCTTAGTTCTTTTTGGTTTACTGAAGAGAGAATTTAGTACTGCACTCATTTACTTTGAAGATATTTTTATTTACAGTCCAAATTTATTAATGAACAGTGTTTGTTGTCTGTGCCTAGGTTGTCCTTCAGAGAATTCTTCATATTTCATCAGTGCATTTATCAAGGATGATTTTATTTCCATTATTTTTTTAACAGCCTTTTTCCTTTAACTTGTCCTGTATGACAGACTTGCTATTATTATGGCCATTCTTCCTTATGTATGTTGTAAGCTAATTTATATATATACACATGTGCATATATATATATATGAATGAATGCTTGGAATGGGGGATTGGAATTGAACAGAAAAAAAAATAAATTAGGTGAGGTTTCATGAGTGGCTTTAGTAATCACCAGTGTCTGCATGGGAGAATCTTGTCTGGTAAATTCCAGTGTTATTTACAGATTCATTTGACTGATTTTGAGACCAATACTGAAGAAACTTTAGTAATTTCACTTCAGCTTTCTTTTCCATCACTACATTTCCTGTCACTGCTTTTACCAGTTTCCTACCAATTTCAAAGCTGGTTTGGTAATCTCTATTTTCACTAATCCCCAGGTGTCTCATTTTTTTTATGTCTACATCTTAAACAATGGAGTCTTGAAGGAGGCATTGATCCCTGCCTGAAACAATTCCTGAGTAATGTTTTAGAGGACTTACTGTACCCAGCCAGTAACTGATATGCATAGATGTAGACAGATGCTTTTTTCTTTTTTGGGGGGGTGTACAGTTTCTCAGGATCATGTATATTTGAGAACTGTCAAAAAACAGTTCTTTCCTCCACAGGCATGTTGTTCAGTTTCTGACATAGTAGCTTTCTGCAGCCTGCCATTACTCTCACCTCTGTGCAAGGTCGAGTGGAAACTGCTGTGAAAATAGCTCTCTGAAATGAAGCTAAATTAGGAATAGTTCCTGAGTGTTGACTTTTGTTTCTGCAACCACAGATGCTCGTCTATTCAACAAAATGGCTAAAAAAAATGAAAACTCTGCAAATGTACTTACAGCAGCTTAGTTCATTGTTTAAAGAAAAGTTGTATTGATTCACACAATAAACTGAAACACTTTCAAAATGTTGCTAATTGTTGTCGACTGGTTCAGTCAATAAAATATAGTGTGTAAAAATGCCTAACTAGTTCAATGTGGATTTTGAGGGTTTTTCTGAGTGCATTGCATGGACATTTTTTTTTTTTTCTTTTCCTCTTAGACGTACCTTCCTTTAGCGTTTCTCAAACTCTAGTTTATAGGCAACTGGTGTTTCATAAAGCTATGATAATAGACAGCAGAAACTTCCTCAACAGGGAAAAATGTATATGCTTCTGGTTACATGAATTGTGCTGTGTGTAATTCTCTTGGCTGGTTTGTATTTGTAGCATTTTTTGAGGAAATTTTGGCAGTGAGCATGTTGGTCTGAAGGATTGTGTAAGAGGACCTAGATGCTGCTTTTCTCAGGTGAGCTTGCCAGTGCTCCGTGGCACTGCCCATTAGAGCTTGCCCTGGGAGAGAGGTGAAGGAGGCACCTTGCTTCCCTGAGCTTTCCATGGGAGCTGGGCACTTGATGCTGGTTCCAGTTCCCCAGTAAAGTGCATCTAGAGCTTCTGGAAGTAAGGGCTAAGTAGGTGGATTTCAAATATTGAACTAAGTGAACATGTCTTTTTGGAACAAAAAAGTTCATTATAGTTATATCAGGTTTCTATGATCTGATCCTGAAAATGAGGTGATTTTACACAAATCAACTGTGATTGTTTATTTAGCAATACAGATAAATATAACAACTAACATACTGAATTTTGCTAACAAGTGTAAGCATTCATGAGATTAGTAGCTGGGTTTGCATCTGTCATGTTTACTTTCCTATACAGAAAATAGTAATTTTTATTAAAAGCTACATGAAACAGGTTTTTAAACAAAAATATTTATTGGTACTAAACCAGAAAGCTTCACAAAAAAGCCACATGCTGTTTGGCATAACCTTTTTTTTTTAAAAAAAAAAGTAGTGTTTTTATAAATATGGGAGGAATATATTTAAATGAATGGAGTATTAAGCTTCCTTGTTTGTGTAAATATTTAGGTTGACTGAGTGACTTGATTTTCTAAGGTAGAAGTGTGTCCCTTGCTGTTGGGTTTGTTACTAAATCTCTCTAGTATCAGCTTTTTATTGATCATTAAAACCAAAACAACAAACAGAGCTCCTATTATTTTTAGTAAAGTGTTTTGATAGTTTGTTAAGGTTCTCCCTGTGCTCTCCCTGTCCTGGGTCACCCTCATTTACAAGGAGAAAGCGAAAGAAATCTCTGTAAAGAGACTGATACTCCCTTTTAGATGTTTTTCAAGCTGTAAGACATAGTTCTACAGAAAAAGGAAGAAAAAAAAATACAAATAAGAGGTGTGAAACAAGTCCGGTAATTCAGAATTAGCACCAGCTCCTTTAGTAAATAATAGAATTCTACAATTATACCAAGTTAATATTAGTATTATCAGACTTCAGCAGTAGAAATCAATTGAATCAGATGCATATTCTTTATTTACATCTCTTAAGTATTCATCAGACCATGCAAACTATGAATAGAAAATAGCATTATGAGAATGTGAACAGAGCTATATACCTAATGCTACAATTGCATTCCTCTCAAAAACCTTAGTAACACATCAAAGCCTCAGGTATCTCAAGTTGACCCACCTGAATCTGTATTTCATAACACAGAGTTACTGAATAATCTTAGCTGTGACTGTGGGGAAAAAAAAAAAAATCTTTTAAATTATATTACACAAGTGCATATACAACGTCTTTCTGAATTACTGAAAGTGGCTTCAAAATAAGAGGTAAAAAATCTAACAGTTGTCTTAAGCAGAGATTGTCAGCTCCTGTGGGAATTTTAATTTAACCAGAAGGTTTTTATGACATCCTGATATGTTGCTGTATAAAATTATTGGTGTGAATTTTGGGTATTTGCAGACTAAATCTTCTGGACTTGCATGCCGAGGTGCACAGAATGCAAGCATTTCATTTGATGTTTTATGTCTTTGAAGGATTCCCCTCCCTCTATGTTCTTAACATATTGATTATTTCTTCACCAAAAAAAAATTGTGGAGGAACTGTCAAAGAGAATGTACACATAGACTTGGTCTGAGGACCTCAGTAGATTATGTTTAAGCTAATGTGCTTTATTTTGCAACTGTGGCAGACTTAACTGCATACAGTCAGGAAATTCTACTGGTGGGCAATAATTTTCTTCAACTGCTGTAACCCAACCATGTTTAGTCTAGTACCTGTATCCTTAGCAACTTCCGGTGAGATAATAGAAGGATATGGATAGTGTCAGAATCTGTGCTCATCAAATATCCTTCTCATGCACACTTACTCCACAAATTTTGTTATTAAATAGCTCCTGGTTTGAGGACCATTGTTGTCAAGTCTGATGCTTGGGAAGGTTTATAAAACAGGTGTCTTGAGTTTGGCATGTGTAGGTTTGGGGGCTTTTTTGGTTTTGTTTTGGTAGGGTTTTTGTTTGTTTTGGATTGAATTTGTTATATCCCATCTCTGAGATGGGGCCCTTATAACCTCATTACAATGTAATCTGATTATTTTAAATGCTGTCTCTTTCATTTTTTCTTGAAATATGCTTGTTTTCCTTTTCTGTGTTATGTGAATAGTCACTGGAACAAGAGTTCTCACAGTTACAATGTTAGAAAATCCTCTTTTAAAATACATGTTTATTTGAGTTAAATATGCTTAGGTTTTGGATATATTTCAATTCTGACATACATTTTGACATAAATAATTTGAGGTACAGCATTTAAGCACCTTAAATGTTCAGCTAGTAGCACTGCAATCTGCACACTTTTACCAGAACTCTTCTGGAAAATACAAATGTGTTTCTGAGATTAGATTTGCCCTGGTTTTATTTTACACTCTTATTTTTTGAACACAAGTCTGCTCCAATACTGCAAACATATCTTTAGTCTGTGGTAAAGGTTGCTTTTCTTTCATGGTAACATTTACCCCTTCTTACCAGAAATCCATGCTGCTTTAGTTCTAATTCAGCTTTCTGAATTTCAGTTTTAACTTAGTTATATCATGTAAAAATAATATGTGGGGTGACGGCTGGGATCTTGTGGTATACCAAGGGCTCTTCTATTGTGTGAATAGGGAATACCTGCCAGATAGAGAAGAGATTCTAGAGAAAAGGAAGCATTGGCATGGGTAAGAATCACCAAGAGAGAAAACTTAATGGTTATTTTAAAGGATTCAAAATCTGGAGGGGGGGAAGAAAGCTGGTTGTCTTATCTGGAAAGTGTGATGTTCATTTAACCTGGTTTTTGTTGGTAGTTTTGCCTTTTCAAGATGTGAATATATTATCCTGGCACCCCATTATTTTGTCATTCTAGTATAAGATATGCTAAAGAAAAATGCATGAAGAAAAACTGCTGCTAACAGAGTATTCAATAGTAAACTATTAAAGGTTTATCTTGAATGATGTCATTTCAAAATATAAAG
Source organism: Athene noctua (assembly GCF_965140245.1). Taxonomy (NCBI): domain Eukaryota; kingdom Metazoa; phylum Chordata; class Aves; order Strigiformes; family Strigidae; genus Athene; species Athene noctua. Next base: position 48,385,512 of record NC_134040.1, read on the forward strand.
CAGAATAAGTCTTTGCAATATAGTTAACTTTTAACTGTTCATTTATAGTGATACCTTTACCTTATTAGTGTGGGAACATTTTTCATATTTTCATGAGGCCTTCTATAAAACAGCTGAATAAAATGGTCTGCCACTACTTCAGCCTGACTGATTAAATAAATTGATATTCTGTGGTGGATTGTTGAGTGACAAGCATTGCACATGCACTTGAAGTTTTCCTTAATGACTAAGCTTTCTTGCCTAATATAAAAATGAAGGGCTGCGCAGGAGTGAGCGATGTTGTCAAACCTGTCATCAAGTTCTCAGAGTTGGTTTGAGTAGTTGTAATGTTATTCCTTTAATTGACTTGAAAATTTGCAAAGGTTCATTATAGAAGGGGAAAGAAACTTTAAAGATGGTGGGAAAATTAAGCTTCATAGCTAACTATGCAAAGACCTAAATAATTAGTTACAGTTTTATTGCCTGCTTACAGCATTCTGTGAAGCATAAACCTTTGCCAGCTGGTGGGTTTTATCTTTTTTGAGGTAGGACTAACTAACTTCTTGAAGAATCTACAGACCTTTGAGAGTGTTTGGAGATCGAATTGAGAAAAAAAAAAAAAAAAGTTAAAAAAAATCTACTCATTTTTTTTAATGTGAGCCTCTTGTCATTACCCGAATGTCACTGGTTTTCTTCTTGTCAACAAAAAGAAAAAACCCAACCCCACTAATAAGGAAGTCGAAAATGGAAAGTTTTGGTGTTTTGACAAATGGCAAACAGCAATCATTGTAGCAGTTTGGTGCCAGCAGGTTGAAAATTAAAAATAAAATTCAGAAACTGTAGTTTTCTTGAGATCTTACGTCTTCCTTTACTACAGAGGTGGTAGTTAAGAAAGCTTAAGTGTGCAGCAGCTTACTAAGAATGTCTTTTCATGTCCTAATAATCATCTGTGGCAAAAATCTGTGAAGCTTTGGAAGCACAGCAAGGCAGGGATCTGCAAAGAACCCATGATGAACTCTTCTTTGTCTGATCTTTGCATTATAAGATTCAGCATAATCCCCCATGTCCATCAGAGCCAAAGGGTAGGACAGCGTAGTTTACTGTGATGACAGCTTTTTGCTGCATTTATCACCAGTGTCATGATCAATTTAGTACTGCATTTTTGTTGCACTGTTATGGTGGGCTGTGTTTGATATAATCATAATGATGTATAGTTCCTCCTCTGGAGTGCATTTTTGTGATTCATTGTCTCAGCAGAATTAACTTTAAAGAATAACTTCTGAAACTTGGATTTATACAATTGCACAGTGCCAAGGACAGATGGGGAGGCAATGCTATTAAAATGGCAGATGGCTCTCTTGTACCCTCTGCCAAAGAAATTACAGTAAAAGACCAAGTATTTCCTTTAACTTTTGATTTCTGATGTTTCTTTTAGGAAACAGCATATTATATTTTCACTCTTGTGTACTTCTCCAGTGATTCTTCTTGAACATCAGGAGCTAAATCAGGAATCAGAGAACTGCCCTTAGGAAACTTAACAAAATTCATGGTATAGAGGGCTGATTTCAGAGTTGTCCTTCGTCTTTTAAAAAATGAGCAAATGACTGAAATTATTTCAGTAATTCTGTTTATGTGTTTGTAACACTGCATCATGTGACAAACCATAGGATTCTGAGGGTGATCATTCTACCAGCTTCAGGTCAATCCAAGGAGAGTTTAAATTGGTCAGAACGTGTGGCTGAAATCTGTACTGTAATGTTGATAGATGGAAGCCTATAAAATTGCAACTTCCATTCCTTTCTAAAGCGTGCATGTAACTTTAACAATTATGTGTACACTTTTCAGATTTGGAATGACGTTACACAGCAAGTAACCACTAGAAGTAGTCTGTCAGTGGTTTATCCCCATTAACACTGGAACCAAGAAGAAAATTGCAGAATATGTCACAAACATTTCATGTATGTATAACATTGCTGCCACTCATCCAGGCAACATCGAGCCAAATAAAGATAACTAACTGTTCTGATTAGTAGAGCATATTTGCTGATTCTAGTAAATGAACTATGGAAAGAATTTTCAGACAGTCTGTTCAAAAATCCCTTCTCAAACCTCCTTTATGTCCAGTGCTAAGTACCTTTTGTCTTGCTGTTTCTTCTCTAATAGATGTGGGCTGTTTGTGTGTGGTTAATGTGGATGATGAGAGCAGTTTACAACTAGTCTTGTCAGATAATAATTTGATTAATATATAACCTACTTGATAGATGTAAAATAGCACCTGAAACTCTGTAATATGCTTCCATGATTCAGTAGTTGCAGTGAAGGTTTCATATAGATCTTGTTTACGTTTCAATACAGATATTCATTTACCTAGAAGCTGGTTGACCTTTCCTGGCAGGAAAGTTTTTGCCAGTGTAAGCTTTCTTTTTACCAGGGATATGCTTGGAGTAAAATCTCAGGTGTCTGATTTTCTAGTATATATCATCCTGTTCTGTTAGGTGGAGGACTAGTATTTTGGGTTTTTTTCATTGTTGAGGTCATGTTGGTAGATTTGAAACAAGACATCTGATTTATTTTAATTTATAAAATTAATTGTCCCAAGTGACACTTTTCCACCAAAATCTGTATCCAGCCAGTCATTCTTAGACCACAGAATTGCTATATACTTCCTACTTCTTGAACTGCACTATGTTTTAGATTTTTGAAATATCTGCTACCAGCCTATTTGATTAATGATGCGTATAGAGCTTTCCCATGAGGAATGTTAATTTTGAAGTGAAGAACCAGAGCTAGTATCTTCCCACCTCTAGAATACTAGTAATATAAAAATCTTCTATATTATAGGGGTTACTCAGTAATAGTTTGGAAAGAAGGCTTACTTCAAGAAAAAGATACATACTGTCATTTTACCAAAGGCTTTGGTGATAGTGCTTTTAGTATCAATGAAATTTGATATTACATAATGTTAAAAATCAAATTGTAAGGAGGTGAAACTGTTATTTAGGAAGCTTTAGATCCTGGTTTCAGCATGACAATTGTATAGTTTGAAGCCTGTGAATAATCCATGGGACTAAACATACCTTAAATCTACTTGTGTTTACATACTCTGCTAAATCATAATTTCAAATCCATTTCAAACACAGAACAGTGATCATCTTGGTTTACTCAGTGATTGCATAGTTCTAATAAAAACAAATGCGTTAGTAGTCCATGTTATTAGTCTATGTAATAGATTTGGCAGATAATGCCAGTTGGTAGTTTGGTTAATTTGAGATGTGACATTTTATGTATCACTGTAGCACATGGATCAATTACCAGGGTAATTTAGGCTTGTTGGATATTATGTATGTTTACTATAAAAATTAAGAGATAAAGAAAGCCAGTGTAGAATTGATTAATGATAGAACTGAGCATCTCTACTTTTTTTTTTTTTTTTATAATAGTACTGAAAAATCTTATTAGAATGTGGCCCTTCACTAAAAAGCCATGTGAAAGGTTTGCTATTGAGAGGAAGGAAGATAAATGAGATTTCTGTACTTGGATTTTAACATAGGTTGTCCTTTCTGCGTGATGCTGTGTGAACTATCCATGTAAGCTGTAAACTGGTGACTGGTTTGATTAAATCATTTTCCTGTTAAACTCTTATGTCTCTTTCTTGCCTCTTCTTTTGGGACACGGAGAGGACAAAATTATTTGCCAGTAGGACTGTGAAGCAGACTGAGAGGTTTTAAAAAATTGTGTGGTGGTTAACAGAATAACAATCAAGTTACACATTTGGCACCTTGCTTGTACTCTGCCTGCCTGTTGGAGCCTTCTGCAGTTTCAGGTGCAGTCATGTTAAAGGTTGTCTACAGTTACATGATGAGTAATTTTTTCTCTTACTGCTGATATGGCACAAGCATGACAGTCACTATAAGTTTCACTTATAAACACTATTACATAAATCCATCAAAAATTTGAAAGGGCTGAGGTGTAGTACAGAATGTCTTGGTTTGGATTATTATCTCTGAGTTTTAACATCCAGAAGGGAAATGTTAAAGGCTTCTGTTTTACTCTTAAGATGTTTTAAAACTAAGTGCTTAAAAAGTCATCTTATTTGCAGAAATTATCTACTTCTGGTGTCCATTTAATACTGCGTTAACCTGTGTTATACGCCAAACGAAAACACTCTTTAAATGAAGTAATTTTTATGCCATTAGTTGACTAAAAATAGCCTAGAGCAATATTCAAAATCTTAAGACTCAGAGGGTGAAGTGCTTTGATCAATATTAAAAACTCTGTGAAAAGCTAGGAGTAACTGATGTTGAAAATATTCAGTATTTTTTTAATGGGGAGAAGGGTAATGGTGATGAAAGGTGAAAGGCTAGTTTGCTTTTTGTCCTAATTTTGTTCAGGCTTGACATGCTGTATTTAAAATGACTGATCACGTGACCATAAAACATCTACAGTGTTCTTTAAACAATATTATTTTTGACAGAATTTTTCTTGAGAGTCAGGGAGTAATGTGCTGCTTAACTGCTGCAAAATACTTGTCTGAGAAACAAGCCGCGCTTCTACCTGGGATGATGTATTCCTGTTTGCAGTGAGATTTGTAAGTGACGCAATTACTGTTAGTGAATAAGGTGTCGTGCAGAGGAGATTACCAAATTTAGCTCCTCTTAATGAAAGTCTGACATAGGATGCTTGGCATGGTTCCTAGTTTTCAGATCTATTGCTACAAAGGTGCCACATGTTCTCCATGAAATACAGATCTTGTAATGCTTGTTCACCTTTCTCAATGTCTTTGTATGTTCCTGAAAGGGATTATCTCTGTCTGATAAGCTCCTTAGTTGCTCTGCACAGGCCTTTTCCTTCACAACTATTCCCTCAAGATATTTATAGGTACAGCATTAACAACATATGCCGCCTTGGAGGGCTGAAATGGATATTTATATAGGCTTTTACAGGCTCATTTGGCTGCTAGGACAATTTAGCTGTTGGATGCCTTTTAAATTTTGCAAAATATTCATATAGAGTCCTATGGAATACTTGTTTCTTGTGAGCAATAGCCCTGGTATGTTTTTTCACCCCTCTTCCTACAGTTGTACATTCTACATGAGACAGAGGTGGCTTGTGAACATAAAGAAAATCAGCAGGAGAAAAGAGCAAATAGAGGGGGAAAGGATGGAACAAGAGTGTGGTTTTGTTAGTTCTGATGTTGGAAAGCTGTGGAAGCATATTAGCTGTTTCACTTTCCTTATGATGCTTTGCCACGACACTACAGAATCAACCTTCAAGGGACAGAAAATGTGCTGCACAGAATTGCTCACAAGAACATATTAATGCTAGGAGGCAGATTGTAAAGTGGAAAGGATGTTTTTTCTGCTATAGTTACCTAGTATATGTTTTTATATACCATATTTTCACAAGAAACTCTTTGAAAAGATGACTGCATTTGAATCAAATGATGCTTTTTGGATGGACAGTAAAAAGCATGTGTAAAAGGTAACACCAATCTCTGAAAAGGCTACTTAACTGAGGAGCAGAAATTATCACTTCAGGTTTCATTGAGAAGTCACTCTCATGTAGCTTAAGGTCATTTTCACATTAAATATTCAGGTTACTGTTCCTTCCATACTTAAGTGTGCCTGTAAGCTATCATTAGTTACTGCATAGATGTACAAATCTTCTGAGGAAGTTCTTCAGCAATTATTTCTCTGCATAAACTCTTCTTAAAGAAATTGCTAAACTATTCATATTAGGTTATTTTAAAGAATTCTATGCTAGCTGCTCTTACCTTTCTGGCAAAACTAGGAAACATGTCTTTTTGCCAAAAGCAAAATGTTATTGCCATTTAACTTGTTTCAAAATCAGTAATGTAAAAAAGGCTTCAGTGATGCCACCTAGTAAATAATTTCATGTGCTTTCAGACCTTCCACTACACAGTCTCTTTATGAAGATTTTCACTGTTAATGAAGCAGCCTTGGTGTCAGTTATTTCTCTTAGAATGACAGAATATTGCTGGGTAATAGAATGATTTCAAAGAATGACTAGTGAGTTTGGATAAAATAATTGTGTGCTTTATGCTTGTAAATGAAGCTAGATATCTCTGGATGAGTACCTCGTTAACTTGACAAATTTCAACATGGGTAAGACAGAAAAGCTTATTTTGGAATAATTAGGTGAAGTAGAATCTTTTTCTGAACAAGTCAAGAGGTGAAGAGATATGTAAAGTTTTAAAAATTTCAGAAGTGCAATGAAATAGTGCAACCAGCAGAAGTAGGGAGGTGATAGTCCCCCTGCACTGGTGAGGCCACACCTTGAGTATTGTGTCCAGTTTGGGGCACCTCAATAGGAGAGAGATACTGAGGTGCTGGAGTGAGTGCAGAGGACGGCAGCGAAGCTGGTGAAGGGCCTGGAGAGCAAATCCTGTGAGGAGCAACTGAAAGAGCTGGGACTGTTTAGGCTTGAGGAAGAGAAGGCTGAGGGGAGACCTCATCACTCTCTACAACTACCTGAAAGGACATTGTAGAGAGGTTGGTGCTGATCTCTTCTCACAGGTAATTACTGACAGAACAGGAGGGAATGACTTTAAACTACAACAGGGGAGGTTTAGAGTGGACATTAGGAAAAAATATTTCACAGAAAGAGTGGTCAGACAGTGGAATAGGCTGCCCAGGGAGGTGGTGGAGTCACCATCCCTGGATGTGTTTAAGGGTCATTTGGGTGAGATGTTGGGGGATATGGTGTAGGGGAGAACTTTGCAGAGTAGGGCTGATGGTTGGACTCGATGATCCCAAAGGTCTTTTCCAACCTGAATGATTCTGTGGTTCTGTGAAACATGATGAGCAAGCTCTTCTGATTTGGAAGAGGAAGAGGGGAGGGGAAAACCAAAACCAAAAATGTAACAAAAACCCCCCACAGTTCCTCTAGAGGAAAATGGACAGTTGAGAAACTTCCTCAAGAAACTTTGATATCTTTTGCCCAAATTGTTAATCAAAATCTTGCTGAACCTTGTGGAGGAAAGTGAATGGGAAACACTGTAGTTCTTGGGTATTATAGAGGAACTGAATGTACTTCTGAAGAGGAACATTCTTCTTTTCTGTCAGTCAGAATGAGTTCTTGACTCCATTTAAACTTGGAGGAGGAGTGCTATATTATTTTTTTTTCTCATTTTTGGATTAATATTCTTCTGGATATTAAAGAAGAAAGTTTACTTAGCCTGAAGGAACTGAATAATATTTCTGTCTAGTTTGTCTTTTACTCAAAATTAAGTGTTTACCTTCCCCCCACCCCCTTTGACAGGTTACGTTTCTAGGTCATAAAGAGGCACCAGCTAAATATAAACCCGACATTAATCAGAGCTAAGGAGTAACAGATTCTTCAATATTTATGTTGAAAACAATGTAAATACTTTTACATTTTCAGTATAAGTATCAAGCTGTGTGATTCTGATATCCAGTGACTGAAAATTGCCAGCATATTCACTATAGCTGAATGATCAATGTAGCTTTGTAGGCTTTTTTTTTTACAGATTATCTACCAGAGGCCTTTTTTCTTAATTTGAATAAATCAAATTTACACCTTTATTTTTTAGGCATTTTTATCCTGCTGCTACTGTACACATTCAGTAGTAGCCACTATTCAGCTTGAATGGCAAGATGATACGATTATTAAAAGAGTAAATAAAAAAGTCCTTCCAGCTTCCAAAAAAGCTTGGTCAGGTGCAGGCAAAATTACCTAGATATTAATGATAGTTCATAATTTAAAAAGCAGTAATTATTACTTAGAGGTGGGTTTTTTGGTTGTGTTGGGGTTTTTCCCCCCCTCTGGGTATGATCATAATGTGATTTGCAACAAAGCTACCTTAATGTCTTCTATCTTTAATGAAATTGCTCACTCTATTGGCTGTTTACTGATGTGCTAATCTCTAGAGTCATCTGAAGAGCCAAAGAATTTTAACACTGAGTGAACATGAGTTAGACAAGCTTTTTTGATCAAAGGTTAACTCTTTAAGAGACTTTTTCTTGACAGCTCATGGAATGTTTTTTGAGCATAGAAGTCCATGTTTCAACCTGATCTGAATCCTTGGGTGACATTCCACTCCTTTTGATACTTAAGTTGTCTTTGTTGAGTTCTGATTTGAAATATTTGCTTTTGACAGTATTTTTCTCCTGTTTTGTTTGGTTTTGTTTTTTATTTTTCCCTTTGGATCATCATTACTATTTTCTTTTGTTGTTGGGTTTATCTACTGGGTAGTAGTAAGCGTGGCCAGTCCTTTCAGGTTCTTTGCTGCATGAGTTTGTTTTTCTTCAGCTGTTGTCTTCAACTTCCTTTTAAGATTTTTGCAATGAAAACTTTTCTGTATATCACTCAAGGGAGGATGATAGTAAGACGCTCTTCTTCCTTTCTGTGATTTAGATTCTTTCTCTCTCCCACACCCTGGTCTCCCAGATGGAGAGAGGAAGACACCTGTCAACTTAAATGGGACATCAGAAGGGTTTTTGAAAGCCTGTGGAGTATCATTTGCAGAAATCAGCATAGCTGACAGAGCATTTTTACCAGGGAACTGTCAGAGAGGTTTGGGGCTGCTAAGGACAAAGTTAGACTAGCCCAGTGCATTGAAAGAGATTATGTTACCATCCATTTGAGAGCACTCTGATGTGTTGAAGCCTTAGTTTACAAATAATTACATAGTAGATGGGAAGTTTTAAAATGGGCAATGTTTAATTGTCATCAGAATACACATTTTCTTTTTATCTGTTAAAACTCAGAGTTTTATTTTGTATTTTTAGAACCATTAGAAAAGAGATGGAGTAAAATCTCATTGTATTGATGAATGGACAATTTTGTTCATTCTGGTATCCCTTATTCCACATCTCATTAAACCTTTTGAGCTGTCTAATTTGATCTATAAGCAGAAATATTGACATATGACCCCTTGCTGCAGATATGTTAAATTGAGATATGAGTGGACAATTAAAAATTTATCTTTAAATAGAATGCTATCTATACAGTATCCAGCCCATTAAGCAAACTGTCAGACTGTAGCCTGGAATTCTCTTTGCTGAGGGAAATTGGAAATTAAAGTTCTTGAAGTTTAATAGTGATGAAAATAAAAGTGGGGATAAGGAGGATGGAAGATGGGGTTTGGAAACATAAGCATGCTTAGATTTCATGTGTTTATTGAAGTAATTTAGAAGTTAAATGCTGCACTTAGAATCTTCTGTGAAAGATGGCTGACATTAACTCACACTCTGAGCACATACTTAAGGGTGGGGGAGAACTTTCATTAATTTTACACCATTTTAACCATGACTCTACATTATTCTCTTATGTGCTGCACCTGTTTTGTAGCTTCAGTACACTGAATTCTGTAGCCCTTTGAGGATGTTTCATGATACCAGATAACTTAGCTAAGTGATAAAGGTACAGTTGCATCCCATGTAGTGCTGTAGTGGTTCAGAAATACAATTTGGAAATTAGAAGGGGTTGGAGGATGTTAGTTTACCTGAAGAGCTACATAGGATCTGGAGAAATTAGAAGTATTCAGGATGAAACTATTTCCTGTGTAACTGCAAGCTGTTTTTTCTTGTTAGGTGCAGAAGCTCGATCAGTTTAATTCTGTGGAGCTTAGGCGTTTTTTTCTAATGGGATACCTAATTTTAAAAAATGTAGTCTTAATGTGGTTTTTAAAATGTTGCTCTAATTCATTGCAATCTTTAATGAAAATCGTGAGAAAATGTGATTGGCTCTGTGGACTGGTGGGTGTTTACTGATAAGTTGGTACGATGTGTTCCTATTAAAACAAACCTCAGTTCCTGGTTTGCTTTCCTAGCTATACTAATGTGTTATATATAGTGATGGCTCTTCTCCCTCTGTAGTTTAACAAGGTAAAAATAAATCTCGTAAAGCTGTCACTCAATGCTGGCACTCATGCACGCACTAACATAAAGCAGTCCCAGCTGCAGTGGTATTGGGAGAAGTGATTTCTTTTATGTGTCCATTGCTTCGGCTTTTGTACAGCATGACATAGTGAATTCAGATAGGCTGTTGCTATTTCCATTTGAATCTGTTGATGGATTCCTGCATCAGAAGAGTTCAGATTGTCCTGCTGAACCATGTTTCTTCTTCACTGAAAAAGCTGAAGTACGAACGCAGATGGAAATCTCGATAGAAGTTTGGGGTTTTTCTGTTTTGTTTTGTTTTTCCCATGAGAGTTACCAGAGCTCTCTTTGGTAGTAGCAAGCAAAGCCTTACGTGCAGAGCCTAAAGCTATTTGAGGATTTGACCCATTGATCTTGCTTTCTGCTAAGTTAGGATGGACAATTAGTTGGCTGTAGAAACCTGATAAACTTCCAGTTGCTTAACAACGTGAAAGCAAACAATAACTACCATGTGTTTTCTCTAAGCTTGTTTGTATTTAAAATAGCCACGAACATGTCAAGTGGGGACATGAATAAAATACTGTCCAGATAAACTACTTATATAATTAAATTAAATTGAATTTTAAGTACTCATTTGTTTCTTTTGATGATGTTGCATTGTGTAAATGTATTAATTTGCATTTTGTACAGCTCTTTCACTTACACTGGGACCAAAAGGTCAACTTGTGTTTCTTTGTAGTAGTCTCCTGTTTATGTACAGCAAACATCAGATCAGATGTTAAAACACTGGTGCAGTGCCAAAGGTGCCCAAACTTCTCAGCTTTTGAAAGTCTCCTGGTAGGTTGAGAATGATGAAGTAAACGTATTGTTTAATAATATCTGGTTACATACATACTTTAGAGTAAATCAGCATTGTGTAATCAAACCATGGATCATTTGGCTTCCTGAATTACAAGTATTACTTCTGTAAATAAGGCAAATACTGATCAATGCCATGGGGTTAGTAATTTACGGACAACTTTTTTGCATGAGGGTTGCCAAATTAATTGGAAAACCTTGACATTATTTAAGTAAAGGAAAGTAATGGTAAAAACTTAAGTATAGAGTCTATGTGGCTGAAAGTTTACACAAGAATTTCAATTTATATACAGTAGTTGATCCCCTCCATTATCTATGAACTTTACAAATGTAATGCAGTTTCTGTCCTTCAGCTGAATGGTCTTCAGGCAGTAGCCAGCAACTTGCACCCAGTTGTGCACAGGAATGAGTTTCAGGCATGTTTTGGCATGCAGGCAGCTCTTTAGTGTCCAGTTGCTGTTTTCACTTCCAAAAATGTTGGTTGGCTTGGTGGAGAAAAATTATGAACCTCCAAAATGATAGCCCTAAAAGTTTCTCAAGTTTGCTACATAGTAAAAGAATTGCTGAAAAATAATTTTGTGCCCTTGGAAAGAGTAAGCATTTTAATGTTGCTGTTTAGATGGAGTAAATAAGCCCAAAGAATCAAGTAGTGATAAAGAATATTTAAGACCTTATTTATAGAAGTATGTGCATACAAGAGTATTTAAATTGATAGAAATGCGAGTGAAGATTGGTTAGTTATGCATAACTTAGAGAAATTGTATGTGCGAGCAAAAGTTCAGAACTACATAGGAGAGTTCAGGTGACCTGACCAGCCTTGTACAGTGGGAGAACTTGTGACCTGATTATTCTTGGATTCATTAGTCTTGAGGGAGGAAAAAAAAAAGGTAATTACTTAACTGAGTTACATAGTGTTTCTTTCCTTTTGGATCAAGTGTTCCTTAACTGAAAACAGATCAGAATATTACTCATTCTGCTAATAACCAAAGTAGATTTAAAGAAATTATTATAAATAAACGAAGAAAAGGTTAGATGAGATTCAAAGCTAGAGCAGTTTACCTGCAGTTGGGATGTGTAATTTGTTAGAAGTTGTGGTTTGCGTTTCAGACAGGTTTTTTGGTTTGTTTTTTTAAGTGTCATTTTTCTACCTTGGCCCTCAGCTAGGAATTACAGATCTTTAAACTTGCATCCTTATTTACTTTCTGTCAAGTTTATAAAGCAATAAAATGATAGGGCTTTCTATGGCATTTATCCAAATCTATTCTAAAATTAGTAGTTTGGACAAACTAAATATCAAAAGTCCTTTGATATCATTTGAACATGTACAAGCTACTGCATTTTAATCCAAACAATAAATAAATTATTTTTTTCAAAATTTTCTTGATATTTTACCAGTGTTATGAATGCTTCTGTCAGTGTAATAATTTTTTTTTTAAGAGGGGGTGGGGAGAGACTGGTTTAAATGAAAATTCTAATCTTTCGCTTATCCAAGACAGTAAAATGCCTGTGATTTCTGAAGTATGATACGATCAATGGCTCCTAATTAATACTTTGGTAACCAAGTTCTACTTAATTAGTGTAGTTAAGTGTATGCAGTGCTAAAGCTCTCAGTAAGTTTGTTATTCATTGTAACTTTGTGGATCACTTAGATTAATCTCTGTAGTTACATACAAACGTATGTAATTTTTTCAGAAGGGTTTTAAGTAGTTAGGTATTCTGAAATGCTGAGAAACACTTTAAGATTCATTTAGTTTAATTGACAAGCAGCAGTTTATAGGTATACTGTTGATTTTAGTAATATACTCATTATGTTATTGCAAAGGATTCATCCATTTAGTTCATGTTAGCAATTATAATTATTAATTTATCAAACAGCCTGAAAGTATTTTCAGATAATTAAAAGAGGACCAGCAGTGTTATTTTTTTATCCTGTATGAATTTAAGGAAAGGCAGATCTTGGGCGGTTTGCAATTAATAAAGGTAGCAACTAATCACTTTTCTATTCGGCCCCTCTTACCAAGATGTTACTGCTAGGTGTCAAACAAAACTTCCTGCACATTTTTCGAAGGAGTAAAGTGGATGTGGGTCAGTCAGATAGTGGCCGCTTCAACAAAGAGTTGAAATGTGCAGGCAGAACAGCTATATCTTTTATGCAGTGAGAAATGAGATCTTTTTATTACTCTTTGTAGCTTTTGTCTAGAAAATTTCAGTATATTAAATGCTCATTGGCCTAGTTCTAGTCAAAATTGCCTGTTTTCACATATTACTTTCCATGGGTCTTGTCTGTAGGGTGCTCCATTGCCAATATTGCACATTTTGGTCTATCGTGCTTTTAACAGAGAAGGTCATTTTTAATCTGTAGTTTCTTTTCAGCTCCTGGTAGTTGTTCTCCCTCTTACCCATTTAGTAGTTAATTTTAATCTTCTGTCAGAGTAAAGTGATTTGAATAATTTGTTTTATCAATTAGATATATAAATCTGTAATCAAATCAGTCACATCAGGTGACAATACCTCTCTACTAATGTTTCTTTGACTTTGGTGATAGGACATAATGCTGACATTCTGACTGTAAATTATAATTGGCTAGGCTTTATGGCTTTTTTATTATTGTTGGATTGCCTTATTTTGCCATAAACAAATGTGAATAAGAACTATGTTTTATTCCAGTTTGATGTTGGTCATATTCCTTTGTAATGAAAATGAACATCACTGAGTTATTGTATTATTTTACAAGGGGTATTTCCTAGGTAATCAAGTTTGGATTAAAGTACTTATTACAGGTCAACTGTACATGATTTTTTTCAATATAATAGTTTAAAATTAATTTGTAGCAGTTAGAATTTGTTTTCAAGTAATAACATTATATTGTATGGCATAAAATAAAAGTCTATTCTTTTATATTAATCCTTCTAGGTGTAAATAGAAGAGTTACTGTTCATTATGTATAGCTGATGGTTAGCCAGTTAGCTGTTTAATCTGTCACCCTTCTAAAATCTAGGAAGTTCTTATGTGACATCCTCTGAAGTGTAAGCTTATGTTAAATCAAAATCTCTTACATGTAGACCTTGGTAACAGCAGTTTTATGTGTTTGGTGTTATCCTTCCAGTGCTGTACCAGGCAAAGGTGTCATTTTTCTGCAGTGGCTTTGTAAATGAGTGGACTGTTAATCAAAGATGTGGAGGGGAAATCCCTGCCAATGTGGCTGAAGAAACTATATACACATACATGTATATACAGGCACACATGCTTTTCATTTGTTGCGTTCATGAAACTCTTAAGTCTATATAGGGTTTTTTTATACTTCACTTGAAATACAGTTTAGTTACAAAGATAATAATCTAATAGGTAGCTAACTTAGGTCAAACTGCATCTTGTAAGGGGACTTTTTTCAAGAGAGGCTATAAACTTCCAATATTTAGGAGTTGAATTACTTGAGTTTCAAGATATACCATCCCCAAGGCAATCCAGAAGGGTGTTTTTCCCCCCTCTCTTTCGTAACTGAAGTCAAGTTTAGTATTTACTAGAAGAGATTGTATTACTTCAGTGAAATGACAGTATGCAAGGTGTGGTCAGCAATTTATGTGCTAAATAAGCTTGTTTCATACTTCAACTTGAGACCTTCAGGGCACACCTGGTCCTAAATTTGCTGGTGGTGGTACTTTTTTGAGAAAACATTTATTAGTTGAAAGTTTGGCACAGGAAGTTTCTGGTTTAAAATACTTTATTTTGCAAGGCAGCTTGCAGCTGAGGTATTCTATATATCTGAAAGATCACATATTTGCTGACAGTGGTCTCTCTCACTCAGATAAATTGTTCTGACACCTGGTGTGGTAGCATTAGGAGTCAGTCATGAATGGATTCAAAGTGGGAAAAGATGAGCCGAGGAGAATGGCTCCCTTCCTTTTCCTTGCTGGCAAAAAGCTAAGTTCCTGTTTGTTGTGAAAATGAAACCTGTCGTAACTGCTGTAAGCTACCTTCTCTTCCTTAGGATGAGAAAGGGGAACAGGTAACAGAAACAAAGAGGAAGAAGAGCTGTGCAAAGGCAATGATGCCTGGGAGCTTGTGACATGAATAAGAAGATTTGAGAAATGCTGTTTTAGGCACTATGTGATAGCGCACAAGTGTGACACACCTTTGCAGCCCTTAGAGAGTGTGATGTTCTAGGAATGAATGTATTTGAGAATTTAGCTGGTTTCAGTACCACAGCATTAAAAATTTTGTTTACTGTACATTTACTGAAAGAAGTCAGGCACATAATATTGAAGTAATTCAACATCCTGGTGGGTGAATGTCTCATGCATTTGGATTAGTCTATAAATAATTGTTGGTTGGATTTGATTGCTTTAGAGCTGATCATTAATCTCCAAGAGGCACTGCATTTTTTTTTTGTCTTCTGACTTCACCAATCATACCAAACTAGAAATGTATTAAGTCATTAGGCTTTTATATTAGAAAAAATGTTTTCAGATCAAATAGAATTTGAAACATAACAGGTTTTCATTTTAGGCCCAATTGCTCAAAATCTTCCCAGTTGCCTCTCCTCTAATATCAAAATACATCTCTGAATATCCATATGGATGCTTTTCCCTCATAATTAAATTCAGTTTTTCAGGATTCTCAGTAGTGGCAGCAAGGATCCATAGGGATCTCAGCACCTTTGGCTAATATCTGTGGTTAACTCTGTAATGGAGTGCTGAAATCATGTTTCTCTCTCTGTACTTTAACATGGCTTCAGATCTGTCTAAAATCTGTCTGGTTTTACAAGTGTTACATAGCCATGTGTAACAACAGTAAAAGGAAGATGCTCAAAAGAATGGGGAACCTCCCTTTTGATCTAGTCATGAAGGACCAATGGAGTTGCTTTAGAACTGTTGCCCTGCTTCAAAGCTACTGCTCTTCCTTCTTTGAAGCTGGGGGCAGGAGCTGTTTGTTCTGCAGTCTTTGTTGGCCATCCTTTCTCCTTTAAGTTGTTGTGCACTTTATCTCCATTCTCTGTTTTTTTCACTTCACCTGCCTGGTCCATGTTTGTGGTCTTTACTGAAACTTTTTGTGGGAGTGCTTTTTTTAAACAAAAAAAACCCCAAACAAAACCCAAACCACATATTCTCAACTACCATAAATATTACCTGAAGCTCAGTAAAGTTCGGCAGAACTGTCACATGCCAATGTAACAGCTGTCATTTGATGCTTTTAAGTGTAACACATCTGCAGTGATGCTGGTAGTAGAAGAGTAAAAACATCTTCAGGAGAGCGACCACATGTCCTCCACTTTGTCAGTATGGCAGGGTAAGAAGTTGTGTACCAGTCCTGGGCCAGTGCAGGAGGTTTACTCTGTGCATGTTGAGAGCATTAATTCCCAGGAAGGGCAGAATGGCTGGGTCATGCAGCTGCAAAGCACACAAGTAGAATGAGGCAGAGACATGTGATGTAGGTTTGTGGTAATATTTGATCAGCACTCGTGACCAAGCTTGGTACATTGAGTCAACTAGCCATGCCGTGCTTTATCGTGGAAGTGTTTCACATCACTCCTTGGTGACTTAATGTGGTCAGCAGGATGAGAAACATTATTTCATAATTGTAGAGAGCTATGATTACTTATTTTTCAAATGAAGTACTCTGGGGATTTAAAAGAGGTTGTATTTTAAACCATGTGTCTGTTTGAAGATTATCTTTCAGTATTTAGAAAAAATAAGAGAATAACTCTTCTTGGTGGTTTACCAGTTAGATCATTCAAAAGAAAATTTGGAGTTCATAACTCACTCTGAGCACGTTTGAAGTTGGTGAGAGTAATTTCATTAATAGTCAGTTTTGAACAAGGCCCGTTAATCAAGAATGCTATTTCAGGGGACAATAATACCTCTCTGATGCTTTTCATTCCTGTTTCTACTGCAGGGAATTACATTAAAAACTTTTTTGTGATTTTTCTTACGTATATCATCAGTAAAAATACTGGTCTGACTCCTTACATTATAAGGAGTCAGTTGCATAGAGAATGTTGTTTGCAGTCAGAAATAGAAATGAAGACACAATTTTGTTTGCTGAAGTTTTTTTGTTGGTAAGAATGCAACTTTATTTTTGAATTCTGGGGAGAGATTGCATTTCAGAAAAATGTTAATTCTGCTACAAAGACATGTGGATATAGAAGCCAAGGGAATGGAAGTTATATTGTCCCATTATTTTATAAAGTTCTTCTCAAACTAGGATCAAAGCAATATAATAAAATGTACCATAATAGCTGTGTTATGCTACTAAGTGGAATGCTACCCTTGTTATACTTAACACACATAATTACTGGTTTGAATGCCTTATTTCTGGCATTAAATATTGTATTCATTAATTGGTGCTTTCAATTTTAAGCATGAAGTTAGACCCTAAAATCCATTTAGATTTATAAATCTGTGACTTTGGAATCTCAATACTGAAGAAACACACTTTTGTCAGTAATAAGTTTGAAAATCTGCAGTATTTGTCAGAGTCGAGACACACATGCGGGTATGCATAAATAGGCACTTGACCAGTATGACCTTTAGGTAGAGATACAGTGCTTGCTATCCGTTATAGATCTCTACATCGAGAAGAAGTCCTTCTAAATACCTGTGCTTGGAACTGTTGGAAGCTTTGAAGTACTACGTTCTATTTAATACTTGTAAATTAAACTTGAATTGTGCATGAGTCCCTGCGTACATGAGCACTTAAATCTATTGCCTAGATTTAGGTGTTACTGTGAAGGTGTAGGGTGTCAGTGTACCTATATGAAGCTGAAAACTTCCACTTGTTCTGTGAACCTCCTTTGGCTGCAATGTACATCATATGCTTTTGATAATGTGTTTTTAACTCATGGACTAAACTCTGTATGGTGTTCAGTGACAGAAAAAATGGAGGAATCAATCTCCCAAAATAGTAAAAGTAGTCTCCCTTCCTTCTCTGCTTTTTCATTCTGCATTTTGAATGGGTAAACATCAAATAATAAAACACTTCATTCAAAAAATCAAGTGTTTTCCAATCAAGATCTTGAGGCTTACTTGGAGATGTATTTGACAAGAGCAGAGTAGAAGCTTTAAGAACAGTTTGTGGTACAAACATGTGGAAGGAGCAGGAGGAAGGGAGAAAGAGGGGTGGTGTAACCTAAGGTAATGGAAAGCAGTGCTACGTAAGGATGCTGAAACTGTGGTAAGACTTTTGTGTGCAGTTGGTGATTTTTTTTTTTTTCTTCCCTAAATCCTGCTCTTGTGATTTCAAAAGTAGTGGGTGTTGGGTTTCAAAGATCACTTGCAAAATATCTAACTTGCCAAAAATACTGTGTTCTAGACTAAAATGATCAACCCAAGAATGTATGAAGGCTCAATTCTTTTTGAAATGAGACTCAAGTGTCATAGATACTTTGGTGCCTCCCTTGCCGTAAATAATACTCAGTCTCTGCCCTGGCAACTCAAAAGCATACGTGTTTTCTGTAACAGAATGCTCAGCAAGGTCTGTGACCATCGATTTCCCTTGATTCCATTTTAGATTCATTTGCTTGACACTTCAAACTGTGAGTACATCCAAGTCCTACTGAAGTATTTCAGTGCTTCTGTTTCTGGTGTATTAAAATGTTCTTATGGGTATATAGCTACTGAAAACACAAGCCTCATTAACACATTTTTGTTTTGCTTTTTGACAAAGTAATTCCACATTTAAGTAATGTGCTACTCACAGCCAAGCTGCTAATTTTCATATTGAAGATACTAAGTGGATAAAAATAAACTTGTGTCCTAATCTTACAAGATGAGTTGCTAAAACTGCACAGGGTGGGTGGCATCTTCTTTAAACACATTTTGCTTACACCTGAAGCTGTAAAATAGCTCTTTTCAGGAGTACTGTTTCTGAATTCAGGCTTATAAATCAGTGGAGTTGGGAAATTCTGTATTTCATTGCAGAATTCACACATTCATGAATACTGCAATCAGATGCTTTTAGCAGGGAACTCCAGTGTTAAGAGTGGTGTAGCCTTATTTAAAACATATACCAAAAATTGCTGCTGAGGGAAAAGCATTTATTTTATTGCAAAACAATGAAAAAAGTAGGAAAGAAATGTCACAGCATTACCAAAATTGCCTTTACACCAGGGTGGCTGAAAATGCCCTTGTATTAATGTATTTTTTAAAGGACCACTTAGTGCCATAGTTTGTGAAATAATTAAGTTTTGCAGTTGTTCTATTTTAAGTTTTTGCTTGAGTTTTTATAGATTAATTTCCCCAAGAGAAAAGTCTTGCTTATTTAAATTCTTAATTGTCAGACCTTTTTTTATGTAAGATTGTGTTACTATGTACATCTACTATGCTGTGAAAACAGTGGCGTGAGGATGGGGGAAAATCTTTGTGTGTTAAGTCTGTGTGTGTCTCCTTTTTATTTTTATATATATACATATGTAATTCCAGGTTTTCCCTTCAAATTTGTTATGATTTAGATATTCTTTTCACATTTGCTGATGAACAAAGGCTGTTGCAGCTCTTTTCAAATTTAGATGAGGTTGAGATATTTCACTACACACTATACATCTAAGGAGTGATAATTGTGTTTTTAGCTTTCTGCCGATGTTTCTTAATAATTCACAAAAACTGTCTAAAATTATTTTAAACTTTAAAGAAATAGTCTGGATTTGATTATCCATAATTGATTTTGGTCAAGTCTTTGCAATATCTGGAAAGAAGCACATTCCCTGTTTATACCTACGGATATATCATGTTATATATCATGTTAGCAGTGAAGCCTGTCTCCAAAAGGGTTGTTCAGCACTATTAGCTGGGACAACAAGAAAAGCAATTTTACTAAAGCTGGAAAACTTGCTGTAGCAGGTGGTTGAAAGAGAGTTACGTTTTTCTTTAGTCCAAGTAAGTGGTTTTGTGGCATTTGCTATCAGTGAACACTTAAGTTGTGGGATGGGTTTAGTAACAAGTTGTCAGACTAGTGCTAGATAACTGGAGGGTATCTCTTTCACTGCAGGCAATTGGGAGTGTTTAAGTTTATACAAAGAAAAGTCTGTTTCACTGTGGATGCAGAATCTGTAACGTCTGAAAATACTCTCTTTTTAAGACTGCTCTAGCTTGAAGTGCATACGTGAAGTAGAAGCCATTCCGTGGTTACTACTTTAGCACTGCAGTCAAGCACTTTTTAGATTTGTTCATATTCCCTGTGCTCTTAACACATCTATGGTGTGCTTTTACCTTTTTCTGCCTGCTTCTGATGCTCGTTAGCACTTCACCCTTGCTCAGCTATTTCATCTTTGCAAGTTCCACATCTCCAACTGCTTATCTGTATCACTGTGATGTTTAAAAAGCACTTAAACAGCAGAGTGTTTTCAAGATTGACTTTTTTTTACTACTGTAGCCGATCACTATAAAGTAAAAATTATTAGATGTCTGTATCCATTACTATTGGAGAGCATGACATTCCATACTAAAAAAAAAAAAAAAAAAGGACTATAAACTGAAAGTTTTTTTCCCAGGGAAATTCTGCTATGATGAGAAAACATGTTATTGGCAAATAATTTATTCTGCCTCAACTGAGAGTAATTGTCACTACGTAGCAAAAGTCTTTTATTCTTGTTCCTGAGTTGAAAATTACTTCTGTTTTTTGGTTGGTTTCTTCTTTTGTGGGGGTGGGGGTGTTTTGTATCTAGTACTGAAGCTTTGATTAGGGGATGTTTATGAACTGAGGAAAACTTCTTACAGAAATCAGTGACACTATCAACCTGTAATTTTGCTAATATTTAAATCTTAGTACAATATTATGCTTCTGGCTTCAAGTAAAATTTGGTTAAGTGTTCCACAGCACTGTTAGGTGGTTGAAATGTAGTTCTCTGTGTGGTTGTCTTCTACCTAGTGTAAGACTATAGATAAAATATTCAATTGTCTTGTCTTGTTTTTCTCCATCATTGTAATGTGGATAATGGCTGCTATCTGTAGAAGAGGCTTAGATTGTGGGGTGGGGTGGGGTGGTGTTTGGTTCTTGGGGTTATTTTTTAATAATAGCTTGTCTTAGTAGTAGTAGCGGAAGAATAAAGAAGTAGTTTGTTTTGCAAAGTGGAACACACTTTGTTAATCAGTTTTTACAGAAGTAGGCATAAGATCTTAACTGCTTAATTTCATATCTGTTATTTTCCTTGCTATCACCAATAGTTTCAGTGACTATGTAGAAACTAGATTAAAAACAGTACCTAGAAGAGTACTTAGCTTCAATATGCTTCTTTATTACAGTAATCTGAAAAAACCCTTTAACTAGCAGGAAGCAAGGGCGGCTTCTGTTGTTGTCTTTATGTAGCTTTCCTAATGAACCTTAAAGCACTGTCTCTTCAGACAGATTGGAATTTGTTTTGCCTCTGCATCCACAGCTGACTATATAATACTTGTCATGAAGCAAGGATTTATTTTTTTTTTTAACTTGTATGTAAGATCGTTTACGAATATAGAACAGAGATTTCTAAATTCATGAACGTAGATGTAGGCCCAAAGCCTGCAGTTGGAAAAGGGAAGCCCTAGGAGTAAGATACAGAATTGTACTTTGCTTTTTATAGACCTGTTCCAGAATTATGAGGAAAATGCAAATCTCGCATCTGAAATCTGTCACTTCACATAAGAGCTTTGCTATCTGTCTAGCTCACTGATTGCTGATAATACAATATTTTTACATTTTATCTTGAGAAACTGGGATCCAAATAAGAAATACTTTTCTCCTTTTGAGAGATGTTTTCCTGAACTTTATTTTGTAGAGAAATTATGTATTTTTTGAGACCCCTTCTTGCTACAGGACATCAGGCTATTCACACAGGTACAGAAAGCAACTCAGTTTGGTAGCAAATTGTACAACAAAGTGCTTTGTGATCAACATACGGGGAGCTTATTGGTTTTGCACTGAAACCCAACAGACTGAAGCTTAACTTTTGTATACTTAAACCTGACTTGCTGTGAAACTGCACAGTAAATTTTAGTGGGCTTTTCACTAGACTTTGTACTCTTATTTTATATGGACTGTAGTTTTCTTGGCCTATGGTAATTAATGCACAGTGACAGAAAATGGAACAGTATCTCTGAAAGCCTGGCAAGGCAGAAGTATTTCTGCTATTCTTACGTGGCCCTTGCAAAGGTGAAGTCTTAATGTTTCTGTTAGTAAGTGACAATATCTAAATATTTTTTGCATGCTGGCATACTTTCTTTTACAGCTCTGTTCAAATGGTCACAATGTGACCATTGCAAAGCTAGCTTGACTGGGAACAGCCAAGGTTCAAATGAGGGCAACTGTGCCCAAAACCTTGAATGAAATGTAGTGGTGGCTAATATTTAGAATTCAATTAGTAGCATAATTTGAACCTCACAGATGATAAGAAATGTTTATGCTCCAGAATGAGATACTTCCTAGTAACAGAAGAGTCAACTTCCTGCCTCTGGATTTTTAAAGGTCTGAAGAATAGTATTTACATTCTAACAGAAAAGTCACTTTTCCTCTCCAGTTTGTATCTTCTGGCTAGCCTTCTGTGCTGGCAGTATATACACCTCTATCTCAGACATGAGCCATTAACACTGTTCATGTGCCTGCAATCCACAGAATCTAAGATGTCAGTGTTAAAAGAAGCTTTCTCTCTAAATGATTTAGCTAGCTCTCTTAAGCCATACATTTCAGTAGAAAAGACAGCAAGTCGTTTTCCTCTCTCCTCAGCCTAGCATGTTTTGAAGTTACTTGAAACAAAGTGTGACTGGTCATCAGTGGCTTCAGCCAGCTTGCTGAACCTTCAGCTACCACTTGCCACTTACCACTGGAAGCATAATCAGAACAGAAGGTGTAACTACTAGCTTATGCTCATGTGTGTTGCTTTCTGTGTTCAGGTATGCACACTGTCTCCATGCCTTTGGGTTTTTTGTTGGGTTTATTTTGTTCCATTTTTAACACTACGCAGGAAGTGTTCATGCATTGGGATTTTAATTACTTTATTTGTTAATTCTCTGATAGCATAAAACATTAATTTAAAAGAGCAGAACATTAGTTTTTAAAGACAAGACTGTCTCAGTGAGTGCATGGGCTTCTAACAGAAACCTCTAATTTGGGTTTAAAGGTGGGGTTTTCTTTTTGTTTTAAGTCTTTGTACTTTGACATTATATTATAGATAAAAAGATTGGGTTACTATGTCATTCTCAGTAGGAATGTTGTTTTTACTTTTTGTGTATTTCTGATGATGATGACTAGATTTTTTTTTCTTCAAAGGCCAAGGTCAAGACAGTAATACCAAGTATTTTCATCTCTGTTCGTAGTGGTTAGTGCATGCTGACGAAACTTCAAGTTTAACTTCATTTTAACAGCCACCTGACAATCTTACGTGACACTGACACTTGCTTTGGTTGTAGCGTGATCCACAAGGCTGCATAAAGAGACAAACCCAAGGAATCTTTTTTTGCAGGAGAAGAATCTTTATGTGGTATGTTGTCTTATTCCTGTATGGCTGATAGTTGCACAGGTCACTAAATCTTCACTGCTATCTTTGGACTACATTTTTAAAAGAGAAGTAGCAATTGAGGAAATTCTCAAGAGAGCTAAAGCCAAAATAAAACCAATAAAGATAAATGAACTAAACATCACTTCAAAACATCCAATTAAAAATAAAAGGCAACAGAAGGGTTTTTAGAAACCCTGCGGGAGGAAAAAGTGAAGTCAAGCCATGTTCAATAAATCTTTTAGGCTATCCTAAAATATATGGAAACAGTTTACTTTGTGCATATGTGTGTCTTTTACACTGTACTACTGCTGATTCAATTGTTTCTTAAAAAAAAAAAAAAAAAAAAAAGCAGCAGCCTCATTTCTGGCTGCTTGTAACTGGGTGTCTTGAGGAGAAAGGCAACAAAATAGCTGATTTTTGGTGTCTCAGTATTATGTGTATGTGCTACCTCTGGAGATAGTTTGTGGTGCTGAACAGTCTTTTGGCAGCAGACACAGATATTGATATTGTTATGGTAAAAGCCAGATTGTAGGATGTTTGAGTGAATTTTAATTAGATGGGAAACAACTACAGGAGCCAAGTTTTTGTAGCATGACTCATAATTTGCGCGCCATGGACCAGTTCCATCAGTGAGAGTTCTCTCAGAATAATGACTATGGTGACTGGCCCTCTGCCAAGGAAGGGTGTGAGTATCTGGTTTTGTGTGTTTACTGAGGTGCTTATTAGCTCTTTCCTGAGAAATAAAAGCTCCTCTAAATTCTTGCTTTAAATAAATAAATAAATAAATAAAAAATCTACCTTTAGAAGAGTGTTTGTCCTTGTCCATATCTAAATTCAGGAATGTGCAGCTATCAGTGGACATTGTGGAGGAACTAACTGTGCTACTTCTAGTGGTAATCAATAAAGATTTTGGTGCTCTGTTGTACCCCCAGCCCACAGATGGATTCTTAGTATTTACCTTGCACAGCACAAGTTTTACTTTCAGTATAGTATATGTGGGAGCTGGGTGGATGACAACTGGAGACAACTGTGTTCATACATGATGATAATAACCTTGCACACAGTTCAGCAGTAATACAGTTCATGAATCAGACTTTAAGAATGTGAAAGTTAAGCAATTCAGAGTAATATTTTCCATGGCACTATCTCTCAATTCTGCTGCATAGCGTAAGGGATTTGGTCATACTCATTATACAGAAGTGGAAGGGTGGTGCAAGGCAGCTATTTAGGACTTGTTAATTGTGACATCTGCTTTAGCCCTAGTGTGCTTTGAAGATAGACAGCTAACTTAAAGTGTATCTGGGCTAGACTGACGCTGCACAGCATAGCATATTAATGCTTCCCCAGCATAATACTTTCTCATCATTGATATATTAATTTAAGTGACCATTTGGAGCAAAGATGGAGACAGAGACCTCCCTTCTTAAGAGGAAGTTTTCTACTTCTTTGCAGATACTTTCCCCTTTATGTTGTCTGAGGAGCAATGAAGAGGCAGATTGCAGAGGAAAATCTGGTCAGCTGTATTTGTGGTAGATATTGTTGCATCTTGTGTTCAGTAGGTGCAACAGTAAGTACCAGTAATCAATATCTGGCTGCAACATAGTCTGGGGAATTAAAGGTTTTTCTGCTATCAGCCTAATCCTGGTCGTCTGGACAGCGAGATTTTTATCATGATGGACATCCTGTTTAGCCAGCAGATAGCTTTCTTTCACATGTAGTTACCTAAGCAATTAGAAAATGGTATGATATGTAAAGGTGTGGAGTCGTTACAAATTAATTTGGAAATCTCAGAGCAGGGAGCTCATGGCAGATTAATCAGGGTGGTGTTAATAAAAATTACCTAAGCAGGAAACTTCTTTGCATTCTTAACATGGGAAACATCTACTAGGTTGCACAAGTGGAATCCTGATACACCAGGAAGTGAGAGGGCTTTAGGAGTACATCTGTGCTTATTAGTTCCTGCGGTGATGTTAAATGGTCTTTTGAAATGGGTATTGAAGAGCTTGGTTTAATATCAATCCAGAATTCGGAACCCTCTCTGGAAAATGTCTACAGCTGTTCATTCAAGGCACAGGGATCATGATCTCTGTTTGAAACACTTGTGTTTGAAGACGTTGAACCCAAATATTCATAACAGTTAGCTGGTGTGAGTTATGCAGCATCTAGACTTTTTTGCACACTGAGGCCTCCCAGAATCACATAATGGCTGAGGTTGGAAGGCACCTCTGGAGGTCATCTTGTCCAACCCCCTTGCTCAAGCAAGGCCACCTAGGCAGGCTGTATAAGGCCATGTTCGGAGGACTTTTGAACAGATCCAAAGGTGGAGACTGCACAACCTCCCTAGGCAACCTGTGCCAGAGCTCAGTCACCCTTCCAGTAAAAAAACATTTCCTCGTGTTCAGAGGAAACCTCCTGTGTTTCAGTTTGTGCCCATTGCCTGTCACTGGGCACCACTAAAAAGAGCCTGGCTCCATTTTCTTTATACCTTCCCTTCAGGTATTTCTACACATGGAGAAATCATCCCTGAGCTGCTGCTTCTCTAGCCTAAACAGTCCCAGCTCTCTCATAGAATCATTTAGATTGGAAAAGACCTTATCCTGGTTTTGGCTAGGACAGAGCTAATTTTCCTTCTTGGTAGCTAGAATAGTGCTGTGTTTTGGATTCAGTAGGGAATTTGGTATGAGAAGAATGTTGATAATACACTGTTTTCTGCAGTTGCTAAGAAATCAAAGACTTCTCAACTTCCCATGTATTGCTAGTGTACAGGTGCACAAGAAGCTGGGAGGGAGCATAGCCAGAGCAACGGACCCAAGTTAGCCAGTGGAATATTCCATACCATATAATACCATGCTCAGTATATAGATGAAGGTTGGCTGGGAAGGTCTCTCTCTTCCAGGTTCTCAGTTTCAGAATTTTCTCTCATCTGGGATTGCTAGCTGGGAGCAGGCTGGGCATTGGTCAGCAGGTGGTGAGCAATTGCATTGGGCATTGCTCATTTAGACATTCTATTATTACTATTATTATCATTATTATTTTAATTTTATTTCATTTCAATTATTAAATTGTTTTTATCTCCACCTACGAGTTGTCTTACCTTTACCCCTCCAAGTCTCTTCCCCATCCCCTGGAGTGGGGGGAAGGTGAGTGAGCAGCTGCATGGTGTTTGGCTACCAGATGGGTTTAAACCACAACAGACCTTTTAAGATCATTGAGTCCCACTGTAAACCCAACACTGCCAAGTCTACCACTAAACCATGTCCCTGAGTGCCACATCTACATGTCTTTTAAATACCTCCAGGGCTCAACCTGGTGGCTCAATGACTTCCCTGGGCAGCCTGTTCCAGTGCTTGATAACCCTCTTGGTGAAGAATTTTTTCCTAATATCCAATCTAAACCTCTCCTGGCACAACTTGAATCTGTTCTCTTTCATCCTATCACTTACTACTTTGGAAAAGAGACCGACACCCACTTCTCCACAACCTCCTTTCAGGTAGTTGTAGAGAGCAATAAGGTCTCCCATCAGCCTCCTCTTCTCCAGGCTAAACATCCCCAGTTCCCTCAGCTGCTGCTCATAGGACTTGTGTTTTAGACCCTTCACAATCTTTGTTGCCCTTCTTTTGATGTGCTCCAGCACCTCAATGTCTTCTAGTGAGGGACCCAAAACTGAACACAGTATTCAAAGTGTAGCCTCACCAGGGCCAAGTACAGGGGGACGATTACTTCCCTAGTCCTTCTGGCCACACTCTTTCTGATACAAGCCAGGATGCTGTTGACTGCCTTGGCCACCTGGGCACATGGCCAGCTCATATTCAGATGGCTGTTGACCAACACCCCAGGTCCTTTTCTGCCAAGCAGCTTTCCAGCTGCTCTTTCCTAAGCCTGTAGCTTTGCATGGGATTGTTGCAACCCAAGTGCAGGACCCGACACTGAGCCTTGTTGGCCTGGGCCAACAGTTGGCCTCGGCCCATTGTTCCCACCTGTCCAAATCACAGAATCAACTAGGTTGGAAAGGACCTTGAAGATCATCCAGTCCAACCGTTAACCTAACATTGACAGTTCCCAACTACACCATGTCCTTAAGCGCTAAGTCGACCCTACTCTTAAACACCCCCAGGGATGGGAACTCCACCACCTCCCTGGGCAGCCCATTCCAACGCCTAACAACACATTCTGTAAAGAAATACTTCATAATATCTAGTCTAAACTTTCCCTGGCGCAACTTGAAGCCATTCCCTCCTATCCTGTCGCTTGTTACTAGGTTAAAGAGGGTCATCCCAAGTTCTCTGCAACCTCCTTTCAGGTAGTTGTAGATGGCGATGAGGTCTCCCCCTCAGCCTCCTCTTCTCCAGACTAAACCCTCCCAGTTCCCTCAGCCGCTCCCCGTACGACCTGTGCTCCAGACCCTGCACCAGCTTCGTTGCCCTTCTCTGGACACGCTCGAGTCATTCAATGTCCTTTTTGTAGTGAGGGGCCCAAAATTGAACACAGGAATCGAGGGGCGGCCTCACCAGTGCCGAGTACAGGGGTGAGATCCCTTCCCTGTCCCTGCTGGCCACGCTATTGCTGACACAAGCCAGGATGCCATTGGCCTTCTTGGCCACCTCGGCACACTGCTGGCTCCTGTTCATCGGGCTGTCAGTCAACACCCCCAGGTCCCTCTCTGACTGGCAGCTCTCCAGCCACTCCTCCCCAAGCCTGTAGCGCTGCTGGGGGTTGTTGTGGCCCAAGGGCAGCCCCCGGCATTTGGCCTGATTGAAACTCCTCCAGTTGGCCTCAGCCCATGGCTCCAGCCTGTCCAGGTCTCTCTGCAGAGCCTCCCTACCCTCGAGCAGATCAACACTCCCACCCAACTCGGTGTCATCTCCAAACTGAAGGTGCACTCGATCCCCTCGTCTAGATCATCAATAAAGATGTTAAACAGGAGTGGCCCCAAAACCGAGCCCTGGGGGACACCACTCGTGACCAGCCACCAGCTGGATTTAACTCCATTCACCACAGCTCTTTGGGCCTGGCCATCCAGACAGTTTTTTACCCAGCAAAGCATGCGATTGTCCAAGCCACGAGCAGCCAGTTTTGCCAGGAAAATGCTGAGGGAAACAGCTTCAAAAACCTCGCTAATGTCAAGATAAGCTACATCCACAGCCTTTCCCTCATCCAATAAGCGGGTTGCCCTGTTGTAGAAGGAGATCAGGTTTGTCAAGCAGGACCTGCCTTTCATAAACCCATGCTGACTGGGCCTGAGCATCTGGTTGTCCCTCATGTGTTGCATGATGGTGTTTAGGATGAGCTGCTCCATCAGCTTCCAGGGCACCAAAGTCAAGCTGACAGGCCTCTAATTTCCTGGATCATCTTTCCGACCCTTTTTATAGATGGGCGTCACATTGGCCAATTTCCAGTCAGTCGGGACCTCCCCAGTCAGCCAGGACTGCTGGTAAATGATGGAAAATGACTTGGCGAGCACCCCAGCCAGCTCCTTCAGCACCCTCAGGTGTATCCCATCCGGTCCCATAGACTTGTGTATGTCTGTAGTCACTGACTGTCTCCTGGATTGCAGGGGGGTCGTTCTCCCAGTCTTTATTCTGGCTGTGGAGGCTGGATTTCATCAATACAACTAACCTTGCTCTTAAAGACTGAGGCAAATAAGGCATTAAGCACCTCAGCCTTCTCCTCATCACTTGTTACCAGATTTCCTCCTGCATCTAGCAGGGGATGGAGACTCTCCCTGGTCTTTTGCTACTGACATATAGAAACATTTCTTGTTGTCCTTGATTGCTGAGGCCAAATTAATTTCCATCTGGGCTTTAGCCCTCCTGATTTCTACCCTGCATAGACTCACAGCATCTTTGTAATCACTGTGAGTGGCTAGCCCCTTCTTCCATAAGCTGTAAACTCTCCTTTTCTCCCTGAGTTGCAGCCAAAGCTCCCTGTTCAGCCAGGGTGGTCTTCTCTGTCACCGGCTTCTCTTAGAGCGCCTGGGGACCGACTGCTCCTGAGCCATTAACACTTCCTTCTTAAAGAGCGTCCAGCCTTCCTGGGCCCCTATACCCTTCAGGATCATCTCCCAGGGGATCCTTTCAAGCAGGTGCCTAGACAAGACAAAGTCAGCCCGTCTGAAGTCCAGGATGTCAGTCCTGCTAAGAAAAGAGAACTCTATTATTTCATGATTGCTGTGCCTTAGTCAGTCTTCAACTGCCACATCATCCACCAGTCCCTCTCTGTTCACAAAAAGGAGATCCAGCAGGGCACCTTCTCCGGTTGGTTCTCTCACCAGCTGTGTCAGGAAGTTGTCTTCCACACATTCCAGGAATCTCCGGAACTGGTCCCGCTCTGCTGTTGTATTTCCAGCAGATGTCTGGGAAGTTAAAGTCACCCACAAGAGCAAGGGCAAGTGATCGTGAGATTTCTCCTAAATGCCTATAGAATATTTCATCCACCTCTCTGTCCTGGGTGGGTGGCCTATAGTAGACTATACTACAACATCTGCCCTATTGGCCTTCCCCCTGATTCTAACGCCAAGACACTCCACCCTGTCTTCACTGCGCTTGTACTCAAAAGCAATCATAATAATCCGTAACATACAGCGCCACCCCACCACCTCTCCTTCCTTGTCTGTCCCTCATAAAGATCTTGTAGCCATCAATTGGCACACTCCAGTCATGGGAGACATCCCACCATGTTTCTGTAATAGCAACAACGTCGTAATTTTCCAGTTGCATCCTGGCTTCAAGCTTCTCCTGTTTGTTACCCATGCTGTGTGCATTGGTATAGGTGCACTTCAGATGGGCTGATGTTTTGGCCCCTTCCCCCTTCAAATCTAGTCTAAAGCTCTGTCAATAAGCCCAGCTAACTCCTGCCCCAAGATCCTTTTCCCCCTCTGGGACAGGTGCATCCCATCTAATGTCAAAAGGTCTGGTGCCCTCTACACCAACCCATGATTGAAGAATCCAAAGCCCTGATGGTGACAGCAGTCTTGTAGCCACCCGTTTTCTGTGTCAGTTCTCATGGATGTTTCAGAAGCTGCGGTCCTTTTTCTATGCTGAACTACAAATTCTCCTGTAATCTTCTTCATCCATCCCCCCAACCAAAGGGATGTAGGAGAACACAATTTGTGCCCCCGACCCCTTAAGTATTTTCCCCAAGGACCTGAATTCTCTCTTCATTGCCTTAGGCCTTCTCCTGGTGATGTCTTCACTACCTATCTGAAAAACCAGGAGAGGGCAGTAGTCCTTGGGTCTCACTAGAGCAGGGAGTTTTGCTGTGAGGTCCTTTACGCGGGCCCCAGGGAGGCAGCAGAATTCCCTTTGGAGTGGGTCTGGTCTGCATATGGGGCATTCAACACCCCTCAGAATGGAGTCACCCACTACAATGACTCTTCTGGGGTTCTTTTCAGAACTGGTTTTAATACCTGGTCTAGAATGACCCTACCTTGGTGGACCTTGGTGTTCCTCATTTGTCTCATTTTCTTCCTCCTTCTGTTCTTCATTCAAAAGTTCCAGGGCCCTGAATCTGTTGTGAGGGGACACCATGGAGGGGGAGGGAGGTTGGGAGAGGATTTTCCTGCCTCCATGAGCAGACACCTGTTTCCAGGCTCCCTCGTCTCTTAGGGCCCCTCCTTCTGCCTGGTAGCAAGAGGATGAGGGATTACCTGCCTCGTTTGGAGCCTCCATTTGCTCCTGTTTCTTTAGGGGTACTAGGGTGTTACTCCACCAATCAATTTCCCTTTCACACTCCCTAATACTTCTTAATCTCTCAATCTCTTCTTTGAGTTCCACCACCAGGCTGATCTGGTCATCCAGTTCATCACAGCGCACACGATGCTGTCACTGCTGCCCTCCAGCAGGACTGACAGGCTCAGGGAGCCTGCAGCCTGGGACCTGCACCGCTGCATGTTTGCATGGCACCTCTGTCTGGGTCACCACATTCTTTCTGGCAGTGGTTTTGATGCAGGTGGAGGCCATGGTTCGGTCTCCTCGTGGAGGATGGTAAAATGGGACTAGCTCGGATGAGTTCTAGAACCCGGAGAGCGACTGCGCCCTGTCTGCTTGCCTTGCCTGCGCAAACTGCCGCGCCACGCCGTGGTCGCTCGCGCTCCTGGTCGCTCGCGCTCCCTGGGGTCTGCCATAACCTTCCCCATCACTGAGATCAGACTGACAGGCCTGTAGTTCCCTGGATCCTCCTTCCAGCCCTTCTTGTAGATGTGCAGCATTTACTTTGTGGAAGAGATGATCCAGTCCCTTCATCATCTTTGTGGCCCTTCACTGGATTCTTGCTAGTAGCTCCTCAGCTCTCTTAGGAGCCCACAGCTTGACACAGGACTCTAGGTGTAACTTCACAGTGTGGAGTAGAGGGGAAGAAGTCTGTTAATTAATTATTCTGAAGAGTTTATTTTATAAGCTACCTTCCTGTCACAGACTTGTCCTCTCAAAGGCCTTAGGCAGCTGAAAAAATACTGCGACAGGTTTCTCTGCCCTCAAAATTGGAATACATTCAGCTGTGTGACAGGTGGTGGAAGGCACTAAAATGCAGATTTGGTTTTGAAACTGATAAGCTGTATTGGGAAGAAGCAGAAATTTTTGAGATTTGCTTTTGTGTATTATCAACGTTTTCTGTGTCAGTTCTCATGGATGTTTCAGAAGCTGCGGTCCTTTTTCTATGCTGAACTACAAAGCTTTTTCATCTCCCAGAGCTGTTCAATACACATACTGGCTGTGAGCTCTTGGAATTAGCTGAAAGGGCTGTGGGCAAATACAGAACATGAGTAATGAATTTCTGTTTTATAAATCTGGTATAACAGTGGTACTATTTCCCTAGCGCTTTACCAGCAATTTAATTAGAAGTGGCAGTTTTAATTAAATAATACAACTGAAGGCTGGGTTATTTCCCTCCTTCCCTTACCTCAGTTTCAGAAGAGAAGGGTTTCTTCTGCAGTAAATTCAGTTAACAGAAAAGTGTATATGGTAAGTAGAATACTCAGCTGTACCATGGAAACCACATTAAATTTGGTTGCTTAATAACGGTGGTACATAACATTTATAATTTAAAGTATTTCCATTAAATAATTTTTTCAGATATGCAGCAGATCCTAGAAAAAACAATGATAATACCAGAGACTGATATTTAAAGGAAACAGGAATTGAACAAAACACCAGTTTTTCTTGTTGGAAAGAACCTCTGTCTAGTTGAGATTTTCTGCTGTGTAAATTGAACTTCTTCCCTTTGACTTTGGATGATATTTTATTGTTGTTGATTTTTCAAAGGTGTACTTGCATCAGTGATGGTGGTTTGGCAATAGAACACCTCAAGCATACCATCTCTAATCATAATAATAAAATTCCTGACTTAAAGTGGTGAATGGTTATTTTGAACAAATCATGTTGCTGTAAAATATTCTTATTTTCTCTAAATCATCAGACTAATCCAATTCAATAATTTCCTAATTATATTGTTTTCTTGTTGTCTTTTGTAATATTAATAAAATACTTTGCAATGATTACCATTTAAAATATTCCAATTTTACCCTTTCAGACAGCTAGTATCAATGATATTCCAGTTTTACCCTTTTAGATAGCTAGTACTAGTCACTGTGCCAGCATTTGGACTCTGGAATATTAAAATATCTTCCCTGGAGTCTTTATTTACAGATACAAGTGGTAAACATTCATTATTTAGAATAGCCTATTGACTGTGTTTGTTTTATCCCTGAAAGCTGCATGTGGTTTTAAAAGATTGATCATATCTTTAATGTTGAAGTCATACTGGAAATGAACCTGACATCATGAGAAACTGAAACGCATCAATAGTTCTTTTACATAATAGGAGTATTGGGGTTTTCTCCTTTTGATAGCTTTCCCTCACAGTTCTCTTTCTCTCATGCTCTGTGTAGTCTAGGATCTTTTTATTTTTCTGAAGTGCAGAATTATTTACTTAGCCTGTTCGTTTTACCAACAGAGAGGTAACCCAGTTTTATATTGCTTCCCATAGTGAGGCAAAAGGCTAACAGTTTGCAAGTTAACGCTGCACATCCATATACCCAAGTTTAGTTGCTCAAATAGTGGGGGAAAAGCTTAAATCTCTTTAGGACCACTGACCATTGGAGGGGATAGCTTGCTTCATAGGACTGCCTGCTTGCAGCACTAGAAGGCTTAATCTGATACAGAATTTCTATATGTGTAAGGTTCCTTTCATGGCACAGAGTGCAGGAGCTAATGAAAGCACACACTTAAGGAATAGAGCTCATTTGCACGATAAACCCCAGAAATTTATCAAAAGCAATAGTTTAAATACCTGGTAATGCTTGCTTTTACTCTTATTTGTGGCTGGTTTTAAAAGTCCTGTTTATTCTATCCTCACCTTAATTTAAAAAAAAAAAAAAAAGAAAAGAAAAAGCCTTAGACTTACTTGCTGGGAGCTTTTTCATTCACTGCCTGTAGAAAAAATTAAATTATGGCAACTGTTGACTCAAGCAAGCTATTTAGGCGTGAATGTTGTACAGAAATAAGACAAATTAAGAGGCAAAACACTTGAAGGATGTGGACATTTATCCTTTATTTCAAGTATTAGAGGCTTTTCTGTTTTCATGGTTCAGTCAACTATGGTGGGTTTGCATTGTTGTTGGAAAATCAAACTGAAAGAATCAGAGATCTACTCAAACTTGGGGACAAAACTCTAGTTTAATACAAATTGAACCACTAACTTTCAGTAAAGGATTCACCAGTTAGTGTTGACTGAAAATTCTGTGGTGGCACTTTCACAGTAATCCTCTGAGATATATAGATATATATATATTTTATTTTTTTTTTTAATGAGAAAAGACTCTGGGTACTATCTTTTAGTGATATGTGTTTGCAAGACTACAAGGTTTTTTTAAAAAATTGCTTTTGCAAACGCAGAGTTACAAGAAAGTGATTTTAAAAATAATGTCACAATAATCCACTTTCAAAATAAGACCATACTCTTGTAGCTTGGAGGGCATGACATCAGAATCTCGATATCAAAGGTTGGTGTAATATAAAGCTTCAGGTGGTTGAAAGCTATTTATGCACATGGTATTCGAGGAGGAGATTTGTTATTCTTATGAGCAATGACTTAGCAACTTGGCACAGCAGAAAACAGTTAATATGGTGGGTTAGTCATAAACCACTTCTTTTCACATAAGTTCATGGAAAGAAGATAATCAAATTACAATTTGATGTGGAACTCCTTTTTAAGTTTTATTATTATTATTATTATTACTTAAATTATTGTTACTGCTTTAGGGTTTTATGTGCCATGTAGAAATAAATACCTGCTTTACTTATGACCTGTTATTTGATAAATACTGAGGTTTAGTCATTAGGATATTTTTATTAATGCAATAGTATCTTTAGTCCTACAGTACTAGTATAGCTTACTGTTATTTTTGAAGAAATATTCATGTAGGCATGTGCTTATGTATTCTTAGCATTTCTTTTTGTTATGAAAAGCTTTGGCTTTGATGTGCTTAATAAATTTCCTCTGAGTCATAATGTTAGTTGCCAAACCATTGTTTTTGTTCTTTTTGGACTTGATTCCAGTTCTGCAGTTGTTTCCTCCTAGGGGGTTAAAGTCCATGAGCTTTTATTAAGATAAATGTCAGTGATTTCAGGTGAATTTGCATGAAAGAAGCCCTTAGTCTCTGGTAGAATAATTCATGTGTAATGTTTAGTTTTAAAGTAACAGTGACTACAGGAAATGTTAGAAATAAAAGCTGTTAACCTTTTCTGCACAGTGGAATTTCTGCCTTTGACTACTCTTTTTCACTTTCTATTAAAAATATGAAATACTCTAGCATCCCTAAGCTCTCGGTGAACTGAACAGCCTCACTGGTCATCTTCTGTTTAAAAAATAAATTTGTCCTTCCCAAACAATTAGTGCAATATCTTGTTCTAGAAGTTACATCAAGGCAAAAGATGATGATCATTGATACGCTTTCTAAAAATAAACACTGCCAAAGCAAAGAATTTGAAGTCATAGTTCAGAAGTTGTTCTTTGCAGCAGCTTCAAAATCAGTAACTTACTCATGTCTATCCAAGCCAAATGGATATCCTAGGCAGTCATTATGCCTTAGTGTCCTCCATGTAGTAATTAGTATATTAAATTTAACTAGTGTCAGTAGGTCATGATTTATTTCAAGTTAAAAAATCATTTGCTACCATAGTTTACATATTGCTATAGCTGACAGTGGGTTTTTGGTTTATAGTAAGCTGCATTTTTTTTTCTTTCTTTCTTTTTACTATTAGGCAATATTGTTTTATCAACATTTGGAGGGAAAATTAGTGTCTCATGTATGTCTCAGCATTATTTTAGAAACCTAGGTACTCGAAGGTACCTTCAAAATTTTAGTTATCAAACAAAAGTAAGTTCAGAGTTTATAATGCTCTTACTGGATTTAATGGGTTGAACTATTACTCTTTAAGATGGGGTCTGTAGGACTGGAGTTTGGCAAGGCATTCAAGTATGTCCTTAAGCCCATCCCTTGTTAGTCTGCTGAGTCAATGCCTGAAATTCCAGGCATCTCTTATATATGATTATGAATTTTTTTCCAAATACTGTTGTTCCCTGCAAACTTATTGCAGGAAATGATTTAAGAAAAAAAGAAATTAAAATCCCTAATTATGGTTTAGAGCTATTTGTTCAGGAGCAGTTACATAACACATATTTTCAGTGTTGGTGTTATAAAGAGGGTATGTGAAAATATGTGGGAGCAAGTACTCAAGGATTTAACGTTTTGCAGACCAATTTATCTTCGTGTTGACTTGTTGGAACAGAGAATCGGAAAATAAAATCTCTATACTTAATCTCCATACAAATCTAATAAATTTATCAAGTTCTATTGAAAAGCAACCAGTCATTAAGCTGCTCACCAAGTTTGAAGTGTCCCCCACATGGGATGAAGCTGTCATTTCCATCAGCTGTACATGCTGACTCACTTGTGCTGCATATACAACTTTTACTTCAGGCATTTCTGAGTGAATCAGGAAACCAAATTTGTGATTTTTGTGAATACATCATATATCTTTCACACCTATTAGCACAAGGGGATATGTAAATGGGCTTTCAGACAGATGCTTCGTGGAACTAAAGTGCTGATTCAGCAGCATTTTGTAATTACAAATTATTTCAGTAATAGTTTCAGAATCTCAGTGTATGAGGCATTTAGAGTTTTCTTCAAATTGCTCTCCTTTAATCTCATTCTCCACACCTGTCAAATTGTACCATGCAAAAAGGTAGTAAGCACCCTGAAACTCCAGTTGCTGAGTTGTTGCATATTCCTCTGTAAAATCTGAAAAATGGAATCTGCCAGTAGGCTCAAATGTGTTGTGAAGCAGTCTCAGTTCTTTTGGTCTGCTTATGTGAGTGCTCTGCTTTAACTCCTGCTGAGAGTAAGTGGAATAAACTTGTGTATTCTGGAATATAACTGGTCATGTTTAATGTCTGAACTGCTCAAATAGGAATCATGATTGAGAAGCCAAAAAGGATTTAAACTAGCAGAAAGCAGAAGATAGGACAAAATGAAAAGTACTGTATCCACTCAGTTATTTATCAGCAGAAGTTAAAAAAATTTGAGGTAGAGGATGTACAATCTAAAATTGAGAACCAAAAATGAAAGGAAGGCAGTGAAGTAAGAGTTTCCAGCATATAAAATGAAGAATGTCTACTTGTTTAGAGATGGAAGGGGAAAATGCAGAGAGCAAATAGCTGCAGGGACGAAATGTGAAGAGCTCTCAAAACCTAGTATATAAACTTAATGAAAAAAGTGACAAGTCAGTTAAGGGACTCCAGGAGGGTCACCTGATAAAAGTGGTGGGGAGCAGCTGGTTTGAGCTGCCAGATGAGGGGAGAGTTCTGGGAGGCTGCACTGTGTG
Source organism: Athene noctua (assembly GCF_965140245.1). Classification (NCBI taxonomy): domain Eukaryota; kingdom Metazoa; phylum Chordata; class Aves; order Strigiformes; family Strigidae; genus Athene; species Athene noctua. The sequence continues at coordinate 48,422,558 of NC_134040.1, forward strand.
AAGTAACATCATTCCAGCCAGAAGTGGGAAATGAGGCTGCAAGTGGGCAAAGACTGCAAGACTGAGGCTGAGGCAGTCCTGCACCTACAGTTGCTGCCAAAACCAAGTCATGGTCCAAAAAGAGGAAGGGTTGCAGAAGACTTGGCTATCAGTTATAAGAATTTACAAGTTTGAGTCACAAAGGAAAATATACTGCTGTAGGGATGGAACGAGGTAGTGAGAAGATTCAGGTTAAAAAGTGCATTCGGGTTTTCCTATTAAGACAAATATAAGCCTTGCGTGAAGATACATTAGGGAGATGGTATAAGACACAGCACTGGACAGAAAATCAGAATAAAAGGTGATGTAGAGGAGAGATGAGGGGATGCACCATAAACAGAGTTAAATGTCAGGTGCAGATTGGCTGGCAAACAGTTGTAGGTGACATGATGATCAAACCTGCACTTACTGGCTCTCAAGGCCTTTCTGTTTACACTGGCACTGAAGAGTTTTACAGTATATTGCTCAATTTCAGTAAATATAATATCTAAAATATATAATATATATAATTACTATATATAATTGTGCATATATTTAATATAAAAACCTTAATATATATTATTTTAAAAAGCAGACATTTATCTCCTCTAATCTGATGAGGGTATTGAACCCAGAAATAGGCCAAATGCATGTAAACAATAACTACTTTTTGTTCTCTAGGGACTGTTGGTTTCAGTTGTGCCAGTGTGGCTTGCTGGGACAATGCAGCAGTTTCACACTTTTACTAATGCTGTTCTTGCTTTCCTAAGTCACTTCTCTCAGAAGAGTGGAGTGAATTGCCAGCTGGCTGTTTAAATCCACAGCAAATTAGAGTATAAAAAGAGGGGAAAGAAATAGGATTTATTAGCTTGAATTTAGCACCATGTTTTTTAAGAACTTTTGCATGCTTTTAAGAACTGTTTAAAAGTTCCCAACATTTAAGTAAAATCCAGTCTGCATTCTTATAATCAATTTGTTAGTCTCTTCTGTCTGTTCATTTTGGACATCATTAAGCACGAATCATGTAAAAAAGTAAAATCTTCTTGGCTCAGTGCTTTGCTATTAATGTCACATGTTCTCTTTACTCATTTTATCACCTCACTTTAAAGTAAATCATGTGCTCCTCAATTTTAGCTGTGGTGCTAGAAACAGAATAAACACAGGAATATCCTGTGGTTTTGGCCATAGTTGTCATAGAAAACAGGGCTAAAGTGTCTTGATAAAGTGGTCTGAAGACGCTTGTACCATCTCTATAATTTGTGCTTTGTAGGTAAGAATGAAGTCTCTGCATCTGTTTATCAAATTCATACACATTGTGAAGCTAAAATATTAGCATAGAAAGTGGGTGGGAAGTGGAATAAAGCCCTACAGGAACATTAGCCAACTGAAAACTGCTATTGTTGGCAGCCTTCACAGTGGAGCACAAATGTGCCTTTTGTTTTCTTAATGTCCTGAGGCAAAATTTGAAAATCAACAGGTGTGGGTTTTATTCATTATTTTACAAAGCATCTTGGATTAATATATTTTTCTTTTCCTTGATATTCAGAACCCTAATTGAATAGAAGCGTGTATGCGAACATAGCCAGAGAAATAGCTGGAGGCATACTCTGTGCCCTGATTTCTTGTCTGTTGATGCTTTTGACCAATGGCCTAATAAAAGAATTGGCTCTGCTATTGTTGTTGCATACTCTTATCCATTACGGACCCGGGTATCCATGGAAAAGATGTCTTTATAACAATGAACACCTGGCGTGTGCTTCTGTTCAGGAAACATTAGGAGGGGTGGGTCAGATCAGTACTCTCCATGTCTGTAATTGTTTATTATAAGAATGTCCCACTTTCTTAGCTATAAATACTAGGAAGAGAGGAATAAGACTCTGTTTTCAAATATTTCCTCAGGAGCAGGTAGTGAATGCTAAAGCATTAATTTTGAAAAAGTGCTTTTGGGAATTGAAGGACTGTATTCCATAGCGATTACCTTCTTTAGGAGTAGTAGAGGGGGTGAGGTTCATCTGTGAGCATTTCTGTAGCATGAACTCAGTAACAGAAAATTCAAAGGGCTGCGTGATGTACTGTTCTCTGAATAAATGTGGTTCTTGTTTTATCTTACAGTCTGAAAATGACTGGATTGCAAATTGCTAAAGGTCTATAAATTATTTTCCTTAAGAACCAGCTCAGTGTCTTAGTAATATTGTTGGTTCCCACTAATGACTTCAACTTACAGAAATGATCAGTTCTAAGAAACAGAACTGGACTGTTTCCAGAGCCTTCATACTTCCTTAGAGAGAGTTTAAAAAATGTATTTAATGCAGTTAAATTGTGTATAAACCACATTCTTAGACTTAAGGCAAGTCACTGTTGCCACACTGTTCCTTCTACACAATATACCCTTAAACCACAAATATTTACATTCCATGATACCTGAATACTTCATTGTGCTCTATATAGTTGTCAAAGAAGTTGACAAAATCAGGGTGGTGGGGGGGGAGTTGTGTTGCTCTGTTAACCTGCATGTCTCCCCCACTGAGTTAGAAAGATTTGGTTTGCATAACTGCCAGGGAAAAAAATGTGTAGAAGGAATATGACTGCTGTTTCAGGTCACCCAGGCATTACATTTGACATTTTGGTGGTATTGAAAGGTAAGCTTTCTTTGATGCTTCCCCTCCTCCTCCTACACGCCCCCCCGCCCCAAAAAAAAAAAAAAAAAAAAAAAAAAATATTGCAGCCCTGGGTTTTTGGCCTAGAATCTGCACACATGGAAGGGTTTATTGTAATCTTAACCCTAACCCTATTTCAATTTTACATATTTTTACTACATGCAGCACATTTATTTCTCAAGGGGGAGCTTGATTAACTTCATCTGCCCCTACATTGTAGCAACATCATCAATAGACTGGTTCCAGACGCCTTTTTGTTCCTCAAAAGTGAGAGGGAAGAGTTTGTTTGGACAACCTGTGTTCCCATCAGGAAGCGTGGTCTGCCTGCTGTTCCCATGGGCGGCCAGGTTCTGCCGCTGCTGGGGAAGGAGGGCAGTATTGCTGCAAGTCTGCCTGTCCTTGTGCGAATGCATGCATGGCCTTGGCACTTAATGGTATGAACTGGCAGCCTGTGAACTAACCCCAGAACTCCTACTTTGGGAAAATACATTCTTTTGGATTATTTAAGAAGAAAGAATACAGGGAACCAATGCAAAGCAGAAGAGGTCCTGCCTGAAAGTCTGTGGCAGCTCTAGATGGGCTTGTGTTCTGTGGTGGGAGACCTTTAGAGCTGTGTCCTTGTTGTGTGGCTTGGAATGTTGCTGAATGACTGACTATGCACTGTGCAAGTCAGTAGGGAGAGTCTCAGCCCACTTACATGCCTCCCTTCCTCATATAGGTTAAAAAAATCTGGTGCTCCTAGGAAAGACGAGCACAAAGAAAAAATTTTGTTCCTCAGTGAAACATTCACAGACCCGCTAAACTGTTTTCAGTTCTAAATCTTTAATCTTACAAATGTGCTGTATGTTGTGAATAAGGATCAGATCTGACATAGGGTGTAAACAGATCTCAGGTGCCTCACACCTATGTTGTGCCCATGAAAATTCTCATTCGAAAGCTACCTGACTAAATATTATGAGGTGTTATGTATGTCTTTGCACAACCCAGAAACTGCTAAAAGGTTGGGTGGTTAGGTCCTACCTGGCAACTGAACTGCCTGGAAATTAAATTATGTGGAGCAGGTCTTAAATTTCTAGCAAAGGGCTTCATCTCCTAAGCAGGCTCAAAGTCCCCTGAGGCTTGTCTCCTATCAGTTCAAAAACTTTAGACACCTTTTGTCTCAGGAAATAGTCCCTTAATCTCTGTTGTTAAGGTAGAAGAGTTTATTGTGGTGAGATCTTAGGTGCCCAGAGGTTAAGTTCTGCACGAATAAAGTTTTAAATTCTAGTAGAAACAAAAAAGCATGCAGAGACAGACAGTCACAAGGTTTCCTTTAAATAGGAGCACTTTTTCTGGTGAATGAGAGTGAGCAAAAGAAAATCTTTTTTTAGTCAAAATAATGCTAATTCCAGGAAGAAAGCACAGCTCTGTCCTAGCGCATCCCATTGTCAGAATTTCTGCAGTTGTCTTCTCATTTCCATGGGAGAATGTAACATGGCCAAGATGGTTTGGGGTACGCTTTAAGGTATGCTGTGGTGCAATCTGAACAGCCTCTTGGGACTTAGAGTTCCTTGTTTTTCTTCATTGTCTAAAGAAGAGCATGATAAAAACTGAGAAATGTTGAACTGTATTGCACAGAGTAGGAAGCAGCTTATGGAAACCATCCTCAGAAAGATTAAGCAAGCTGTGAAAGAAAACATACATCATGTCACACAGAATAATAATAATAATATATCCAGTCAATACTGGGGAGAAAAAGAAATGAACAGACAACGGAAGGGGCTAAAGATATAAAATTTATCACTGGGGAGATGCATTTACATTGTTCGTTGTGGACTGCAAGCTCTAATAAAATAACAACAGGAAAACCATAAAAATTACTAGAGATTATTGTTATAGAAAGAGGCTTTGCTTTGGAGAAGTTTGAATTTTAGATACCTATGTTGATAGGTGGTGAGAGGTAGACGTTTCTGCCATGGTGATAAACTCAACTGGGGGTCGTGCAGGATCAACACTTTGAATTAAGAATCATGGCACTAGTAGAAGAGATTTATGCTGAAGACGTTAATTATATTCCTCTAATTATAAAATGTTATGACTTAATTCGAGAAATAGGTATAATCTATGTATGTAAGTTTTTATAAGAAAGTAAATTTTAATACCACTTAAACAATTTGTTACTTTATTTGCCTGCCTAATATAAACTCTATGCAGACAGTCTAATTTTCTGATGCACATGTCAGATTTTGGTCTACTAGAATATCGTCATATGAATTAGGGTTAGTTCAGGTCTTTGCATTCATATGGTCTGTCAGTACCCCAAATTTTACATATCCATATTGCGTTTGTTTCAGGTTTCACAGCATTTCATTAGTTATTGTAACAGCTGAATTTTTCATGGTTCAGTGCATTAGATCTTTTTTTTATTCTTGGTTACATGTCACATTAAAGTTATTTGTAGCTGGCTGCAAGGTTTTTTCCATTAATAAAACTGTATTATTCTCACTGCTACTTCTTTCTGATTGTATCAGTGTTTCACAGGCAGTGATCTTTTTCCAATCTTGATAACTAGCTGTTGCTGTGATAGATGCCATTGTTCACAAATGGAGACTTGCTTTCATAAAATAATCTAGAATTTATAGAGCACTCCTCCTTCTGCATTTGCTTTGCTGCTGTTTGAACTTTGTATTTCTATTTTTAATTTAATTTTCTTACTGTTTCCTATGTAGACAGCATGGGAGACCTTTTTGTAATCAAGTATAGGTAATGAAATGAGAGCAAAGGAAGCAAGTATATAAACGATCTTGTGTGTTCCCTTTTTATTATATATTTGGCTTTAAAGCTTGGCTTCCTCTCACTAATAATAATTTTTCCCTCTTCATACTGACAGGTGAACAGAGTTTTAGCTAATGGATTATATACTGTCAAAATGAGAGGAATTAACTTTTTGGTTTTAGTAAGTGACCTACTATTGAATTAATTTTTTCTAGAGCTTTTCCTCTGATACCATTGTAGCACAAACGTTTTTTGCTAGACACTATCACAAACTTTCTCAGGATTTGTGGGATTTTGCTGCTTGCTAGGTAATTTCCCTGGCTGTACACATCATAGCAGGACATTTCTTTGCTAATCAACTTGGTGCAGCGGTGCACCTTCTTACGCTTCAGATAGTTGTGAGCTGAGCGCTCGAAGTATTTCAGTTTGACCTGCCCTTTGACATTCACCTTCAGATCACCAGTAATTGAAACCTGGCTGAAAACAGGGTAACAGGAATAGATATTTATGTACAGCATTCACAGTTGAATGTACTTGTAAATAAGATGAGTGGAGGAAGGAAGAAGCACAGTATTCCCTGAAACATGTAGAAGAAACATGCAGACTTTAAAGGCGATTCATCTTCTTGGGTACACCACACGGTTAAATTTGCATTTGGTTCCCTCCACAAAAACTTCCATACTGCAGACATAGAAGGTTTCTGACACCCCTCTAACAATGCTAAGGATTACTTTATTTCTTTTGAAGTGCTGCTGTCATCTGCTGGACCTTAATGCCCATTTAAATCCCTGACTCAAGGAGTATTTAATGCTCCTTCTGCTGCCTCATAGCACAATGTGCAGGGTGTGAGGTATCTCCATTCACTTGGCATTTCCTTTTATAAAAGGTATAATGACAGCTACTCTGACATAGGCAACTGAATTAGGTAAATGCAAGAGCTCATTATTATAATTTATGTGACACCAGATACCACCTAATTGGCACCAGTCAATATGCTAGTTAAGTTTGGGGTGAAAATCTGGGAATATTATAATGCAGTCAATAATAATAATAATGATGATGATGATGATGATGTAACCTTTGTATATTGCAGTGCATCTAGCAGCATATGTGAGAAAGATGTTTTTATTGTGATTTACCAAAATATCAAATAGGGTTTTTTAAATCAATACAGTTACTGTTCTTAAATCATGCAGTAACAACTTAGCCTACCTTCATACCTGAAAATATTCAGCTCTAGTATTTGTTATTTGAGCACACTGTTATGTCTGTAAATGAGAGCTGAATATTAACCCTATCTCAGCATGGTGTGCTACTTATTCTTTTACTAAAGCAATAATTTCATGACTTATCCTCTCGGTTTGTGGCACAGTCTGAAGCAGTCTCAACAGGCACAGCTACCTCTGACTGAATTCTGTGAGCATATGACACACAGGGCATGTCCTTGCTTTGACATGTAAGCTGAAAGTGTAATGACTATATTCAGTGGGTGCTTTTAATTGGCAGGCCTTACGATGTGAAGCTCTTGTCTCTAAGAAGTGGTATTAATTTATGAGGGAAATTTATTTTTTCAGAGAATGGTTCTAGCTGAAGCATCGGAGTTATCAGTATGAGGTTCAGTACACAAGAACAACTTATGTTATTGAATAAATGAAGTACGTTGTTCAGTTGCAGTGGCTGCTGTTCTGAAGTATTTCAATACATGAACATGTGCAGATACCCTTTAATTTTTTTATGCAGTCAGTGCTGAAATCTCAGTGACATCAGTGGCAGCCAAGGGCTGCCAGAATCTTGCAGATTTAGACTGGATAAGTTGTTTTCAGTTAAATGAAAGAGCTCCATCTAGTTTATGTTCTGTCATTTGAGAGTTTATTTCACCTAGTAAATTGTGAAGTGTCGTTTACTTGTCTTTTTCCATCTTGTTTAATCTACTCTCTTTTCACAGAGCAGGAGGAACGTTTGTGTCATGTTTGTCATGCATTTTATGGGTTAATGCTCTAGATTGCCTTACCCAGGTGGTCCTCCCCTGTCTCTGGGTTTGGGGTGGGGTGCTCTTGGGTGTAGTATGATAACACTTAAATGACAAGTGAAAATATTTAGTGTATGTGAGAATCATATGCAGTGTCAGTTCAGAAGCTCTGGTATAGCAATTAATAGCAAAGAAATTTCAAGTGTTTATATTCAAAGTCAGAGATTAAGGGCTTTATTATGACCAAGAGTCCCTTGATTTTTTTATTACTTTTTTTTTCACCCTGAGACACTGATCATATTTCCATCTTTCTTCTAAAACAAGGTTAATTTAGTTAGCATTTTAGATCATCTCCCTGTGTGCTGTGTATAATATGGCAATTGGTCAACCCATGATTAAGTTACAGCCAAAGCTGATGGGCATTAAGATGCTGTAACTGTATATGTCTGTGCTTGTGTTTCAAACTTGCTGCAACTGAGTTTAAAAATCTTAACATAAAACCTCAGTGGAAGAGTTTAAGTTTATAAAAGAACTTTGAGCTTATCTTGCAGGTTTTTTAAATATTTTGAACTTTGGAATTTAAATTTACTTCTTTTTAAAACAAAACAAAACAAAACAAAACACAATAAACTAAATACAGAAGAGGGCTAAATGATAGATTTTCCATGCAAGTGGTATGGGCTTTGTGGACTCACGGAGAATTATGATGGTTCAGTTGGCAAGTGGTGACTAACTCAAGAGTTATACCTCTGGGCAGAAGACTTCATACTTCTTAAAAGAATAATCTGAACTGTTAACATAGAATTGATTCAATTGTTCTTACTGTTAAAGGTGACTGAAAATATTGGGAAGGACAAATTATAGAATAAGTAATAAAGCTTCCTTTTGTTTTGTTTTGTTTTTTTTAATCCAGATTTTAAAAGTGCTTTACAAACTTGAAGTGCTATCTATTTTAAAGATGGAGCTTTCTTTTTATATTTTATTTTAAATCTGTTGTAATCGTTCTTTTAAATATACATACCTGACTACCTGGACACTTTGCAGTAAGGATTGAGCTTTTTAACTTTCTTTTAACATCTCATGCTAAATTATTGACTTTTAAGAGTTTTATATGTTTTATTTATTTTTTAAATATGAAAAAAAAAAAAAGAGAATAGCATCCCTAACAGTGGGGAAAATGTACAGAAGAGCTCCTTTCTAATTAATTGATATTTAAACATGCTTAACCTGCATGTTATTTGCCTTCAAAAGTTACTATGGGCTTATTTCAAACTTATTGTAGGCTCGTCCTTATTTTTCTAATAAATTGATTTTTTTTTTCTTGTCAACATATTAAGTTAGATTTGCAATGTAGAAATCAAAAAATCAAATGCTTAGATCTCACTGAGTGAGTATATTTGCTCTATGTTTCTGTATTTATTTTTTTAATAATTCTGCATGTAGAGGCTCACATTTTGCATTTCAGCTGTTTTTTCCCTTATTATAGAATTGCTAGAGCAGAAGAACTCTGTGTGTTTGCCTTAGTCTCTACTACTGAATTAGTGCCTACTTTATCATTATTTGACTTTGGAAATCTCTTTAACTTTCTGAGAAAATAAAAGTAAATAATGTGCCTTTATATTTTACATCATGTTTCTCTATCGATGCTCTTGTATTTCCTTTTTTCATTATTGTAGCATTTAAGCTGACAGCTGTGTCCAGGATATTTTGATGTTTCCTTAACATTCATACCAAATACAATTTCTGCTGTTGTCTTATTCTTGCAGCCAGTGGTTCTCTGATTTAGATTTCCTCTTGATTCATGAAAAGGCCCCATACAAATGCTGTTTATATTTTCTGAAAAAAATTATGTCACTGAGCAATCTGATTATGGTTATTGCTTGGTTTTGCCTTTTTTTGTGTGTGTGTTTTTCTTTACACTTCAGGTCTGTGTTTGGTGAGTCGCTGGGCAGTTTGTGTGTGAAAACCTGGTGCTCTGTTCCTCTTGAACAGTGCTTTGACATTTCTTTCCTAGTATCCTTTCTGCTGGAGCTGCATGGTAGTGCTTGTTTCACAAATACAGATTTGCTTGGTTCTAACACATGAAATTCAGTGGATAATGACAATGTGTCACTCCCTCCCTTATTTCTTGAAGTTGTCCTAATTTAAAATTTGGTGCAGAAGCTAAACAGCTATAATTTTGCATTCAAATTCGTTCCTCTTTCTCGATGACCTCTCTGTTGACATCAATTATTGAAGTCTTATTGAAGTTTTTACTGATTACGCCTAAAACATTTGGATGGATGAAATGAATTACCAAAAAAAATAGTGCTCATTAATTGAGGACAATTACTAAGTTGTGAAGATCTGTCAGGAAAGCTGGAGACTTAATGTATCTCTTCTATTACAATTTGATATGATTTAATATATGAGTTTGCTTTCCACATATATGTAAAATAGGTCAGTCTGTCTTGCTTCACCCAGACTGGTGTGAGGTTGACTTTAAGGAGCTGGTTGTGAATGTTTCAGACCCAGAAGTTGTCTGCCAAGCATCTCTCTGCTGTAAGGGTGCATGCTACACCTAAGACTTCAGACATAGGAGAGGATTAGGATTTTCCTGCCCAGCTCGTCCCTTTTATCCCCATACACTTTTAAACACAGTAGTCAAGAGTCACTGAGTATGTTAAATAAGCCTTTATATTTTCTGACTTCTATACAGACTGTGCTCTTCAGGCATTTTTGTGGCACTTCTTAGAGGTTAGCTTTGTTGCTGTTATTTATCTTCAGAGTTCCAGGCTTATGCTTTGCCAGAGTGTGACACATAGGTCTATATGTATAAACCTTTGGTATCCTGTTTTAAAGAAGGATTTAAGAAGTTTTAAAACTATCCAAGTTTTTAAGAACATTTTAGGTAAGAAGTGCAGCAGGAGGACATACATAGGAGTTGAATTGTTTGGTAACAGTTTACTTCAAACAAAACCAAACTCAACCCCTCTCATATCCCCCCCCCCCAATTACCTGCTCCAAATCCCAGCTTCCACAGCTTATCAATAAATTAGTCTTTGATATATTCCTCTAGCCATCATTACTTTTATAAGCACTATAGTATCCCAAAGGATTGGAATTGTTACTATTTGTCATTTTATTCATATCATTATCACACTTGGGAGGTTGTGCCTGTGATAGGGAGCTGATTGTTCAGTGAGCTGTGCAAGCAGGCTGCTGAAGCTGGCTGTCAGGTAATGAACACCGTCAATAGCAGGACAAACAGCACTCAAGATCACAGTTCAGTCTTTAATAGCAATCACTACTGGAATAACCAGGATATATAAGTAATTTTGTGACTTGAGTCACCAACCCGGTGGGAAGATGTCTAGGTTGTGGCCATTGCTCCCATCACAGCTCATGTTTTATGCAGGTAGTGTTGATGCTTTTCACATGAAGCAATCCTCAAAGCAGTGATACCTTGTCTTCCTGGACCACTGTGAATGCCCTGGACCACTGCTTGCATCTGCACCTACTGCTCTCACCTCGCTCATCCAGAGGGTCTCTCTGTCTTGTTTAACGAGCCATGTGCAAAGCACCTCCACAGCGGGCAGGCTGAAGCCAGAGAGGTCTTCAGGAAAGTTAGAGTTCTGTGAGATGGAGTTTTTTGGCAGCAGCAGAAGCCACTGGCCACCATTGCTGTCACACTATGCCACCCTGTCTCCCTTGTGCTGGCACAGCCATCTGTAGAATTTAGTTTTCCTGCTTTCAGGGTGACTCTGCTGATCTATGTTTAGATTAAATTCTCTAAAAGGAGTAGCACCCAGTGCTTGGTTGGAACGAGTGGAGCTGGAAGTGTACTTTCCACAGAGCCTGGTAACTACCTGCTTGGTTAAATGTGGCTGCATATCTTCCTGTTGCCCCTTGGACGATTTAGAAAGGGGAAGCTTCTAGATTGTGGTGTGCTTGAATGGGGAGCACTAGAAGAGAAAGGTGAAAATTGTGCTGAGGCCATTTGTGGAGTTGAGCACCAGCCAAAAGGAGGATGTCAGGATCACGCTACTGTAATTCAGGCACTGAAGGGGACAGGTTTTATAGTGTGTTTTTTCTTGAACCCTATTCTGACTCTTGGCCAATAGACTCTAATGTCAAACTGGTATTAGAGGAACGATGATTTAGTGACTTGGAAAGATAACTTAATTAACTGATGATATTATGAGAAAGAACAGATACCATAATAGATCTGTGAGAGTTACGTTACAAAACCAGATAACTTCTTCATTCTCGCTGTAGTATTTTGATGCCTAATACTCTTTTGTAGATTAAACTTTTTGTATTCTCTAAATGCTGATTATTCAAAACTGACTGTGCAGACTACTGTTTTTATGGGGTGGAAGGACAGTTAAGAATTTCCCCTTTCAGTTGTTAGGAGTGATCTCGAAAATAATGTGGATAATTAGGATTCCAGAGATAGCACAACCTGAATTACTTGTGTGACATTTGAAGTTTGAGTTCCTATGAAGGATTGGTGGTTATGATATCCTTGGATGTCAAATTGGAGCTAGTTACAATAATGCAAGAACATTTTACAGTTTCCTTCTAATTTTGAAAAATTATTTTTAGCTAATATTATAAAATTGAAGCTGTGGTGCTTTTCTGCTTCTTGACAAAAGCTCAATATTCCTAGCAGCCATAGAAATTATGCTGCAGAAAGTGAGAGTAAATGCGCTAGAAGTCTATTGGAATTACAGGATCACAGTAGACAGTAGCTGGCTATTTTTATTATCTCCAAGCCCAAGTTACCTCTATGTGTTTTATACTGCCTGACATAGATGTTTTAACATACATTAATACCTTCAGGTATTTCCAGTATGAATAATTTATGCACCCCCCCAACACTCTCATATGTATTATATAAAACAAGTACTATATTACTTAATCAAAATGCAACAGAAGTAGCTCTGTAAATGGTGGTGTTAGGATCAAATATTATAAAAGTGCACTACATTAAAAAAAATCTTAAGTAAAATGGAGCTTGACTCCAGAAGTGTTATTAGGGCTCGGTGGTGTACAAGTTCAGACCTACAGCCTGCTGCTCTACCCAAAGGTTAAAAATCAAATGGCTGGGAGAGGAGGAGCTAACAGATGGTATACCTGGACCTTATGTGTTCAGGGTATTTTCGGGTTAATGAATAATCAGCCTGAGAAAGAGGTTAGCCCTGCTGGGAAAGTAATAACTGCTGGTCATTAGTTACTGGAAGTTCCTGTAGCATTGTGTTGTGGTGGTAGCATGTAGTGGCAGGAATGCTGGAACTCTGTTGGGGTGGCTACCATGTGTCAAATGGTGTACCTGGTGCACTAGGTATCATTAAAACATTTAATGGGGAGGATTTAAGGCAACACTAGAGGTTCAGGTTGTTCTTATTTTGATTAATGTTGTAACACAGTTTATTGCTTGGAAATTACAGAACATGGCATGACTATTCCCTGTTCTCCCTAATAAATCGGCAGCTTGATTTTTCCAATGGAACTGCCTGTAATAGTCCATCAGAGAAGTGGTTGGATGCAGTAACCTAATTCAATATTATAAACAGCTTGAATGTAAAACCTTAATGGATCTAAATAAAGGCAGTATTATTTAAAAGTCCCATCAGATGATGGGGGGTTTTTTTTTTGCTACTGTAAATTGAATACACTGAACAATGTTAATCTTCATACTAAAAGCAACTCTCTTTCTTTCCTTTGTTGCAGATCACCAGAAACTGGAAAGAGAAGCTAGAATTTGTCGCCTCTTGAAGCATCCCAATATTGGTAGGAACTAATTAATTAATTGCTTTATACAGTAGATATGAATTTAGAAAATTGAAGGGAAATACAAATTAAGAAATTCAAATAGCAGGTCAGAGAAGCCAAGTGGAAATATCTTCAGGCAAGACTATTTCTTTATAATCTGGTGCTCCTTTCTAATTCTACTATGGGATGTAACATCCCAGCAGATCACCTAAAGCAACATGTATTCTTTTCATCTTCTTCGAGCTATTGCTCTGCCATCAATGAGCTATCTATGCCAGGTGTTTGGGGGTTTTTTTGAGCAGTGTGTAGGTGGAGTTATTTCCAGTACTGCTCATGACTTTAAGACCTGCAGGATTTCATTTAACAGCATATGTTGCAAAATTAGACAGACCTGTGTTGACAGAGTTAGTGTACCAGTGTTGATAGAGTTAGTGTTTTTACTGAGATGCTTATTTTGTCCTGGTTTATTTTGTGTTTGAGGTTTTGTTCTTCTGTAGAAAAGATAGGTAGATACAGAAAGCTCTGCTGCTTTCATTTCCAGAATTGTATGTTTTCTACTCAAGCATTTGTGGAAAGCAAAAAAGGATATTTGAGGGGGTGGGGTGTTTCTGTGTCCTTGCTTTAGAAACAGATAAGGACCTTTATCTTTAAGGAGTTATATCTCATTTTTTCAGACACTGCATTGTACACCAAGGGTATCACTCACAAGAATATTTGCTGTACCTGAGACTTCTGTGGTAGGGTGGGATTTTCATGTCCCTCTTATGCCTCTGTCCCCATGTTTGTTCTTAAAAGTTGTGATCAGAAAAACTAGTAATCTCACTGAATGTTTTAAATGAACACGTATGCTTGGTACTCCAAAAGCATTTGGCAGTCTGCTTGCTCTTCCTTCCAGTTAGTTTTTCTCCTGTTCATTTTCAACTAACAAGTACTGGTCTTCATGACTTTTTTAGACTAATTGTTTCATGCCTGGGAAAGAATCAGCTCCTTCCTTTTAGTAATAATCAGAAATTGAAAACAAATGCACTACAGTTCAAAATGAAATGCTGAATCTCTGAAAAAGATCTCTTATGCAGTCTCAAAAGCACAGAGATTTCACAATCAAATTTGGTTAAAGAGTAATGTTATCTGTGCTATTTTATCCCAGCCAAAATTTTTGCATTGTAAAGTGATGCAAGACAAGGGAATGTACAATTTGTTGTGGGGAGGAGGTGCAGCTCTTCTGCACTTAGGGAAAACAGTGGTTACACATACAGTGCTAGTCTGACTCTAGAGTCATTTACCTGTGGCTTGCTGTAACTAGAGAATATTTGTGAGTTTGAACAAGCCAGGGAAGGTGAATGAAAAACAGTAATAAACTGATGAAGTGGAAGAGCTGAAGTGCACAGAACGCAGTTGGAACAAGTGTCTAAATTGATTTCATGCAATTGCGGGTCTTCAGCTCATTGAGTAGCTTGGACCAATATTAGGATGTAGTCCACATCCTCTGTGGCAGGCAGCTGTTCCACATAAAGTGTATTTGTGAACATATGACTTGTTAAGCAAACAGGCGTTGACGGCTTTGGTGACAGGCAGGTAGGGTTCTGTAAATCAGCACAAATTCCATGCACTGCTACCTGCACCAGGGTGCACAGTTCAGTCAAAGGATTATAGACAAATTCTTCTACTCCTGTTTCAAAGAAGATGCCATGTTCTAGATCTATCCGAGAGGAGATTTTCGTGACTTGAAATTAACATGCCAGGGTTTGGCAGCTGTCCTTATGTTCTGTCGCTGTTCAGTTTCTACTGTCAGCTGTTCTGCCAGCCCTGCCTATGTATCTGCCTCAAAAAAAGCTCTTCCAATTAATGTGGTTACAACAGTTCCTTGTTTGCATAATTGCTGGAGCGAAGGCCACTTTGTATCTGGTTTCTCTCTTGGAGGAGGATCATAAATGTGGTCTGAAAATGAGAAACCATTCTTGTAAAGTTAGAAAGGTAACTCTTTCCTAAAGTCGTAATTCTAGGCCTTTGAGGTGCTATCACATAAGCTGTTGGACTGAAGAGGTTCATGTTTTCATGCTGAGCTGGCTGTCCAGTCTACACCTCGGCCATGTACATACCCTCTCCTTTGCCCTGGGGCTGCCCACAGAAGCTGCTGATCTGCAACTCAGCCTTGGCAGTGGTTTGCTCCCACCCCTTCTCCTGCAGTCATGCCCTCAGCCAGCTAAATGTTAACCCTACAATCATTCTAGGTACATACTGCCTGTACCCAATTGAATCTCTTATTCTTGGGTCACTGTCACATTCCTTTTCTAAAAAAGTCATATCGAGTGGGTAATAATACTACATCAGACTAGAAAGCACTAATAGTGAAAAAGAAAATATACCAGAGTAAGGTATCTCAGCTGTAACAGCGGAGATTATATGTATTTTATATGTCTCAAAATGGTAAAGGTTAACCCTTGGAACAAATTTTACTTGCGCTACGTGTATGACAAAGCGTATGCATGTTTAAAAATATTAGCAAGTCCATGAATATAAAATTCCCTTCATCTATATCTTCTCCTGAAATTACTGCCATGGATAAATTTCTAATAGCACAGAAAATAATAGATTTTTTGAAAAGGAACTTGTTGTGTTAATAATAAGTATGTATAATTTAAGATAATTAAGAAAAAAAAAATTAAAAATATTTTGCAATCTCTATAGGAAAGCAGAGATCTGGTTTGATTGGACAGTTTCTCAAAGGTGATCTCAGTGGTTTTCTTTATTTTCCTCCAGTGTAGTTTCTTTTAGTTACTTGACTTTTTGAACTGCACATTCATTGCAGGGCAGCAGATTTCTGAAGTTAGAATTCAATAATCCTTTCATTTTTCTTTCAGCCCTATTCTTCTTTATTCTTCCTAGTTAGCTTGATTAAATATCCCTTCTAAAAGTGACTTAGTAAAGGTGTCAGTTTCAGGTTATCTTTATTTCTAAAATAATACCTATATAATAGGACTCATTTTTAGAGTGTTATATGGTCTCTTTGGTTAATTATCTTTCAAGTCTTAAGACTGTATCAGATACTTTAGGGTGAAAACCCCTTTTTAGGTACCTTTTTCATACTTCCCTTCTAGTCAGAGTAAAGCAGCACACCTGTGATGAATCTTATTTTCAGATTTCAGCCTGTGAGTAAACACAGTGTAGTTTTCATATGGGCAAGATTTTTTCTTTAGATAAATGGAGTTTAAAAAAATATCTAAATTACTAGAAATATTTTCCAGTTATCTTTCAGAGAAAATAGAGAATTATCAAAAACTTTTACAGATCACTGGTTTTGTATTGCCAAGGTAGGTGTCCAATTAGTACCTAACTAGAAAAATATTTAGTATTTAGTTATTTCATCAGGATAAGAAAGAACTCCTGACTAAACTTCTTAACAACTGACATTTACTATTTCTAGCTTCCCAGCAATACCACTTTTATATCCATCTCAAATCTGATTTGATGGTGGTTTTATTTAATGGGTGCCATTATGCAGTTAGTAAATCTTAAGATGACATTTTACAAAGACTTTCAATTTTAGTCTGTATTCATATGCACTAAACTTCAGAAGTTCCCCTGGTATTGGCAGAGGAGTCTTAAAATTGGATGTGTCTTAATTATTTTTTTTAATGTAGAATTTGAACAAAAGATTTGGAAAAGCACAGCATATGGGGATAAAATAAAAGACTAAATCAGAATGCATTCTTTCAAAAGGATAAAACTCTGAAATTTAGAAATTAAGGAGACACACATAAAAATATTTTCATTTCAGTTCTTGATTTGAATCTCTGAATAGTCACTGTAAAATGTTAAACACAAAAAACCTGAGAGGAAACAAACATGTTTTCTGCTGCCTTTTTGGAAGTATTTATGACATCAGATTATTATTTCAGGATTCAACATATCCACCAAGTGTTCACAAATAAAGTATGTATTGAGGGAGCTTAATTCTTGTTAGGCATTTCTACTGAAAGAATGATTTTGAACTATAGTAAAATAGCAAGTTCTGAATTCATGTATGAAAATTTAAATCACTGATGGTTATTCTCACTAGAAAAGTGTCATGAAGGGAAGCTACCTAAATCAAAATCCATCTATCTGATGCTTCAAAATCCTTACAAACTGAAGAAATCCATGATAATAATTCTGATACACAGATGTTGTGTTGCTTAGCATGGATACGTATATTTACACATAGCTAACCCTATAGGAGCATATGGTCATTTGAAAAATGTTTTTTAGGTGGAGAAAATTTTTTTTTTTAGAAACAGATCATGCTAAGTATACTTGATATCCTTTTAATGAAGTAATGAATCTACTAGCATCAACTGCCTTCTGTAAGGCATTTTTTCTACCACTGTATTATGTGCTAATTCTTTTATTATGGAGAATCAGCATATTCTTTATTAGGGATATTAGGAAAACAGGTAGTAACAATAAAAATGTAATGTGGTAGTTCTCATATGATGGGATTATCTATGGCAGAGTTCTAAAGAAGTCTCATGCAATATTTTTATCAACAGATGTAACAAAAAAAATTGAAATGGTATCAGTTCGATATGGTGGGACTAAGGAGCCTTGCTGCCAACAGATGTGGCTCACATATCTAAGAACAAAGACTGTACGTCAGTCTTAAGAGAAACGCCTGAATCTTGGAAAAGAGTGACTTTGAAAAGCCTGTGATGACAGGAAAGAACTAATTGAACATAAATCTCATTGGGATGCTGTAACACCCAGGGGAAATACCATTCTCAGATGCATGGAATTAACAATTAGAAAGAGGAAAAGAGTATTTATTTTGTATCTGCCAACAAAAGTCATTTCTAGAGTACTGTGCTGAGCTTTAACATCCACATGTCAATAAGTACGATCTAGGTAAAGGGGGTGATTTGAAGAAGTCTACCAAGATAACCAGAAAATATTATTTATCAAGAAAAAGGCAAAAATAAACATGACTATAGTGATGAAGTTAAACACAGGAGTTAGTTTTTTGGCAATGAAGGTATGAGAATAGCTTAGGGGTGTGATGCTTTCTGACATGAAGTGTGGATTCTTTTTTTAAGCTTTATACTAAGAACGGTGTATTATTATAATATTATAAGATTTTTGTACTCCTGGTATTCAGAACTATGTACAGGACATTGGGAAATGAATATTGTTGAAGAAAGACTGAAAGGTAATGATTCTGTTTCTGTAGTGCTTAGAAAGCTGGACAGTCTTTAATGGTTATGTTTATATCCAACACAGAAGTGTCATGGAAATCTTCACTGAAGAAAAAACTTTCACTTCATGTACAAGTATAGCTCCAGGATAACTCTGAAGTTGAGTATCTCTGTCCAGACACTGCTTTGCATATAACTAATACAGGTTTTGAGCATCTCTTTATTTTACTCATTTTTTTTATTTGAAGGAACCCATGATCTCTTCTACTCTATCCAGCTATGTAGTCATGATGCCTAATGAATGGTGTAGGAAAAATGCCTAAAAGGAAAGTGCATTAGAAATAGTATTGCCTGTTCTTTTTCAAATCTCCATTTCCCACTTAAGTAATGGATATATGAAGGTTTGTTTAAAAAATACAGGATTTCTTCATCCTTTTCACCTACTAGTACTCCTTAGCAGTACTCATTGCTTATATTGTGATTTCTGCTTCTTCTCAGGTCAGTTCTTTGCATCAAAGTAGTTGTAGTAGAAAGGGAGCCCAGCTGAATTTTGTGTGAGAATTAAAATGATGCAAAATGCATTAGCTGAACTGTCAGGCCTTGAGAGAAAACTTCATGGGGGCTTTCTTCCTGATTAGTCTTTGGCAATACTGGTATTTTCTCCTTTTCCAGCATTTCTTGAGTAATCTGGCCTGATGCTTCTCTTATATTGTGGTAGGGAATTTCTAGACTAACATAGCTCAAGTTCCTTTAGTAACAGAGCTCCAACAGTTTGTGCTGGGCTGCAGTAGTTTGTACCTTAGTCTGACCTTCAGCATTGCTGTATTTCTCAGGTGCTTACCATGATGAGATGACTGTAACAACATCAATGTGGATAGGTTTTCTTTTTTATTTATTACAGCTTGCTAACATAAGAGAGTTTAAAATGAAAGATGTAAATGTGGGTTAAGCCTTACTGTTTGGAGAAACTAGTGCTTTTTCTCTGTAAGATTACATATCAAGTTATATTAAAAGCTTGCTTCCTTTACTGAGCAAATAGCCATGAAGGATTTGTCATCTTGTGTAACTATGACTTTTACAGTTACATGTACTAACACTTCCAATTTTTAAATTTAGAAATTTGGAAAGAAAATTTGTAAGGAAAATAATTATCTCTTCACCAAGAAATCCACTGTTATTGTCTCATTTTCTGGTCTTTATCTTCTTTTGGCAGTCCTCTTTTACCTTTAGGTAAAGTTGTATTTTAGCACACGGATTTCTAGTATAACAATCCACATATTTTTATGGTGTAACACTGTTGCACCATCTTATTATTACTTCTGATGTTGATTTAGAGCCTGCTCTAGTGATTTTGATTTTTGAGGTCCCAGCAGATGATAAAAACTGCATTAGCCTGAGTATGCAAATCCTGGCCCACTCTGGAGAACTGCTGATTCAAACCTGGTAAAAATGTGGGATTTTTTTTCCAGGTTGAGTTTCCTCTTGCAGGGTTTGTGCTGAGTTTGGGTAGTATTTTTCTAAATCAGAGTTACACTGTCTCTGTAGCTACTGGAAAGGCTTCTGCTGTCTTTACATTCCCACTTGTCAAAAGCTGTGTACAGCAAAATGATATGTGTAGTATAGTAGAATCATGTAAATAACCAGAGTCTCCTCGTTTTCACATGACAGTGCGAACATGTCTGGCTTCATTACAGCACATTGTTCGCTGCCTGCTGCTGCTTCCTCTCTTTGCTTTATGGATAGTGTATAAAATACAGCAAGCAGACAGGCTCTCTTAGCCAACTACATCAGGCTCAAATCTGACTCTGATGAATCTTCATCCCTTCCTGAAAGGCCAGTGCAGATTTTACTGGCATGTGGCAGCCTTCAGGTGATAAATGAAGTCCTTTTGGCAACAGGACAGGTTGTCCCTGGATGGCTTTGTAAGTCAGGATATTTAGAGGTAAGTAGGACTGCCAAGCAGAAACAGTGCCATGTCAGCTCTAATAGGCCTGAGCCAGTTGTGCAGATCTGCTTGTGTAGCCTCGGTCTACATAAGCAACTCATCACCAACTAGCATGAGTTGCGGTGCTCTAGAGACTAGAAAAGTCTTTGTTCTAAGAACTGTAGCTGGACCAGCATATAGGAATATGGAGCAGCATCTTTCCGAGGAAGGGTGGCTTTGCAGCAGGTCAAGAGGCAGGCTAGATGCAGGACAGTCTGGGACACCAGGGAAAAGGACAAATGACTAAACTGATTTCATAAATATGTTGGTGTATATTTGCAGTCTGCTCTGGTTTCCATACTTTGAACTGGGAACTTCTCATAAATTGCTGAGGAAATTGATAGCACCCAAACTTGGCAATGTTCAGCTTACTTATTCAGGAGCATATGCTTTTGCCTGAAGGAAAAGCAGAAAAGCTTGCATTTGGGGGTTTTCTCATCTCTCCCCACAGTAACACAAAATGTGAGCACAGAAGTTGTTAATTCCTTCATGTGGGGGGAAAAATAAGAAACTTCATATTGTCTTGTCCTTTTTGGACAGGGGGTAGTTAAAGCTATGTGGGTTTTCTGTGAGCTTTATGGAGGACAGTGTGTCCTTTATGTTTTATATTCACCAAGACTGTGCATGGGACTTCACATAAATTCACAAGAATCTGAAGAGAAACACTATTAATATGCAGCAAATGTGGATTTAGTAAATCCTTTCTGAATTTGATTTGACTTACTGTGGCAAAGTTAAGAGTAGCTCAGCTGGCATTAGTTAAGTTACTGTATAAACCAAATACAGAATAAAAATCAGGCCTGTTCAGGTTTGGTGGATGTAGTTCTTTAGCACAATATTTTTCCTGAGCTTAATTTCAGTTTTCACTCTTTACATCCAAAATATATTAATACAGACTTAAAAGGTAATAACACAGTTCTTTCCTGATGCACTGAAAATCAAACAAATCCTCAACTGTATAAATTTATGCTCAATAAACATGGTCCTCAGGAACATATTAACTATATCTATGCATATAAATATCTATATAGTTTTATATAGATATAGATATGCTTTTGGTTACCTCACAAAGAAACTGGAAATCAGTGGGACTGATCCATGTAGAGGATCTCACTTCCTGTAATTATTTTTATTGTTTAGATGAGCTGATCATTTCAACAATTTTAAATCTCATCCATTCTGTTGATTTAATTAAATTTGTAATTTTAATGATGAATAAGGTGAACCATGGTCCTTGAGAGAATTAAAATAAAACATCAAGAAACCAAATAAACCAGTGATATAACATGATTTCATACTTAATGTAAAAGCCAATTTAATGAGTATTATAAAATAACAGATTCAGTGTTTAAACTCAGCTGTGGCTACAGCCTGTAGGTGAATAGTGAAGGGCAACAACAGAATACAGAAGCTGGTTTTATAGTAACTATTTGTGAAATAAAATGACTGAATTAATTTGTGAAATTAAAGGTACAAGACTGAAGCCGGCAAGATCATGCAAGGAAGGCATCATGTATTCTGTTGCACCTGGCTTTTTTGCAGTCATTCTCAGCAGTGTTTTTTATTACTCTGCATTTGATTTTTTTTGATTGTTGAAGATGTGAATGTATGGTTGATGTTTAAGATGAAGAAATGGAAAGTTTTAAATTCCAGTGTTGTAAAAATTTGATGGGGAAGGATTTTCTGTAGAGCCCTAAAAGTAAGTGAAATATCAAAAAACCCACCATAGTTAAAGACTGTAAGTTTTTTAGTGCTTATCAATGTGTCAGTAATTTCAACATGTAACACATTAAGCATCAGATACTGTGGTCTGAGTGAGAAAACAAAGAAGTGTTAAGGCAGCTTTACTAGGTGTTAAAGCTTTTGTCTCTGTTGCTACAGCATAATCCTTTTATTCTGGTAAAAGTGTCATTGAATCTTCTGGGTTACTGTGGAGCATAAAAATGTCTTTTACTATAGACAATGACACTACTCTTTACCACAGTAAGTTAATTCTCTTTCCTTTTAATGGAGGACAAGATTATTCTAGCTCAAGTGAAGCATTGCTGGTTGTAATATCCTTGATAACTGTAGCAACATCCACAATATACCAAGAAAATGAGGTTTCACTAAGATTTGCCAGAAATTTTGTCACTTTTTGCCTCAGAAAGTATATGCATAATTTGCACTAAAATAGGTAATGATAAAATATAAATCAAGTGTGAACCAGACCTTGAAGGATTTTCCTTGCCTCCTTATAGCTGGTTTTGTACATTTTCTTAAATGCGTGAAAATTCTTTTCATAGTGTGTCCAGATTCTTCTAAACATTTTTTCTTTCCATAAAGTCAGTTATGCTTGTGTAGCCAGTTACTGTAAATGTAAAATAGAGTAATCCACAGAAACGGGAAGTGGAATTTAAACAGCTCTCTTGAGGAACATGCTGCAGGGGGTGAGTGCTAGAATGGCTGCTACACTTCCCATTTGTATTTTGATCTGGTTTTCGGTTTTACTTTCTATATATGCTTTCTGGAAGGAATAGTTTTATAATTGCATTGCAGACTTCAAGAACAATATAAATAAGCTAGATTAAAATGAATTGCTCTCTTTTTACACACAAAAGATGAATCTTTGAGAACTTTTTTGTTTGTTTGAAAGCTTTGTTTATTATGAATCTGCAACCACGTGTTATGCATACGGATAGACATCATGACTCCCAGCTAAACCACAAATATGTAATTTTCCTCTGGACCCTTTCCTCCAAAAACATCGATCTCTACTACTTAAGCTAAAGTAACCTTTTTCTTTCAGTAAAGCTAGCACAGACATTTTTAGAGCGTTTTTAGGAGATATTGTAAGTTCTGTTCCCTTTGCTTTGTGCAGACGACATTGTTGATGGTTTAATATGTGAATTTTGCACTGGTTCTTGGATCAACACTCAAATGTTGGGAAAAAGTATTGTGAACCTCTTCCCTGAGTTCAGAGAAAAAAACCCAAAACAAACCCAAAATGAAAAAATGTTACAGTATATTTATAGTGTGGATAGGTGTCACTGTTTGGATGGCATTAGTGCAACTCCTGTATGGGTGGTAAAATTGTTGTTGGGTACTTTCCATTATAAACCCAGCTCCAGCCTTGACATTTGTGGCTGTGGGCTGAACCCACTCTGTGGGACACTTTTGTATCGGCCTTTTCCCATTCCCAAGAGAAAAGAGAATTATCATCCAGACAGCATTTGTTTCCCAGGCAGCCTGAATCTGCCCATTTGGAGTGTTTGGCATCTTAACCCAAGAAAGGTGGGCTGTTACCCTTCCCCGCAGAGAGGAATTGATACGTGCCTGCTTCTGGAAAGGGTGTCTCCAAGGAGAAGGTGTTTGGCTTTTTGTACCATCTCAGAGCTGAATCCCACCCTTACCCCTCCTCTCTGCTGTCTCAACTTCAGTTCCCTGTGATGTACAGAAAAGGATAGATTCAGAGATGGGGATCAGAAAGAGGGAAAGGAGGAAGGGTGACATGACCAGTGGTGAGGAGGAAGCACTTGAGTGAGGGAATGGGGAAAGGCTGGGGATCTAATCTGGGAGCAGCAAAAGGAAGGTCTCCTGTCTTTGGACGATGAATCATGTTTTGACTTAAGTGACCATTAAATCAGGAGCGGCTCTTTGGGAGCTTGCTGTGGAGCTTAGGAATGTCTTTTCTCTTTTTCCAAAGATGAAACAAACCCAGGAAGCTCATTAGGTGAGGCAATCCTCAGAACTACTTCATCTGCCCAGACATCTTACTTTACTTACATACCCTGCCTCCTGAAAAAAAAAAAAGCATTGTGCAGGTTGGAAGGGATCTCTGGAGGTTATCCAGTCCCAACCCCCAGCTCAAGCCATGTCCAGTAAAATTAGGTTACTGAGGGCCTGTCCTGCTGAGTTTGGATAATGTCCAGGAAGGAGGTTTGCACAGCCACTCCGGGCCCCACTCCAGTGTTTGACCACCTTCCTGTCAACATAAATAAATAAATAAAAGTGTCTTTATGCCTAGCTGGGATTTTCTGTACTCCAGCATGTGTCTGTTGCCTCTTGTCTTGCTGTTTGCACCCTGGAGAAGACGGTCTCTGCCATCTTGACAGTCTCCCTGCTGGTAGCTAATGGCAGGAGTGAGATGCATTCCAGCCTTCCTGTCTTATGGATGACCCAGCCCCTCCTCATGTGTCACCTCATGTAGACCCCTAAGCATGGTGGTGGCTGGCTATGGGAGAGTGCCCGAGAGAAATGATAGCTAGCAACAAATTAAGCTATCCTAATAAGTACTTAGACTGGGCCAAAATAAAAAGTTAATGTCAGAGGTTACTTCAGAAGCACAAGATATGATGTAAGTCAGGGTATGGTCTGTTTTCATGCTCATAATTTTAGATCTGAGCATTGCATTAGTCTGATCTTAAGATTCTTTCCTGGGCAAGATGTTGCAGAAGAAAATAGTTTAGGGCAAGGAGCAAGACATTCACAATGTTTCATTCTTTAAAATATTTCCTGCTGATCAGCAAACAGGGTACTGGAAGGAAAAGTGCACTGAATAAAGCTGTATCCCTGTTAGAATGTTTATTCTTTTCTTAAGAGTACATCTGCTTTCCTGTTTAAATATTATGACATAAATTATTAATGAAAGTGTAATTTGACTAAGAACTGTAAACAGGGCTTGACTTTTTGGAATGCAATTTTTAATTGCTTGTAAGGTGTGCATTTGGAAGTATGTTTTGGAGGCTGAACTTGTCTATGGCATATCACATGCAGAAATCCCTTTTCCTCTTGCTTTTTGCATGTCATGCATCTTTGCATCTCTACCAACAGAATGCTCATTGGATATTATATATTCAGAAAAGTGCATGGAAAATCTGGTTACTTACTAAAAATGCAAAATTTCACATATAAGATAATGAAAAAAGCACAGTGAAACTGTGTAGTGCTGTGACACCAGGAGGCTGGCTGAACATCAGTCCATGACTCTTCTCTATTAGCAACGTAGACCTAGGGTGTGTCTGTCTAGGTGTCTGTCTATGCGAATGCACCTAATGAGTAGTGACAGTACAAATTATCCCTGTATCATGTTCTGGAGAAGTCACGAGAGAGGAAAAATCACAGTACAGTTTTTTCCTTGCTCAGATTGTGGTAGCTGTGGTGATTTCAGTGATGACTGCAACTGCCTACTAGAGCCATGTTGGCCAGGACATCTCACAAAAATCACCAAAAACTTCTAGATTTTGAAAGAGCTTCTTTTCTACGTCTGTGTCTTCTGAAGAGGATTCTCTTGTAAACTATTTACCACAGCAAAATTTTTTTTTCTGTTAAATATATCTTTAAATAGCCGCAGGTCTGGCCACATCAGGACTCAGGACTGCTTAGCCTAGCATGTCCATAGCTCTGGTGGGGTGTTACCCTTTACTGTCCCCCTGCATGGCAGTGGTGTGCCAATGGCCGGTGCCAGTCTGACTAATCTTCCCCTTGTGCTCGAGGGTAAGGGGACAGAATCGATCAGTTCCAGTTGACAGCTGTCCCCCTAACCATCTTGTAGCTGGTGTTTCAGGTGTCCTTTAGGATTTTCCTCACTCATTCAAATGTTTGTCTTTAAAATGTCACAGATTCACTTTTCATCATGATGGGAGGCTGTTGTGTTGCTCTGTTCTTGGAAGTATCTGTCAAAGCCATGGCATGCCAAAAGATGCTAGCTGGGCTGACTGGCCTCTCGGCTTCTCACGTGCTGCAACCTAGCGCAGAACAAATGCTTTTACACCACAAATACCACTAAGCTCCATCATTGGCAATGGATAAATACCTTGTAATTGCTCAGTTCAGTCTGGATTTTTTGCAGATTTCTGCACTGAAGATTTACTCGCACAAAACTGCTGATCCAGGACCTTTCTCCAGTTGATAGGGATGTAATGATACCTCTCTCCTCCCAGTCACCTTCCAAATTTGGAAGTTCTTTTTTTAGTGGCTTCACTAGAGTGTTAGTATTCTCATGGACTGCCCATGGGTATGTGCTTCTAATTTTAGCTTGTCCTCTAGATGTCTGTCTCCTTTAAATACATCCAACTTCTCATTACAGCCACACTGGGCCAAACATGGCACTCTGCTCCTCATATATGCATATTGAAGATGTTCTGATATTTTATTGTAATCAAATCCAGAGCTTCTGCTTGTGTGCTGCACAGAGTGAACAGCACTCATGTATCAGCAATTGTATCATCCAAGTAGTGCTTTTTAATTAATTTATTTGCTGTGCATTTATTTACCAGGTGACTTTGAGAGTTATTTAATTGTATTCCATCAATTTGTACTTGGTCTAGTATTGATGGTGTTATTGCTAGGATTATGTTGAATTTGACTGTGCAGTCTTGCTGGAAATAATTGGTTGATGATCTAAAGTCATAACTGCAGCTGGATGGCTTGCAGCTATCTTCTGTAGGATATATATTTTGAGAGTTACTTGATGTGCTAAATAAGAGGAGTATTTAGAGAGATGCTTCAACTGCAACTAGTAGTCTGGTTTTGTAAATCCAGACTAGCTTCCAGCTCTCTGTTGCAGCTTCTCTTCCATCCAAGTTTATGTGGGTTTTCACTGAGCTAATTACAGTCTTACAAATGGCCCCATGGGACAGGACAAACTCTCTAATTTCCATGTATTGTGAGACTGTGATTAAAAGACAATGGCAGTTTCTCATCATAAGCCTCAAGTTTGTCATCCATTAAGTTAATATGCATTCCCTGCTTTTTGTAAAACAAACCCTTTCAATCATTTGGGATCATCATTCACTTATAAACTTGCATGTTAGAAAAATGATAGTAATTTATAGTTGTCTTCAGTTGTGGTAGCGTGACTTACTGTGATAGTTAATTGATAGAGGGGGAAGCCACATTCTCTCAGAAAATAATACAGATGGTTTTGAGCCCAGCCCAGTGGATAGAGATGGAGTAGGATTATTATGGAAACAGCCTGTCTTGGTATAGTATTATGAATCTGTCAGTCTTATACTCTGTTAAGTTACTGAGAGTTTCTACTGTTTATATGTTGTCTTGATTAATTGTAGAAGCATTTGGTTATCTAGGTTACGGCAACTGTGTTTGATGCTGTATGGATGTCAGCAGCCTCATACAGGTAGCTAGAAATAAAAGTCCAATTATGTAACCTTAATTTTTTTCCTTGAGACTTTTCAGTCTGCTTTTTCAGATTTGTAGTGAGTGTAAGAAACATACTACTTTGCATCTTCACTGTAACCTGTGGCATAGTATAAAGGTGCCTAGGCTTGCTTTTTGGTTTTGCTGTTGTGGAACAGCAGGTTAAATAAATCATGCTGATACAAATAAACTAATAGAGGTGCACACACCCACTTGTTTAAAGTCAGTTTTGATATCTCTACATCATGTTCCCATTTGCAGTAAAGACATGACCTAGGAAACATGTTGTAACTATAACAATTACAAATGAAAATATTTACTTGTAATTGTTGTGTGCTAAATCATGCCCTGCTAAGGGACAGGAAAGTAGCAGCAGAAATCCTTCTGCAAAGTCAATAATCTTTGGAAACATCTTGAACTAGTCAATGTTAGCTAAAAGCCTCCATTACTGGGCTGCTGGCTCTGCGGGAAGCTCTAGCCTGGCCGCTTGTTCAGAGGAGGTAAGGTCTTCCACCTACCATAGCCTATTGCCATTTTGTGTACTAACACAGCACAATGCTCAGTTAAAACAGGATAAATTAATAGTATAGTTTTATTATAATATTTAACAAAGAACCATCAACCTATTTGCTCCCTGACTGCATATGTTCAGGGAGCTTTCACTGCTTAGTAACCAATATATTGTCATGAGAAACTAATCGGGTCCTAATAAAACCTATGTAATTGCTCTTTCCACAATAGTTGCGGCTTTCTCAGGAAACTGATGAACAAAAAAATGTAGTCCCTACGTTTCCCCTGTTGCTACCATAAAGAAGTTCTTGCATAAGGAATGGGTAATCTCAAGTCTGAGGGGACATCTGACTTTTATGTACCACAAACTGCAATAGTATGCATTGCTGCAGTGGGGTGCATGGAGCTGATCTCTGTGTTGTTCTTATTGCTCACATTCAGGAGATTCAGGACTGATGTTTGTGAAAGAGGACACCAAGGACAGAGATGTGCCTATAATTGCGTTTATGTCAGTTGCATCCATTTTAGGTCTTTTTCCTCAAGGCTGGTAACACAGAATTTAAGGACCTGATACTGTGAAACTGGCTTTAGCCTTATTTTCAAGCATAGATATTAAAAAAGCTATCAAAAACATGGAGAAGTTAAATTTACAGTGGTACCGTGTAACATAAGACAGTAGTAGGTTCACTCTCCAAAATATAGAATGTGCAATGATACTAAGGAAAAAAAATGGTTCCTTTTGCCTTGGTTCACTTGAAATATGTTATTTTAATTCACATTTTTTGAATGAAAACGTCATTTTAATAGAATTGTTTAGACAGGCTTTATCATCTCCAAAGAAAAGGTATAGCCATATATAACTATATGATGAAGCAGTCCACAGAACTGAAAGATTTAGCCAAGCAGTTTTAAGTAGCAAGAAAATGTATGTAGAAAGACATACAAACAATTGCAAAACCAGAAAAGATAGAATGTTCTATTTGTATTTGATCCTTTGCTCATGTGAGACATGTAGGAATGGCTGCACTGGATTGGATTAAAAGCCAGTCTGTCTGTTGTCTGACAGTAGTTGTGGAGGCCTGGGAAAGACTGTGAAAGATGCATGTAGTGGTATTTCCCCTGAATGCTTCCTTGCTCTCAATAATGGCAGATTAACAGCTTCCTAAGGAAATGAAAGCTTGTATTTTAGAGCAGTGTGAGTCTCTTCCATGAAGTTGATTTTATTGTTCTAGAAATAACTTTTTTGCTGAAGCAGGTCCATGACCTGCAAATGCTGCCATCTCTTCAGAATATAGCATTTTCTGATCTCTGAGGAATACTGTGCGTTAGAATAATATACAGCGTAATCCAGAAATAATTTAGAGGTAATGTTGACTTGGTATCTTACGTTTTTTATTTATTTATGGTTTTAATTGGGAAAATACTCATATCACCATTTTAACACCATATTCTGATATTCAGTATTGCAATCAAAAGTTCCTAGAGTCTGTCTTAGTGCCTGGAGTAGAGGATAAGTGATTTATTTTGGTCTTGATAGCAAACTAAATACATAGTCATTAAATTCCAGATGCCCTCAGAAGGTGGTACCTATTGTGATTAAGTGAATTGGTGTGCATTGTTGGTGATCATACTACCATTTCACATGGATGTCAGACGACAGGTCCTGCGAGATTTTCCTTTCTCCCTCCATTTATAATGCTCAGGTCAGAAGCACACAGTCCATGCCTGGAGATGGGTCCATTACAAAGCATTTGCTCCAACGTTTCCTTGATGCTGGAAAGGGATGCTTCATGCTGGGCTCAGGGACCAGCTTCTTGGCTGAGGGAAATGAAGCTCAGGGTCCAGCTTCCCTGGATCAGCAGCCTACAGAGAGGTTTCTTCCCCTGGTTCAACTCCACGATTGGTAGTGGGATGTCACTGGGAGTTGAATGAGGCAATTCCAGCATGCTTGTGTTTTCTATCCCCTAGCACAGTAATATTTTAGCAGCAAAATTTGTTTTGGTTTTCTCTCCAAAAGCATGTTCTTGTTTGGGAAGTATTGTTGGAAATGGAAAGGTTCCAAAGTTTAGCCTCATGGAAATATGTTTCCCGTTCTGTTATAGCTGGAAATGAAATCTGCCGGGATTCCCTGATCATGAGTGTCAGGGATTTGTTTCCATAGGCATAATAAATCTTCCTTATTTACTTTAAAAAGCCAATTTGTGGAGCAGTTTTTTATGTCTAGGATGAATCATGTGATATACAACCAGATATCTGTGTACTTGAGTATCACATTAAAAGCTACTGTGGAAGATTATTTAATAGCCTTATGATCTACGGGTCGTTGTGACCTATTTTATTCAGAAATCAGAGGAGAGACCACTTTCATTAAGTTAGTGGGTCAGACTGCAATTGTATTTAGGTTCTGAGTTATTTTAGGGGGTTTTCAAAGATGTGAAGATCCCTGTTGTCATCTCCTTTGGCTCACTGCAGAGCTACAGCCTTGTGGAACTGTGTAAAGGGGGCAGGGGTGATAGGGGGATGTTGCCAGTTGTCCAAAGGCTCTGTTAGCTGTGGAACCCACTGGAATATTAGAATATAAAAGTACAACAAGAAAAATGAGTTTGCATGCAAAATTTCTTTTCTTTTTGTTTTTTTTTTTTCTCCCAACAGATTCAATCCATATGGAAAGGACTTGTGCAAATGTTTACATGTGTTTGTTTGTATGAGCATGTTTGTTACAGATTTTTGTTCTGCTCAGGTTCTTAAAGTGGTTAAGTGCCTTGGTACAATGAAGTGGAATACTTTTTGTGGTCATTATCATCACGGCTGGAGGAAATGAAATCCTTAATAATTAAGGTTTGCCTTACATTAAATAGCAAAAGACCAGCTTGCTGTTTGTGACATTACATGATCATTTATTAAATTCCTCACAAATGTAGTTTGTTTACAAACATGTTTTGTACCAAAGTTTATTGATCATATTCCACTAAAATGATTGGGACAGTCTTCTAAATGTGTTCAAGAAAATGTTTCAATTTCTTTTTTTTTCTCCATAATATGTCTACTTTACACAGAAAATGCCTGTTTTGTCAAAAATCTGAAACTACTTTCTTCAACAAAATCAATGTTTGTCTCTTAAATCAGTATTGTCTTTTGGTTTTGGACTTTTTTTTTTTTAATTTTTATAGACTGAAAATTATTTTTCAGTGTTATTAGTAGAATGGAAAATTCTATGTATCTTGACGGGGAGAAGTAGGCAGGAATGTCAAGTTTTCAGCGTTGGGGGGGGGCATATAATGTTTATTGTAGCTTCACTAATTCAGTTAAGGTAAATTTGCATGCAGTTTCTAACAGCAAGATGGCAATTTACAGTGCATTTAATATATTGACTTGCGGAAAAACTAACTCCACAACTGTTAAGTTGTAAAGTAGGTATGTTTATTCAGCGCCGGGCGCATGGGGGATCGCTCCTCCACAAGCATGCGCACCCCTTGCAGCTCTCGTCCAGCTTATATATTACAAAATAATGCATATTCATAGAATGCTTATACATAAACATAATATTTCCCCGCCTCCCCTCGCTTCTCATGGTAATTAGGTCTCCTCCTCTTGCGTCTGCGCGTTGAGCTCCTTTGGTGGTCGCAAATTCCTGGGCGAGGGTCGTACAGATGAAGTATCTCCTCTTCCTCGCTGATGAACTTTTTACCTTATTCTTCTGCGCAGCCTCAGTTGTTCCCTAGCTCCTAGCTAAACCACAAGGCCAATTAGTGTTAGGATTTGAGGTGATCTATTGCTGTTCTGTACTACTTCAAGGACAATAGGAAGCTTCTGTTTGAGCCAGAAGATAATATCTTAGCAACAGTCAGCCCCTGGTATGTCTTCACGTATAGCCCCCTCATCTTGGCGCAAGCTCTGCACCATCAAACTCAAATTCTTTAAATTCCCTATCTCAATATGCATCAGATTATAGAGCTGATTCTTCATCCCTGCTGCATTTCCACTGTGTTGCAAAGTAGATGTAATATAATGATCTGAAAGATAATCACTGGAAGAATAGATTCATGATGCAGTTATCTCCAGCTGCCAGAATGACCCGTTTTAAAACTTTTAAGGTCCTTGTTCTCCTAAAGCATTGAGAGACCAGAAAACAATGACTGTATATCTAAATACTACATTTTCAGTATTCCCCTTGGTCAACTCAATAGTTCAGATTAATTACAAATATTCTTTGTTAGGATAGTTGCATAGGAGTGGTCAGTGAATTCTAGTTGCATAGAAGAATTGGATTATTGCTTAGTTATTAAAAATATATATATATATGACATAAATAGCAGTAAAGATCATGTTTTGTATTTTCGTGCTTCTATAAGCTATCACAGTTCTAATGAACTTTCACATGAAGAATTTTACTAAATTACCTTTAATACACTCATCCCCTTTTGGTTTTACTTGATGGTCTTTACTCTGATAAACTAATGAATAAACTTTTAAGATTGGGGGGGAAAAAAAAAGCTAAAAATGAAGTTTTAGGAAATGTAGCTATAGTAATTGCTGCTACTGACTGAAAGAATTTGGCCTCAAGATGCCTTAAATACAGTGCTAATTGCTTTGAAAACATTGTCTAAAGCTGCTTAGTGCATGCTTTACTCCTTTATGAGAGGTTCTAATGGAGTAGGTGACATTTCTGTTACACTTCTTGAGTCATGCCACAGGATTACGATTTTCTGCTTTCCCTTTTGTTTAAAATATTTAAAGTAGAGTGACTTTGCTTTCATAAAAGGATGCCTTTAAATACCTTGGGGGCTCATCCTCATGAAAGGGGAGCGGTCATTTTATGAATTGTTTATATTTCTGTGTTTAATGTGTTTTAAGAGAGGAAAGTCAAGAAGGGAGGCTGTGCCCTGCGCAATGATTACAACCCCCAATATCCCATTTGGTAGACACGTAGGTCCTACATATTATTTATATAGATGTTTGCTATGTTGGCCAGTACTGTAAAGATGAAAAGGGACAGCCTAATTTTGACAATTAGGCAATTCTATCTGGGGTTTTATTTTCTTGTGATGCATCTAGAGTCTAGCTGAAAGCTTTCTTCTACCACATTAACATTTGGCAAAATTATCTATCAAAAAGATACAGAACTGTATCTTTCCAGCTGGGATTAATGGACTCTTTTGGTTGTCTAATTAGGACGCTAGACTTCGTGCGTTTTCATTTGGTTTTTCATTTGATCTTTTCCATCACTTCAGTTTCTTGAATTGCTGAAATTCTGTACATCACTTCATAATGAATGTTGGCAATCGATGAGCTGCCCAACCATTGCAGTAATTTCGTCATCGCTGGTCTATAAAAAATACTTTCTTTAACATGAGAACTAGGCCTTTCTTTTAGAAGAATTAAACAAATTACATTCCCCCTATTAAACTATGCTGTGTCGTTTTCCAAACCTGTTAATTTTAATTAATATAACATCTCTATGTTACAGCTTGTCCTTTTAGTATTTATCACTCTGTGAAATTCTTATGTAGATTGTCATTATTCCTCTTCTTACATGTTCTCATGAATCCTAAAATGGTTAAAAAATGTTAGTGCTTAAAGCATCAACACTGGCAGCCGAGACATCATTTTGCTCTTAGCAAAAATTTGTGTCAGACTTTCAATCCATGCAGCTACTCTCATAAGGCTTAATCTGATCACATTTGTAAGGCTTTTTGTTGTGTTGTAAAAATCTTGTTAAATTTACAAAATCAGGGCTTTAACTGCAAAGAGGAATTAGCTCAACCTGAAATACAGGATTTCTAGTAAGTGACATGGTTATATATTAAATGAAGACGTAAAGATACAGGTGTACATTTTAGTATTCTCTTTTTTAAACAACTATATACAATTTTTCTGTTTTCATATATGAATAGTTAAAGGTGTGTAACTCCAGCTGTTCCTTTTAACTTAAAGGATATAGGATATGATTCCACAGCACTCTTCTGTGCATGTCTGCACACATAAATGCACACACACCTGTGCTATGATGCACTGAAAAGCAACAAAAATCTGTTCATTAAAGAAAGTGTCAGTTATTACAACTCCCTGGAGACTACTAATACAGAACAATATGTTTTCAAATCCCTGTTTACTTTTTTTAAAAAATAATTTTATTTGGGATGTTTTGGTTTTAGTAGCTAGATTTCTGATGATTAGGCTGAATCGGTTTCTGTCTTTTAAGTTTCGTTTGTTAGCACTTAGTGCCTGAAGCATGCACAGAAGCCAGACCTGAGGGACTGTCTGTGTTTACACATCACTGGTTAAGACTTGAGAAGCTGCTTGGGGTTTTCTAGGGTGTTTAGTAGCAAAATGAGCTACTTCTGATCACAGAACATACTTTTTCTAAAGCATTCTTTATTTTTCCACTCTCCCTGACATTTCCCACAGCATGTATTGATGACCTGCTTAAACTGTCAGTCTTCATTCAGCAGGAGAGAAGCAAGAGTCTCATAGTGACAAAAGAGTTGGTAATTTGAGGCCATCTCCTTTGACATCAGTACCTGGATTTACTTAGTCTCACTTCAATGAGTATTTTTAGTATATATGGTATCTTGTTCATACTAGTTAACACTGTTACAGTGCCTTGGGGACAAATTCAGTCTTTCCAAATATTAGATTTCCTAATTAATTTTCCTATCATTTTTCATTATACCAGTACAGATGCAGGGTTTTTTTCTCAAGTTGTTGACCCTAAATAACCATGAATTTGCACTGTAATAAAAAGTTATCTTCTGAATGAATTTGGAAGCTATACGGTTTTGATTCACTGTTGCTGAATATAGACCTGTTAATAGCTTACACAGCACTGCTGACTTGCATAAAGTCACTTAATGATAATAAGTATTACAGTATACTGCTTGTGTATTTAACAGCATGGGGGAGGATTATTTTCTTAGATACACAAAGCATTACTCTGTGTTCAGTGTCTTTCAGAAATCAGCTGCCCTTGAGCATTGCTACTGTACTAATCTTACCAAATTAGTCTCTAAATATTTTAGATTGTTAGGTAATGGCTCTTATTAATATTTGCAAAGTTCTTTTTACTGTAACTGAGCAGCTTTATTATAGAGGATCCCAGGCTTTCATGGTCTCAGAAGAATAGTATTGTATCTGAGGATGTATAAGGAGCAATCTCAGCTTTAGCGGTGCTGCCTGAATCTCTGACTTGACCCGTGGCAAGAGCCAAGTGCTGCTCTGTGACTTGGGCCTCCCTCGTCTTGTGGCTCAGCAGGTAATGGAGGACCTCCGCTCCACACAGCTGCCAACTCTGTTTCACCCTATATAGGGGGTATGTCTGCATGATCTCTTCGGTGGTCATGTATCAGCTTTCGGCTGCCGGACTTAGGTACTGGACATTGGTCCAGTTAATGGCATCAAAGACTTAGTGCCAAGTACCTGAGTATTTATCCAGCTTTCTTACTAGGTTTGACTGAAATTTATGATTGGTTGTTTTCAAGGAAGTGTCTAAGCTTCACAAAATAGGACCTGTAGCCACAGCAGTAACTACAGCATAGATTTAAGCAGGGTTGTTTTGTATTAGTTTAATGTCTGGAGGCTGTAGTCGTGACTCTGTTATGCACCACTGATTTAAGGAGTTTAGTTGCTCAGCAGAGATTATTTATACCATCCATCAAAAGAGAGGAAGTAGTGACAGTGATGGAAAAATGTGGAGCATTGAGGTATAGAGAATGAGATTGCAATGAAGATGGGCCTTTTTAAAGGAAGCAGATGTCTGATCAGTGCAAACAGCAGCACTCCTGAGAAGTGGATCTCAAGCTTTTGCATCCACAGCTCTGATCCCATATACTGTTTTTTTATCTTGTTTAGCTGGGGATCCCAAGCATGTTTAGCCTGGGATCTAGGGTATATAGATATAATTCATCTACAGGATGAATTTTGACTTTGGTCTCAGTTCTTGGTGCTGTTGTAAGGACTTTTGCACTGGCATCCATGTTAGTTCCTGTCGAAGTTCTATCATTAGCTTTATTTTCCTTCGCTCGTCACCTTGGTTTGTTCAGTAGAACAGGAAAGATGACAAAGGGTGACTTCACAGGAGGATCCAAGTCCTAACAGTCCTAAGCCACCACAGATCTTCCACTTCTCAGCTAAGCAGTTTTGCTGAGCATGAGGCATTCATTGACAGAGACAAGAGAGCAGAAAAGTGTTCAGTAACAGACAAGTGTTCTGTAAAAGAAAATTGAGTGGTTCAGATACAGTATCACCCTTTCAGTGACTGAGGTTTTTTCAGTTTTTGTTTTACCTCTTTATTTTAAATGCAACAGCTTATCCCATACCTAGTGGCAGGCAGATTCCAATTCACAGAAAACCCAAGATTAAATTAAGTCATCCCATTAAGTTCCTTCCATTAAGTAAGTTCATTTTTTAAAGTGAGTTTTTTTATAGTAAGAGTGATCTGCGTAAGATCTTCATAAATACTTTAATACACTTTTAGAAGTAAACATGGATGGAAAGCACATCTGTCCCTTTTTCACTCTTCTTGCAGGAATGCAGAGACTTGAAATTGCATATTTCAGCAAATATTACATACACTTTTGTG
Source organism: Athene noctua (assembly GCF_965140245.1). Classification (NCBI taxonomy): domain Eukaryota; kingdom Metazoa; phylum Chordata; class Aves; order Strigiformes; family Strigidae; genus Athene; species Athene noctua. Next base: position 48,459,090 of record NC_134040.1, read on the forward strand.
ACTTTCAAACCCATTTTAAACCTGTACTACTGATGAATGACCTGTTATCTTCCTAACAGTGCACTAATTCGAGACATCTAGCTTCACAGATTTAAGGGATTAATGCTTCTGGGAGTCCATAGATCTTAATCTTTAGCACCAAAGGGAAAATTAGTGTCTTTAACTACCTTATCCCTTTCCACACTCTATTAATAAATACAATGAAGGGGATTGCATGGAAAGAGTTTTCCCTAATGAGCAACGCTCCAGCAGTTTGACATCTTCATGCACATCTGTGCAGCTGCTGTACTGACCATGGACTGTAACTTTTGTTTGAAGCTCAGTCTTCTCAAATATTTTGTCTTTGTAATATCTACTAATTCAGATATCAAATTTATCAAAATTATCACTTCATCGGTTTCACAAAAATAAATATTTGAGAGAATAATTTTAGATATTATTAGATATCTTTATCCTGAAGAATTTTTATCTGACTTCATCTACTGCTTGACTTGTCTTCTTACCTGGAAGAATTTGATTTTCATTGAAAGTGTGTGGAATACTATTATTTTGGGTTTTTTTCTTTAAAGGCAGAAATTCAGAAAGGAGATAATAAGATCACTTGGCCATTGTATCAAGCTGTTTTCTGTAGAATAGTCACAAAATACTATAGTTCAGCACAAAAAGTCAAATAAAGGAGATCATTTTACTTTTCATCTGACTGGAGCTTGCCCACACTAATGGCTAAATACGAAGCTAATAAAGATAATAGGAGTTCTCCCTTAAATTATTATAATGATTATTGCAGAGTGGTGATTGGAAAGTATTTCAGATGAAAATCAGTGCTGAAGCCAAGGGGAGATTCCTGATCTTTTGTGGGCTTATAGTGTTTCTCCAAAAGAAAGAGCTGTGTGCTCCCTGGATTCTTGTCAGTCACTTCAAGTGAAGAGCAATAATTTTGTTGTCAAAGGTTGTTAAACATCTTCTCTGTCACCCACTGGAGGAGAATGACCATAGTGCTACAGCAGGCAAGAAAGAAAATAGTTACTCGTGTCCTTTCTGCCATATAATGGGTTTTTTCTGCCATATAATGTGTTTGTTCATGACAACACTCATGAAGCAACTCCAATTAATAATGATTAGGTCTAACTCTAATCTTTTCAAAAAAGATAAATGGAACTTTTTCTACTGATGAATACCTTTTGTATCTCTGGAGAAACAGGAATTGCAGTGTGGGTTACTGATGGGAGTTCTTATGTTGGATGAATAATCTTTGTAATTGCTGCCTTTTGGTTTGTCGTGCCTGAATCCTGCCTGATACATGTGTGTAAAGAACTATATATGCTGGAAATGAATACATTAATACTTTTTGTGGTGAATCATCTCTTAAACTTTGTGAATAGCTTCTCAAATTGTCATCATGACATGCCTTGTCTTTCCCAGTGAAAAGCTGAGTTGCGGGTCGAATGCAGTAGCAAAGTCTGAGCCATGCTGGACTTACTTCTGTGCTGTCATGCACGCTTTACGCTGGATTGTCCAGCTGTCTTGTCTTCACCACAGATTGTTCTCCTTTGGCCATGCTTATTTGGGATTTTCACCTAGCAGATTTACTGGCATAAAACTGTATCTGAACAGACTGAAGAGGCCAACATAAGCTCTTGCCAAAAGGCAGTTTTGATCTTCCCTGGATGCCTCAGCCTGTTTTCATTTTCAGAGACAATCAGGGGCATGTGATCCTGATTCACAGAAGGATTTGTCCCGTCTCGTGTCTATGATTCAGACATTTGGGAGGAAAGAAAAAAGAATGAATGTGATCCTTGAAGAAGATAGCCCTATGGACATGTAGAGTTTGGCTACTAAGGAAATAGCCTCACCAGGCTGACAGAACACATTGTCCATCATCTCAAATCGCAATCCTTTTCTAGTCAGAAGGGAGCTATGATTCTGCAGTGACACTGAACAAAGAAGCTCTCTTCTAGAAAAGGATGTGACAAAGTGAGAGCACCTCCTGTTTCAGGCAAGCAGTGAAGCTCTGGAAGCCCCTTCACATGGTGCCATGCTGGTCTGCTTACTAACAGGGATATGACAGATGCCTTTATCCACGATAAAACTTGTACTCTTGGCTTTAGTATTGATATGATGTGTGTTGTTGGGCTAGGTATTTATCTTCTCTGACATAGTAGGAATATGCAACTGTTCTGTATCGAGCTGTTGATATCTATATGTAATAGCCATAATAGTGTCTATTTCAGTCTGTATAAATATGAAGTATTTATTGCAGGGTTAAACATGGATGTTCCTAGCAGTACAAGTATTAGAAACAATTATTTAAAAAAAAAAAAAAAAAAAAGAGGGTGAGTAGGGGCTTTGTACTGCTTTGAACCAAAGGCAATGAAATGAAGTCTACTGTTCTACGACTTCGTTGCTTCAGAGTCACAGTTTTAAAACTGTGCCTTAATGCCTGTAGGTTCATGTTGACTTCATTCTTACCTAGGAGATTATTTTCTCATAAATGCATGTCAGAAAGTCATTCTGTGTTTAAAAACTACAGTGGTACTTAAAGAATACAGTCCTGTCCTTCAGCTGGTTGCTAGCAAATCCATGCTAGAGCATTAGGAAGAGTGAACCATGAAAACTGTGTGTAAGTATGAATAGTATGAATATAGGCTGTTCACTCTTCTGTAGCCATGAGCTCAAGGTGAGAATGTCTGGTTTTAATACCAAAGTAATACTTTAAAGGCGGATTTCACTTCTAAATTTCAGGATTTAATACTTTGTTTCAATTCACTAAAGACATTTCAAAAATCTGGGTTGCTTTATGCGTTTCAGAGCTATCTGAAAGCAGTTGGCAGCAAATTTTTCTGCCTCACCAGAAATATTTGGTAGTTCTAAATATCTGTACATGATATGGGAAATCAGATATGAAGGCTTTTGCCTGTTTGAAGAGAATGCTGTTAGCAAGGATAGGAATGCTGCTTTGAATTTTAAAAGTGTTTACAGAAAAACCATGCTTTGAGTTCTTATGAATCTATTTCAAGAACAGGCAGTTTCTGTCAAAATGTATAATTTGCTATGTATTAAATCTTAGAAAGTTTCAAACTTTTTTTGGAGAGATATATGCAGTATGTACTAGTTGCACCCCAAAATTTATTATTTGAGGGTTATGTTGCATCTCTGTGACATACCCAAGGGTCTGCACAAAATCTCATTTCTGAACATTCATTCATGAGTAGTATCTTTCATGCCACTGTATGAAGTAGTACACTCAAAAGCCAGATGTTTTAGGGGTCTCTGTTCTGAGCTAGAAATTTCAGGATACTGTTCTAGGCTAGTACTTGGAGTCTCATTTCACATTTGGTTTGCTTTAAAGATATGAGACATTTGGCGGTATTGAATTCTCAGCAACCAGAAAACAAGCTGATTTTGGTTTGGTTTTTTCGTTTGGTTGGGTGTTTTTGGTTTGGTTTTTTGGCAGCAATGTATTATCTTGATCTTTTATGCTCAAGGCTTGCACTTTGTAAAAACTTAAACAAATCTACAATATAGAACCAGCCAAAACCACAAATTCTGATTTAGACCTACTTGGCTCCTCTGAATCATCACGAGCTCTGGGCAGTGAGTCAGCCAAGAGCTGGTTTTCTCTTCAGTATTGTGTAAACACAAGATGTTTCCCTGGGCTAAATATTATTAAGTTAAAAAGTCATGTTTATTTTATTTTAATTTTTTTTTAAATGTCATGTATAAAAAATTATTTATACATAAAGCTACCATCTGGGGAAATCTGAAAATCCTTTTCTTCTACACTTTCTTCATCAACTCAGTTTTGAACACAAAGCAGTTTTAAGGTACCCTGATTTTTTTTAATTTGGTTCTGCAAGTAATAATGACTTGGATCAGACTGCTGACAAAACTTCATGTATTGTGGGAAAATTAGTTTTGGAAATTGCCATTTCATTTGAAGTAATTAAGAAAAACTTAATTCATAGTTCTATCACTATGCAATTACTTAAAATTAAAAATGAAGGTTCTGCAGCTGACTAGTGCATTCTCGGGGAAAACTTTTTAGATATGGATATATAGGTGTATGTAAACATGAATTGGGGTTTAATCATTAGGATGCTGTAAGCTTGTCCACTGTGTCAAGCACTGGAAAAGCTAATGACTTTTTTCTAGACATCACATCCTTTTGCTTCTGGCAAGTCCTCTCATGCACCTTACATCTTTTCAGAAATCTCTTCATGGCAATTTGATGAGAGGCATTTACCTTGCCGAGCTGTCACACACCCAAGCACATTTTCTCCTCCTGCTCACCCTTGCTGTCTGTAGGTCTGGCTGAGCACTCGCAGCCAGGTGGTGGGTAGTCCCAGTTCCTTTGCTTTAGTCTTCCAGCTGTGGTGTTGGCCATCACGGTAGTAATTGAGCATAGATTGGCAGGCATCAGTCTGACAGTAGATTTATCTCTTCGTAACTCTTCACTATTCATGTGGTTGAAGTGGATGGCAGGTAAGAAGATTAGAGGGAAGAAAAAAAAAAGTTATAGAAAAAAGGAGTGGGAATATAGCTTATTCGTTTTTTGACCCCATTTATTTTGGTATAGTCAAATGCTTTTAGTTTGTAATGATGCTTTCTCTTTCAAAATCAGCATCTATTGTCTGATTATGGAATTTGTTAACACAACCCTTGAAGTTTGTTATTCTGCTGAAATCTATGATTCATAGTGGATTTTCTTCCCTTATCTTGTTTTGTTTACAACTTTAAAGATGTAATACTGCTAAGAAAATAGTTGTATGACATTAAGAATACTGTTTTAAGAGAATTAAAGTCCAGTGACTGGGAACTCCTGTGTATGCTGTTTAAAAGACTGAATGCAGGTTCTGCCTAGGAAAAAGAGAGTTGCATCGTATTAATACAATATATTAAGATGAAGTTTGACTGTGCTTTTAGTACTTGTTTAGTCATGATTCAGCATGAAGGACAATGGCAATGTGCAGTGCATATGTACATGCCCATATGTGCAGGAGGTGGTAGGAAGTGACTGCAGCCTTCTGTGGCATAGTAAAAGCAGAGCTCCTTTAAAAATAACTACAATGAGCTGCACATACAGTCTCTTGGCTTCTTTATCTCACATTAGGAAAAAGAACATTCTAAGGGTAGATAATTTAAAGAAAAACCAACAGAATAATACCGATGAGAACACACACAGATGCAATACCAGCTCTACAGTAGAATTATAATTCTCCCTTCTCCCCCCAAATAAAGACAGACATTAAAGACATGAAAAAGATGACTGGTGTTTATCTTTTTTTTTCCCCCCTTTCAATAGTGCGGCTTCATGACAGCATATCAGAAGAAGGATTCCATTACTTAGTCTTTGACTTGTAAGTATGTGTTTTGCATATGTTTAGCATGTTGGGGATGTGGTATTCAAACTTTTAGATGTAAATACAAGCTCACAAGATAAATGCATGGTTCTATTGCAATGAATTGAACAAATAGAGCTGGAAAGACAGTACAATATTTGGGTATTTGCATGTGCAATAACTGATTTGTGTCACTGTAAGAATTCCATATTAAAAACTGAATAAGTAAGGCCACTGTCGAAGTCAATTTTAGTATAAAATGTAGGTAAGTAGAAGTTGTGTGATATCTGCCAAAACTAAGTAAACATATGACTCAGAAAAAATAATTTGCTGCAAGCCAGTTGTCTGTAAAGGAAACATATAAAAACATATGGAAGAATAGATTCTCTACAGAAAATCTCCATTGCTGGATTGAAAGGTAAGCCTGAGTTTCCTAGAGGGAAAGACTCTTTCAGAATTTTATTCCCTATTGATATCATACTGATATACAGAATGTTTCATTTTGACACTATTCAGAATGTAGAATGCCCAGCATATAGAAAGGAAGTTTCCTACTTCTCATTTAGCTTCAGGAATTTCAGTCCTGTGAGCTGTTCATGTAGTGACTGTGGGTATGTGGAGCTTCTTCTACGTAAGGCTGTTTAGTGGAAGAAGGGATGGTGACAACATGAACTATGTGTTTCAGACTCTTAAAAAGAGACAGTGTTGTTCTTCGTTATTCCCTGGGACAGGCAAAGTTTTCTTCTCGCCTGCAAAGTTACTGCTTTTGGTTCTGGGTATGGGCAAAGATGAACAATTAGGAATTGTCTTGCAAAACTGACTTACTTAAGTAAAATTATCTTTTACTTTGCAGATTTTTTCCAGGGTAGTTTATGGTTTTGACCAGCAACACTCCCCACTCCCAACAGCTTTCTTAGGCCCAACATGGGTTGCTGGTTAGAATGAGAATACCTTATTTTCCCTAGAAATGTGCTCATTTCTAAGCATCCAAACTGAAATACTTGCATTTAGCATAGCTAAATTAGAACCTGGACCTTCCACAATCGATAGTGTGCTTTCATGTTCAGGTTACATTCTGTTTTATCTTCTGACTTAATTTTTTTTAAGATTTCTTCAAGACTAGATGTCAGACTAGCAGTACAAAAATATTAAATAGTCTCCAGTGAAGGCATTCAGGATGCAATACTCAAATCCTAACTGGTCTGAATGGGAACTTGTATTCAATTTGTATATATGCCAGGTGAGTGCTCTGACTGTTGATTTGGAAATGGATCTAGGGCACAACATGCATACATGTGCTGGGTTTTGTTTTGCCTTTTTTTTTTTTTTTTTTTTTTTTAAGGACTACAAAGGAAATATTTCTATGATGAATTGGAAAAATCTTCTTAATCCTGAACATTTCTGAGAAGTGCATGCAGAATCCTTAGTTCTAGGGACAATGTCCCCTTTATAAACTGGTGGCTTTTTTATTTTTTTATTGAACTACTGTACTGTTAGAAACTATGGCATACTGTAATTGCAGTTAGTCAACTTCTGCCTTAAATTGAATATATAATGCCAGACATAGGAGACTATGAACTAGGAGGCATTTGAATAACTGCAAAGTTGTAGATACTAGTATCTCAATATAAACAGAACAAAAGAAGCCTGTATTCTGCAATAAAAATTAATACCTAACACAAAGATACTCCCTTGGCAGAGAAGTAGATTGTGCAGGAAGCATTTTGTATTGGCTGGATCTGACTCTGTTTCCCCTCAGTCTGATTCAGGAAAAACACAGGAACAGACTTAAATATATGCTGTTCATCAGAATGGTCCTCATGGTTTTGATTTTCATCCTCTTCAAAGAAAGAAGGCTTTTTATGGGTTTTTTTATGTGATCATGTGGTTTGAGGGTTTTGTCAAAATTAATTATTTTGAAAAAAAAAAAGTCTAAATGGTAGAGGCAATGACGTACTACAGATAGTTTTCTTTGGAAAAGCAATATATTGCATTCTTGAAGAACTTTTGCCTAATTAGTACGGATGGCTGCTCACACTTTTTCATTCAGACTGAGAAATTATAGCTGTAATGCTTCACTATTTATTAGTGAAACATCATCTTTTAGTGCAGCTACAAATGTGTGGGTTAGCTGCTTGTTTAAATGTGCATAAAAGAGCTGCCACAAAAAAGGTACCATATGGACTTCTTTAATATGAAGGCTAAGTACATGCTTTTATTTATTTATTTAATTTTTATTCAACAGGAGCCTGACTGTGGTGTAACACTGTCACTCCACCCACACACACCATCATGTCATTATCTTAATGATTTCTTTCAGACTGTGTGGGATTCAGTATGACTGTTTCTTCAGAAATTTCTTTTAGCCTGCATCCCACATAAGAAAGTGAAGAGGAAGAGTGCCTTTTCTGTGAATAGAAAAAAACAATCATTGTCACTTTCTATTTTGAATTTCTAATAACCTTTTTTGAATTAATGTGGTAGAGATGTCTGCAGTCTGAACAGAAGCCTGTTGCTTTGCTTCTATACTTTAGTGATAGCTGTGCTTTTATATGGAGAAAAAAGTGATTAACCTCTGTTACAGGCGTGCATTTGGGTGTAGAGTTCATGTCAAAATGGGAAGCTGGAAGTCTATTAAAATCCATTGGAAACTGGACACTGAACAATGAAATATGTGCTTTCTGATAAAATGCAGCATTGGGGTGTTCCTGCAAGAAGTCCCGCATGTGAGGGAAATAGATGCACTCAAGTATTGACATATGAGAGAGAGAGAAAAAAAATTTATCTTCGGTTGCTGACTCCCTATCTGAAATACATACACAGTGGTGTTGTTCCAGAGTATGGTAGTTGCTTTGCACTTGACTAGGCAAAGTAGTAATTTTTCAAGGTCATCTTGATGTCATTGCCAAGGAACAGAGGCATGTTACTGACCTACCAATAGAGCTCCTACTCTTTTAGAAAATTAACTAAGATAGCTTTCTGTGATAATTCTCCCAAGCAAAAGACTTGTTCCTGTTATGTTTCTCTAACTAAATACTGTGAAGTGATTTGCAGATTAATAAAATGTGTAGTAAGATTAGTAATGGACTACATGAAGATTCTTACTCCTCTTCCCTTATTGGTTAAGGCAACTGTAGTTAGGATTTGCGTCTCTCTGTCAGCCCATTTCAGTTGCTAAGCACGAATGAGATTGTCTTCAGTGTTAATGATGTTAGATGAGTTCAAATCCAATCAATTCTGTCAGTATTAATTGCTGTATCTGAATGGAAACAGCTGTAGCACTTCAAGACTCTCTTGTGCAGGTCAATGAGATTCTCTTTTTTCAGCATCTTCCATTTTAATGCACTTGATATGATGCAACAATTGGTACATTTAGAATCCCAGCATTGCTGTTGAATCCCAAGTGAGGGACTGCACTGTGTAGAAGAAACAAAAATACCAAAAAAAGAAAGAAAAGCCTGATTGCAGAACAGTGTTTGCCTACAGTAAATGCCTGAACCTTTCTTTTTGAGAAGTAGAAAGGTCAGAGATAAATAAAAAGTATATGGCCACTGTAATTTTGCAGACTGCTTTCTTGTACCTTCATTACAAAAGCAATTTAAGAAACAAAGATGTAAACTAGGAGGAAACAACACCAGTGTGATCACCAGCAGAGGCTTTTTAATCTAGCTTTGCTAATTTGGGAGTTCCTTTATTATATCCTCCTGTAAGTTTTCCTAATCAGCTGAATATGGTACATGATATTGAGTATTCCTGGAGGTGTTGCTACCAATGCTTGCATCAAAAAATGTGGCATTTAACACTAAATGCAGTAATTTGTTTTAGTGAGTGTAGAAAGTCAGTTGAATGAAGCAGTTAAAAACTGCTTCTTAATGTACCTCTTCCAAGAGGTAAACAGAAACAGCATCCTTCCTATGTGGAATCCTTCTGTTTGCCCCTCCCTGCAGTTTTTCTGAAAGACATATCTTTCAGAGGGCCTTGGTATTTCTACATGCTGCTTGTACTTCTGTTGTTTAAACAAACCCATGTGCTTTATTTGTTGCCATTTTAGTATGATCTTCAGAAAATTACAAAAAACCAATAGTTCGTGAGAACAAGGGGCTTTTAATTTGTACCGTGAAAGTTACTAGAGCTCATACCATGAATATTCTGTCCTGAAATAAAAACTCACTGAAGTCAACAATGTATCTGTATCAGAAAGCCATTGAGATCCATTTACTTCCCATTTTAATTTTGAGGGGAGAAAGTAACTTGACAGCTGTTCACATAGCTTTATATTGAAGGACCAAAGTTCTTTGTGTTATTCTTTAACTTTTTACCTTACACTGTTCACTTATTGGGAAGCCCAAAAGGGGACACAGTACTCCAGGTGGGATCTCACAAAGTGCAAGAGAAGAATTGCTTCCTTCAACCTGCAAGCTGTCCTATATCATGATGCCGTTGACCTTTTTTTGCTGCAGGGGCCCATTGCTCAAGCATGCTCAATGAGCAAAGGCCAACAATTTTCTCAGTCAGAGGCTCAGGAGATGCAGGTGAGTTCTGGCCTCTTAGTCCCCTGCACTACCTTCTTTCATTATGGCCATTTAGCTGTCTTCTGAGAATTATTCCTAATGTATCCTTCACAGTGACAGAACGTGGGAATTGTTGACTACTTGTTTGGTTGTCAGTGAAATTCACCTGTTCTGTTTTTGGTTTTATTTTTTCATCATTTAACAATGCTTATGAATGCCAAGCAAATAGGAATGCACATTCCCCTCTTTTCTCCATGCCTGAGGAGAACAAGCATCAGCTTCGTGTTCTCTCCTACTGAAATACAGTTTGACAAAAGCTTTTTCTTTTCTTTTTTGGTTTGGATGAAAAATGAGTGTTTTAGGGAAGAATAAGATCAAACAATGTTTTGTTTTTTCATTCATCACAAAGTGAGAATTAGTCCTCTTTACCAGAACTGTGGTAGACAAATATGTATGCAGAAAGGAGGTATCAAAGACTGTCAAAATATGCATCAATCAAATATTTTGTGTTATAGCAACCAAAGCCAGTTTCTGGAAGGTAGAAGAGAAAAAGAAAGAAAGTATAAATTTGGCAACCAGCTATTTTACCTCCTCCAGTTTTTATTGCAGACTTTTGTACAAAATGTCATTCTGCTACCTGAAAGTCATTACTTTCCAAAGTCAGTAAGGTGTGACCTCAGAAAAAGGGTGATGTAGCCCATTTCTGCCGTTCTCCAGTGTGACACAGTAACTGTGATCTAGAACAAACTGTTAGTACAGCAATTTGCAAATTAATTTTCCGGTTGTGAAGATTCGAAGTATCCTAATTTTTAATTTTTTAATCCTTTTAAACTTAATTGTATTCAATAATGATTGTTTTCATTGTAGTATAGATTTTTAAGCATCTTAATCTTTAAGCATCTTGTAGCCCACTGGCTTTTCCATTTGGGAATTTATTGAGAATGTAATGTACTCTATGAAAATTCACTACACTCATAAACAGTATGGAAATACGAACATTGATCTCCCATCTGGGTTCTATTTATGTTGGCATATCAGTAGGATCAAGGTTTTGGAAAGCTGGAATCGGACTAACTCATGAATCCTGTCTGTTGAGGCCCTGTTTAGGTGTCCTGGTTAAGCTGTGCACTTGGGTATTCCACTGTGCATTTTCTAGGCTTGCATCTGTTTTCAGCCATACAATACAGCACCTGTATATATGAAGATTTGCATTTAGCTGTGGAAATATGCCCATGTATTCCATAAAAGGGAGATGTTACAGTACAGGAAAGGTCTTCCTGTTTCTTGGAGTCCGCTGCCTTTTTGACAAGTTTTACGATTTTATTTAAAAGCTCATCAATCTTCATCTTAAAAATAGAGCACCTGTCTCAGTTACTTTACCAAAAACTGTTTCATTACACCAGTTTTATGATTGTTAGAAAACTTCTGATTTTAACCCACTTCTTCACATGCATTTTATGCTTATTTATTATTGTACCAATATTGTCCCTTACAATTCTCCTCTATGGGGAGCATGGTTTATGCTCTTTGTCTTCAGCATTTATTTTCATCCCTCTTAAACTTTGTTTTGCCAACTTAAACTGACTTTGCTTCTCTGAGCGAGTAATGGATAGTCTAGTAGCAATTTTTTGCTCATATTGCTGTTTCAGTTCCCTTTTCTGAATGTGAGTGACCAGCACTGTGTACGAGGAGGGATTTTACTGCTGTATGTAAGGCCATTGCTGTCACCTTGTTTCAAATGCATTCCAAGACTGTGGCAGCATCCTGCTCATGACTCATTCTGGACTGTCATCTTTGTGTTATAACAACACAGCTTTATTTCTTTTTAGCCACTTCCTACTATTAAACCACTGGTTGTACAATGAAATACTAAGTATGCAACCATGCACTTTTGCTTCTGTTACTGGTCCTCTGCATCATACAGTTCTTCCCTTGTACTATTAAAGCCTCTTAAATAATTTAAAGTGCCTCTTTCATTAAACTATTGCTACTTTCTTAACAAAGATAACTGAAAATTTTCTAGGAAAAAAAAAAGTGCCATTAAACTGACTAAGGTGCTCTGCTTCTACTGATATTCTCCTTCCAACTCAGAAATTTTGTCTTTCTAGCAAAAGGACAAAAAGCAAGCTACTCTGGCACATGGTTACACCTCTGTTGTGTTTTGACCTATACTTAAAGGCCTTTTTCCCTTTTAAGCATTATTGTATTCTCCTTTCTTTCATCTGTCTTACATCACAGTTCTCAATTTATCCTGAAGTGTTCTGAACTTCAGCCACAATTTTCCTTGCTGGTCAGTTCCTTTTATTCTTGTAGTTTTACTGCTTACTCTTGACATCCTTAACTGATGTATGGCATCTTGCCCAATAAGCTGCTGCTTTTTGCTTTTATTTTCTAGTTATGATTGCTCTTCCACCACATCCTTTTAATTCATGTAATGATTTGGATGGACAAACCTTCCACTTTAGCTCCTTCACGTTGCTGCTCAAGACCTCTTGCATTCAAACATTCCAGTTACTGCTCTCTGACTTCTCCCTGTCAAGTTAATTTAAGATGCACATTTTCACTTCTGAAATCTCCTTTCCCATCTTGCTTTTCCTAACAGAGTCACTGGAGGTGAATTGTTTGAAGATATAGTTGCAAGAGAATATTATAGTGAAGCAGATGCCAGGTAAGTCACTTGTTTTTCTAATGTTGCCTTTAATGATTCTAGGATAGTTACTTAAATATCTCATGGTGTTTGGCATCAGTTTCACCAGCACAGTCAGTAAGACTCCAGGACTTCTCCTAGAGTTCCCTTAGACTTGGAAAGGCATGGTGCTTTGAGCTCACGACTGTGTGGTGGAGAACTCATATGAAGTCTTGATGTCTGCTGATCTGAAGAACCTGAAATTGGATCTCAGTTTGTTAAAATCTTTATAAACTTGTGAAGTTATTAAAATCTTACCCAGTTTTCTCTTCTGAAAACTGGACATAAAATTTCAGCTACCTCATCTACAAATTCTTACATTTGTTGATCAAAGTTTAAAATATATGTTGGTCTGGAAAGAATTTTACATTAAATAAATATAATTTTTGTTCTCAGTCTAGAAGTACTAATTTCCTTTTCATTTTTAAACATTTTTGTTGTGTTTCATCAATAAGCAATTACACTGTGCATCTCATAGTCTGAGCTCAAATATGAAATCTCTAGCAATTTTCTGCAAGTGCTTGTTGAAAAACTTGAAGAATAAGTTGACGATTATCATAATTTGCATGCTAACATAAAGTATCAGGGCCATTTTTCCATCTCAGAATCTGTTTGCCCTCATACAATAATAAATCTTAAATATTCTTATATAATTATGAATCTTAAACATTGTGGTCAATTACTTTAAAGAGAATATGTTTTACCACTACTCTCTTCACAGAAAATCTATCTCAAAGTAAATTTGAAGGATCCTCACGTTTCTGTGAATTTATAGTCACACACCACCATTGATTCATATTTAGTACATATAACTTTCAGTTATTCATTTACATTTGGAATTAATTGGCAGACAACCAGAAAGCATTAAGGGTTCCTAACAACAGTGGTAGGATAATAAACAAGCAAGAAGTTACTCTGAATATTAGGAAGCTTCCACTGTTTATATGTCTTACTAATTTCTGTAGGAATGGTAAAAACATCATTACTTTAAGCATTTGTGTGTGGAACAACACGTAGCAAAACAAGATATAGAAGAGAAAACAGAATGGGTAATTTAGGTGGTGTGGAAGGAGAGGAGCTATACTGAAAAAAATTTTGAATTCTTTTTTGCCTGCTGCGATTCAAGCAGAATTTCTAATATTGATGCCAAAGGCCAGCATATGGTGTCATTGTGTGTTTTTAAGTTACCTGTGATTTAAAAGGAAAAATTGCAATATTTTTTTTTGTGTTCTAGAATTATGACATATTGGAAGGAGCTGTGCGCGCATATATATATAGGATATATATGCATTTTATATATTCGGTGAAAACTTGACCAAATAAGTGACTATCTAGTTATCATGCATCTCTGTATTTGTATATATTTATATATATATTCGTGTGTGTGTATATATATATATATATATATATAGTGTGTGTGTATCCCTATAGAAATAGTTGATGGACTTTATAAATGCATATGCTAGGACTGTTAATACTGGTCTGCTCCTGCAAGCCCTTACTCACACAAGTAGTCATTACTCATACGAGCAGTCCAGTTCAGTGAGTTGTGAACTACTTGCGTAAGAAAGGGTTTTCAGGCTTGGGCTCCAGTTACTGATTTATGGCCATTCCTTCTGAATTCCATGGTCAAAATGTTTTGGATGAGCAGTATCAAATCCTTGGCCCTTGACTACTATGTAGTACTTACAGTCACTGACTACTGCCACAAGGATGTCTTTTAAAAAAATAAAGTATGAGCTCTTGTGGTGCTGAAAAACATTTGAAAAAGTTCCAGTGCTCTAAAAGATGAATCAATAGTTGTGCTTTTTTGGCATTGTAGGCTGACCAAAACTTGCAAACCTGGGCATGGAAAAATAGGTGCTAATTAAATTATTTAAAGCACCAAAATAAAATATTTGTCTACTTTTTAATGTGGATTTCCATTTCCTGAGTGACTCCTAACTAACCTAGTGCTCGACGATATTTTAAATGAAAATGCATGCCACTTTTTTGACTTGGCTTTATTCTACTAGTAGTTTAAGAAACCATTAGGTTCAAGATGAGAAATGTTTTGCTTTTCCTTAGCTTTTGACTTTGTTTCATTTGTTTGTGGTATATCATTTCATTTCTGAGCATTTCTTGTTTCAGCACTTGTTGTAATGTTAACTTCACTGTAAAAATTTAGAAAACCCGAAACATATCACTTAATTGTTTATTGCCTCCACTTTATTTTTCCTATAGCAGTTTTTGGAAACTGGAAAAAGCTTCCATACTGCTGAATGAAAATACAACCTAATGATTCTGTCTCATAGGTGTCATATGTTCCATGTTAAATGTCTTTTTTTGGTTTGGTTTGTGTTTTGTGTTTTGTTTTTTGGATGCTTTAGAGCTGGAAATATTTCTATATTCAACGTTGTTTTGTTCCAGTTCAATGTGCAATCAAGACTTGTCAGGAGGTGTAAAATTGGTTTTGTTCTTTTTTTTTTTTTTTTTAGTTTTATTTTATTTTGTATTTAATGTGATTATGTGCCTTTAAAATGTTCTCCCTTCCATTCTGCCCTTGTATCTTTGCAGTCATTGTATACAGCAGATTCTAGAAAGTGTTAATCATTGTCATCTAAATGGCATAGTTCACAGAGACCTGAAGGTCAGTATCTGGTGCCCATCAATTGGATATAAGAGTTTGGGGTTTTTTTTCCACTGGGTAGGGGCAGAGGGTGGGTTGTCTGCGATGTTCCCTTGCCTATCCTACTCACCCTCAAAACAACTAGATGAACAAATAATGCATGACACCTCTTTCCAGTTTGCAAGTCTACAGGCCTAATATACATCATGGCAAAAGGGGGAATGGTTGCCAAACAAACTGTCTCCTTCCAAAGCGCTGGATTTATCCCATGCTGTCGAACGTGTCTGGTATTCTGTTGAGGCTGTCCATGTATCGCTGTGTACGCACATGGAGGTGAACTTTGGCTGTGATGTATGTCAGCTTGCAGATTTAAATGCCACTTCTGTTCTGAGACCCCGGGTTGCAGTAGCAGAACAACCGGTCGCACACTGCTGCATTAGAGTATGACGAACCCTCAGGCAAGTGATGCTAATTGCCGACTAAATTGGACTGCGAGAAGTTAATAATTTACCTAAAACACCTCGCTTGGAGTGGGTTTTTTTGGTACCTCAATGGCCGCTGCAATTTCTGACGCCTCTGAGAGAGCTCTCGGTATGGAGAGGAGGAAAAAGTACAGAGGATGCAAAATATTTAATACGACCTCGTCAGTGAATTATTGACAAAATTCGTACGGTTTTCTGACAATTTTCCTTGTAAAAATTGTCATTAAAAAACCCCAAACTAAATTAACACACACAAAAAAAAAATACTACAGCCGACCTGAAGCATGTCTCCGAGGCCGGCCCCTTGCTGCCGTGCTGCCGCCACCGTGCGGGGTCCCGCAGCGGCGGTGCCTGAGGCCGTCGTGCTCTGAGCGGCGCGGGGCGGCGCGGAGCGGAGCGGAGCGGGGAGCCTGGCCCCGGCGGAGCGGAGCGGGGAGCCCGGCCCCGGCCCCGCCACCGCCGCCGCTCCCGGCGCCGGCGCCTGGCTGCGGGCGGCGGGTGCACGCTTGGAACTAACACGCGCCCCTGGTGTTTGCATGCAGTCATTGCATTCAGCAGATCCTGGAGGCTGTGCTCCACTGCCATCAGATGGGCGTAGTCCATCGCGACCTCAAGGTGAGTGCTGCTGTCCCGACCGGCCCTCCCTAGCCGGAGCCGCTGCCAGCCTCCGCCCTGCCGCAGCGGAGAGCAGCAAACCCGAGCAGAACAGAGCCGTCACCACTGGAAATGTAAACAGTTTTCTTTTTTTTTTTTTTTTTTCCCTACACCCCCCCCTTTTTTTTTTTTTTTTTTTTTTTTTTTTTTTTAACTTCGTTTCACCTGTGCACAAGAACGAACCGCTAGCATTCACTGGAGAAAATCAGCTAAAGGTTGCCAATACCTAGCTGTCCAGATCTGGGCTGTGAAGGCAGCCAGCACCTGTGGTCAGTACCAGGGAGAACATTAGTTGCTTTTATAGCATTTGGTGTATTCATTGAATACCCGATCTTCCTCTCTGTCATCCAGAGCTTTTGGGGCAGGTTGTGGGGGGAACTTTCAGTCTCTCATCAGCATAACTTGGAGTGCTTCTGAGAAGCACACTAGCATTTGCTCATTGTGCATTTTAGTGACAGAAGGCCAGCCACTATGCTATTGCTGGCACAAAGACCTCTCTCTCCTCCCGATGATGACTGAGCTATAGAACATCTTTAGAAAGCAGGAATTTCTACACTGTTCTCACCATGATCTCCTGAGGAGTCAAGCTCCTGCTGGACAAATGGTAGCAATGGGATGGAAGCTTCAGAAAGAAAACTCTTGTGTTGAGAAGAGCATTACCTCTTTCTTAACCATGTACATATCCAAATGGCTGGATATGTCTGCTGCAGAAATGCTCTCTGCATTTAAAACATGTTGGCATGGAGAGAAACAAGTAAAAATAATTTTCTTTTACTGGGAAGCTCAGAGAGACAAGTCTGTCTCAAAGCTGGTAGTAAACTAGCCTTGTGGATAAGGGACAGGACTTGGAAGATTGCTTATTTTGAAATCAAATGGAAGTGCAGTGTCTGAAATACCAGATCCTTTACAAAGGCAGAGAAAAAGTGGTGTGCGGGCTAAGGCAGTGAAACATGCTAACTCCTTCTGGCACAGATTCTTTGTCTTTTATTTTCCTTTCTGAATGATTATGGGGACCAGAAATTTCCTCCCAGGATAGCACTTTTCTAGTCGTTATCGTTAGTAATAACGTTGGAATCAGAATGCTATCTTTTTTCTTGCCATCCTTCACTTCCAAATAACTGCTACAGTCATTGTCTGAATTTATAAAGTCTATTGTTGTCCTATAGGAACATAAAGGGTTCCACTCTGAAAACTCAGAGAGCGTGGTGGAATTCAAAGACACATACACAAAATTCTCTACCCATTTTGTGCTTCTGGCTTTTCCTGTGCCATAGCTGTACAACAGGACACCGACAAGTCTCTATCTGATCCATAAATCCTGCATGACAGCCAGATAACATGGAACAAGTTTAAGTGAAAGAATGTGAAATTTGTCCAGCTGCTCCAATGATTCTTGTCCTCATCATACCTTGCAGTACTAATCTAGCATGAAAAGGAATTGAAAAAAAAGGTTGTAGCCACGCAAGCTGACAGAATAAGAAATGCTTTCTACTACTTTCCATACGTTCCCACAAAATAACTTTTTCTTTGGAAATGCATTAAATCCAGCTGTTCCCTGCTCCAAAGCATATGTGGATTTCTTACTCTGGCAAATCCAGGATGAATTGGAGAAACAGTGTGAGAAAAAATGTTTCTGCCAAGCTGTAGTGCCCAGTTTCATTTCTGAAAGTGAAAACTTCAGGAAGCAGAAAACCATCCTTCTTCAGATACTACTTGGTGGCAAAAAAAAAAAAAAAAAAAAAAAAAAACCAAAACCAAACAACTAAAGAGTGAAATGAAAGGCTGTAGTGAAACCCAGTAGACCTCTCTGTACCAAAAAGAAGATGCCCAGGCCCAAGATCAGACCTGAAAGACATTGTAGAAGATGGTTATGGCCTGGCACTGATCCTTAAACTGAAAAACTTGATGGATTTTTTCCAATAACCTGGATCACAATTTGATGGCATGTTTGGGGGTGGGGAGGGCAACGAGAGGAGGAGAATTTGGACCATCTTGGTTTGTTTAACTTTGATTTTAGCGTAATTCAGTAACAAACAGAGAGGAGCCTTTGCAGCCTCTTACAACCTGCAGGAGTGCTTGTTGCTGTTCTGTTTGTAATCCTTGGTATATGTCAGGATGGTTGTGGATCCTAGATCAAGAAAAATTTAACCTGTTAGTGGCAGTCTGTCTTTAACAGATGGTAAAAGTGCACTTCTACGTAGGGATTCCAGTTCTTGGCAGTCAGCACTATTGCTGCTTTTGTGAATCTCTATGACCCTCTTGCATTCCCCCAAAAAGCAGAAGCTCTAGTTATATTCAAAGCAAAATACACAGAGACCTAAGTACTTGATCTCTAAGAATTAAAGACCTTTGGAAAAATAAGGCATAAATCATGTTAATTTATTTGTAAGTAATTTTAGTAGTTAACACTGCCATTCTACATGCTTGACTGCAGCCAGTCTACTGGTTACACAAGGTGACACTATTGAATCCACAGTATGAGTCCTGAGTGGCCCACGCTGGGCTGTTAATGTTTTCCAAGTAATTGCAGTCATTCTAAGTTAATGCATGATAATTATCTAGTATGCCTCTCGTCATCCTGAAATGACAGCTGCATGTTGTTTAAGCGCATAGTGCCACACAACATTGTCTTTGGCATAGGAGTGGATTGGGAAATCTGCTTCATATTCACCTATGACATTGGTATTTCTTCAGAGCACTTTGATTGGCAAACTAAAGACACATAATGGGGTTAAAAAAAAAAAAAAAAGGGAAAAAGCAAACAAACAAACAAAAAAAACCCCAGCAGAAACCACAAAATACGACTTTAAATGGCATCACGTGTTGCGAAGTGGTATGCGCTTGGTAGGTTAGTGCTTGTGTTTGAACCAAAAGGGTGAGGCATGTCACTGCTTTTGGCTTGATGAAGGTCTCAACCAAATAGGACCAAATGCGTTAGAGGTTATATAAGAAGTGCATTCCAGGAAGTAATTACTGTAAACTTCTCTCACTCTGATAGGAAACCTTCAAGAACTATGTGACTGTATGTTGAAATTGATGTAGTTAAATGACAAGCAGTGTGATACTGCTTAAATCAGTGTTGATGAACCTAGAGAGCAGTCCTCAGCTGTTCAGTCAGTGTTTGATATAATGTAGTTGAAGTGGTTACTGATAATTTAAGTGAATATAAAGATTATGGGTTTTTATTCTGAGACCTTAATCTCAATTTTTAAAAATGTAGAAATACCAGATTAATCAAGTAACTGTTGAAAGGTTAACACTGTCTTTCCTATGACATAGCAACAAAGGGATGAGTGAGAGAATGGTGTAAGTTGCTCAAAAAATGTTCCTTTACAGTTTAGTGAGAGGGGAAAAAACACATTTAGACTAAAGAGTTTGTCAGGGCTGGTTGTGGTGTTAATAGAAGTACTACAGTGGTTGAGAACTTAGTTAAGTTCAAGAATATTTTGCTGGATACTTGACAGAAACATTAAAGATAGCCTTTGCTGAAAGAGGCTTATGAACTTGATTGTTTCCAAGATCAGTACCTGCATGGGATTAACTGGAATAATGTAAATAGTCCCTATATGATTGCTGTTGGGTTTCAAATGAAATACGCATTTAAAAGTTTGCAGGATTGGGTCCCCAGTGCCAGACTGGATATATATCACAATTCTTTTGTGACAGATCACTACAAAAATGGCTTCTGGGAGAGTCACAGCAATACCCTTGAAAGTGAGGTTTTGTCATTACATAAATGTAGAACAAAACCTTTTTTCAAAAATAACGGAGAAAGAAAATAAAGAAATGGCGAGAAAATACTATAGAGCTCACAGTTCTCTGAAATAATCTGTGAATTCTACAGTATTTTGTGTTTTTTAAAATTAGTTAATAAAGTTATCTTTGGAAAATTTGCATTTGATGTATTTGATAAATGAAGTTAAAAGGATACATTATGAACAGTAGAATGAACATTTTATGTTCAATTTCTTTATTTTTAGTGGAGTGAGCGTACTGTAGCATTTGATTTCAGATAGGACCAACATACCCTAAAAAAATTTAAAAAAAAGAGCAAAATGTAAAGTTTTGCAAACTTATATTGTTATTTGTAATAGGTCCTCTACAAGTACAAATGTGGCCATGCTGGTTTTGCTGAAAGATTTGCAATGTAAACACACCTGCCCTCTAAATACAAATACAATAATATGTGTGTTATTGTTAAACTCTCATGGTAAAAAAAAACATATTTCTGTTTGAAAGTTATAGATGCCCAATCCTGCAAACTGAATAGGTTAGACTAGTAATCAAGGAATACGTATCTTTGGGGGTTTTTCTGCAGCATTTTTTCTACTAATGAGATTTTAGGAGTCTCTGAATTTTCCTATCATACAAACAGGTGTCACAGTTCCGTATGACCATTCCAGCCAACTTCCTTCTCTAGTATATCTGCACGCTGTCCTTACCTTAGTGTTGCTGTCATGGGATCATGAAGGCTGTTTACAGGCCTGGTGGTTCTTTCCAAGTAGGAATGGAAAGTGCAATTTTTGCAGTTTCGTGGAGAAAACACATGGGTATTTTATCTTTTTCACTCCTCTAAGTATTTGTTCTTTTCCAGACTACCATAACTAAAAAAAAAAAAAGTGAAAACCTGTCTAAAATATATTTACTTATATTTTTATCTCAATTTTTTTCTCTCTCTGAATAAAGCCTGAGAACTTACTTTTAGCTAGTAAATCCAAGGGAGCAGCAGTAAAACTGGCGGACTTTGGATTGGCTATAGAAGTCCAGGGAGAACAACAGGCTTGGTTTGGTAAGTAAATTTTTTTTTTTTTCTCACCATTTATTCAGCATAGCTGTTAAGCCTCCCAAAACGCACAACTCTCACCCTAGTGTGAAACATGCAGCTGTGTGACTACTTGATATGTAGCTTTAAGGGGTATTTTGTTCATAGTTCAGTCTCTACGCTTTAGACCTTTTTCTCCAGGAAGAATGTTATCTGTAATTCTCACTGAATTAAACAGAGCTGGGCAGCAGACTTCATTTGTTTAATAAGGGGAAGGCGGGGGCGGGGGTGGTGGGGGGAGGGGGAAGAAAAAACCCCAAATAAAAATCCCCCAACACTTCAAAAGTAACCTGTGGCTACATTTCCAAATCTCAGAGCTTGCTTGGACAAGAAGTGGCTCTGCCTCATAGCCTTCTCTTCACTAGCAAAAGTAAATCACCTTGCCAAACAACAGAAAATAAATTGGCAAAGGTCACTTCTGTTGGCACAACTGTGTTCATACTTGGGATTTTGCCAGCACAGCAGTACTGGTATGGGGTAGGATGGAGGGGGAAGGTGTTTTTAAATTCATGTTTTGAGTACATACAGCTTTATAAATGTCCCTTTTGCATGCAGTCTAAGTGCCATTGACTTTCTTGAACCCGAAACTTCGGTTTCTTGATTCCTATCTTGTCCTAGTTTTTGTCAGCCTGTAAAGTTTGACTGAGACATAGGTTCACACAAGCCTCTTCTCCCCTGCTTTGCCTTGTGTTATCTACAGGAAGGAAATACGAGTGTAGAGACTGGGAGGGAGGTGGATGGTTTCCAATCAGTGCTCAGGTGACTGAGTAGTAACACTGACTGTAAATTAATACTGCTGAATGTACCTTCCCGGTAGTCAAAACATTTTGTCTGAACAGCTGTCTGTCAGCTGGAAATACCTCAAAATTTTATTCTGAAGCACTTTGGAATGTGACTTGAACAAAATAAAAAGTGCTGGAGTACCCGAGACTGTTGACAGTCATCCATATCCAGATGTTGCTGTGACAGTACAAGTTTTCTGTCTCAGATTTTATATTGCTGTCCTGGAAGTGACTGTCCCTTCACATCTGCAAGTGAAACTGTTCATAAAAATGTTCTTTGACCCACTAAGGTCAAAATAATCTGGTTTATTAAATATGTACAATCATTAATAGGTAAGCAACTCATGTAGTAGATCATGGAAAGCATAAACCCAGGAAGGTAAAGGGGGCTTAAAAGCATCTGGAACCTTGCATAATAGTTTCGAAAGGGTTGTCTATCCACAGTTCACAAACATCTTTTGAAGTTGGGACTGGAGTTTCTCAGCCCCATTGGTGACTTTGAAAACATTATCTTCATCTGAAAGGGATCAAGAGTATGCTTGCTTGATGGTGAAAGTGTCAAAGATGTAAAGATGTATTGGGAATGTGGGAGAAAACTCTGTGTGTATGTGACCACCGGAAGAAAGCACATTCTGTGCTTCAGACTCACTCATGAAATGTCTGGAAAGGGAGGGTGTCTGCCCGCCGGAAGGTGGCAATTGACGGTGTAAACTAGGTCTCCAGAATTGATACCTGGGAAGTATCTGCCATGTCCTGTACAGTGTTTCAGGTTATGAGAAGAGAATGTGAGTAGTAAGTTAAATATTACACAACTCTCCAGTTCCACTAACTAGTCCTTTTTTTTTTTTTTTTAATTAAAAATAAAAATGCTATTTGCAGATTGTTTGTTACAGTTAACAGATGCCCAAAGGGAAATGGTGGAAAAGATTTAATACTGGTCATTTTACATACTAGGACATGTACAAACATGATGCATCTATCTCACATATCACGCTCTTTGAATAGGTGTGAAGCACAGGACAAAATTTATTGCAAATCCCAGGAGGAAAAAATACAAAACAAAATATTTATGGCAGCTACCTATTCTCACTTACAGCAGCTAGAAATTGCAGTTTAAAATTAACAAAGTGATTGTGAGCTTGCTGTCAAAGCTTAGAATAAAAGCATAAAGGATTTTGTGCAGGCAGTGGGCTGAGAGATTGAGTGTTTAAAATCTAGGGTATAACTACATGTGGATGCACAGGCAGTACTGTTGGACATATGTTGGTAGCTTTATAAACTAGCCTGTTGTTTTAAATCCCAGCCTTTATATAAATGGATTTCAGTAATCCACAAAAGACAGAGGAGATTGCTTTTGCACGTTAACTAATAGACCAGAACAAAAGGAGTGGAATAGAAATGAGAAAAAACAAGTAATTTGTTATAATGACAAAATCATCAGGTAAACAGGAAGCATCTCAAGAAAAAAATCAGCAGAATGAGTTTGACCTCAGGGATAATGCATCTGTATGGATGCAGATGGTGCAGAGGAGGTTGCAATTCCCGGTAAAATCTTGCAATCTTGCACTTTATTTTTTGGTCATTTGGTTCTTGTGAAGTGCTTGGTTTAGACTTGTTGCATCATGAGGACTGCCATGCTAAAATTGGTAGAAAGCTGATTGAACAGAATGTCTTCAGAATGTGTATGTAAGGAAGAGGTAAGCTGGAATAAAGGTAATAAAAAGTAAGTAGTCTAATGTGGCTCTTTTTTTAATTTGTGTTATTCAGTAAGACTAGTGGGTTGTGTGCCTTTTCTGGAACTTCCTCTGCAGAACCTTTCCATAACGGTCTGAGTGCCTTCTTTCATCTTTATGACTGCTTTAGCAGGGCAAAACATTAACTGTGATGCGTTCAGCCTTCTGAACTTTTTCTTGCTTACTTCCAGATGATTTTTCTGCTTTCCACTGGATTTTGCAGCACTTAGTGACTCATGGCATGCTCTGATTCTAATTATAGTCCTGCATCACTATGGGGTTTTTTTTATTATTATTGTTTTTCTTTTTTTGGGTGTAGTCCTCTGGTGCAATGGTTGCTTTTCTGCTTAAACCGTGGCTATGCCTTAGCAGGAAACTGGCTAGAGCTCTGTGTGTTTGGATACGGTGGAATACTTTCCAGGTTTGACTGTCTGCAAAACAAACCTGTTCCTTGCCTGTTTGTAGAAAGTGTTTCAGGGTTTAGCTGAAACACCCCACCCTTCCAGAAGGTGTTCAATGGACTGGGCAAGTGTCACGCGGACTCATTGCTCCTCGCTGAAGTCAGGGGAAGGACTGTACTTAACTCACTGGTAGCTAGCTAGATTTAGGCCTAGTTGCATTTCAAATTAAGTCCAGCCCTCCAACTCAAACTAAAATATACATCACTTAAGTCATTTGAGTAGCTTCACTGAATTGGCTTGCTAGTTCCATTAAATGTATGTTATACACAGTCTTTTGGATCCAGCCGTGCAGGAGGAGAAGGCTACTTGCCCTATGCTTACTCTCAGCTGCTTACTCTTGCCCTTTGCTGCTATATTTTCTCACCAGACCACTAATTTGAATTTTTATTCTCCAGTCAAAGGGAGGTATGTTAGCAAAGATGTATAACTTAAACCATGTTATTTAAACAGTGTATTCTGCCACTTTATTTTGTAACCCTTCGATGAGTGGTGCTGTGAAGGCTGTAGATTTAGCAGGGGCGTGATAAAAGCATAGGGCAGATCTTAGAGGAGTAATCTCTTCCGCTGCGTGTTTAAAATGCATCTCTCTGCATTAATTTAAATTTGTGTTGAGGGATTATAGTTAACCTTCAATCCAAGTTGGACCCAAGATGTGATCACCATTTATGAAGTTAAGTATATATGTAATCTTTGCATAAGAGGGTTTTGAGACTGTAAGCTATTCAGGCTGGGTAACATGCCATCTCATGTACTCATGTACCACTGAACTCAACAAAGCACAGCATTTGTCTTGGACCTCTAGACACTTATTTAAATCATACAATGATAGGAGTACAAGGTGATGCAGTCTTTTCTAGATGCTGTACAGTCACTGTTAATTTCCAGCTTTGTGAGTTGTTTTAGCTAAAGTAATGACTACTGTTAGCAGTAGTTTTCTGAGGAGTACACACTCCTATTGGGATCCCTCTGACCAGTTATAGAATTACAGGATAAATAACAGTTAACAATTTCAGTATGTTTTTTCTTTTTCACTGAAATCATGCTGTGTACTCTTCTGTGTTTGCTGCTTTAAACAACTTCAGAACTTGTACTAAAACCATACCAATTATTTCTGTTTAGACCCATTCTATGTCTTCATCAAGAGATAAAGTTAGCTAAGTACTATGTTTATTTTTGCTTTAAAGTTTATTTTCAAGTGATACATAATAAGTTTATGGCATTATAGTAAGTTTGAAAGTCAAGACAACTTTACATCCCCTTTAAAATGAACAAAAATATTAACGAAGAGCAGTACAGCCAAGAAGAGATATGAAACATTGTTCTATTTAAAGCTAGTTAGAACATAAATTTTTCAGCTTGTTAAAGGAGCTTAAGATGTGTTTCCTGTATGATAGTACTCTTTAACAATTCATAGTTCTCATATCAGGAGACTGCAAAAAACAAGCTTATTTTTTCAGGAAAATATTTTAGCTATGTTCTCAGTAGAATATACAGAATGGATTCCTTCATTTCCTCCTCCCACTCTAAAATGATTGCCAGCTGCAGGGTAAAGGCTTTCCTTTTCTCTAGCTGTACACTTCATACATTATCACCGTCTTTCATAAGTTTTGTGGAATCCAGTGTGGTATTTCAGAAATGACATGTGGTCCTTCATGAAAGTCACCAAATTCTCACCTTTCAAGAATTTCCAAGCATTCATTTTAGGCAAAGATGCTTGAAAGGGCAAACATACTAACTGAAATGGTACCGAATATTATTGGTCATGAAGTTTTTATCATTTACTGTGTCCTAAGAAATGTCTACATTTATACCTACATTTTGCATTTCTCCTAAGAAAGCAGCACTGCTGGTAATGAATAAAGAATGAAGAGCATAAAAATTTTAAAGGCTAGGCTATTTCAGAGATGCTTTTTGTAAACTTTTGTATAAGGAGGTTTCCAGAAGTGGAATGACTTCACCGAAATGAGTTTTGCAGTGGAAAGATTGCATTAAAAGTAGCTGTGCAAAATACAAACAGCAAAGGCTGCAAGAACATTGAGTCCTAAACCGGGCATCTTCATACTAAATCATAGCCAGTTGTGCTCTTGTGAAAGCTAATCCTAAACATCTCTGAACATTTACTTTGCCACCATCTGGCACTGGCTAAATTGAGTTTCCACTTTTGTATGAAGAAATTTGAACAGTGTTCTTTTTTTTTTTTTTTCTTCTAAATAAAAGATCTCTCCATACCTAAGCTTTTCTTAAAGCTAGCCCTACATGTTGTTTACTCAGAAATCTGCCCTTCTGTAAGACTGAATAAGGCTCTTGAAATGTTCATTGTAGTTACAATACTGTAGCTTAGCTGCCCCTTTGTTTTGTTAATTAGTTTCCCATAAATGTCAGTAGAAGTACTCTGTCGTAACAGTCTTCACAGTTGACAGCTGATGGACTCCCAGAGATCCCATGTAAGCCATGTTTACAGGCTTAATTTTTATAGTTTGGATCTCTTTTAAAATAGCTTAGATTAGGCTAATGCTTAATAAAACCCTCATGCGTGGTGTGAATTTTCTGACTTTCAATTAGTATCTCCAAGGGGATCACTGAGATAGTGTTTCCCACTCTTCCCCAACTCTGCTAATTTTTTTGACCTTGACCCTGAGCCGGATGTATTTGCACCTCGCTACTAGACGTCTTGCTGCAGCTTATAGGAATGCAGAAGTCATGAAAGAAATTTTGTCAGCGATCCTGTAATCTTTCAGGAAACATTCCCTTGTTGCACTGTCACCAGATCCTTGACAACACTGTTGAATCTGGAATGCTAGTGTAAATGGGTAACCAGCCAGCTTTTTGCTGTCCTTTCGACTCTGCCAGACATGGTGACAGAAAGGGATGTGCCAAGTCTGTATAAGCATTCCCATTATTGTTACTTCTAGGTGATCCACCTTAAAAAGAAAAGTTCAGAATGAAGCGGTTAGTAGTCCATGGCTTGGGAAATAATGTCCTGTGTCTTATGGGGTGAGAATCACTTGGTTTTTACAGAGCATGTAGAGCTTTTGACAATAGTTGCCTTGCCTTTTGACAGGCTTTGCTGGTACTCCGGGATACCTTTCTCCAGAGGTGTTACGAAAAGATCCTTATGGAAAACCTGTGGACATGTGGGCATGTGGTAAGACATTATTCTAAAAGATGATGATCAGTCCACTATAAAGTGGCAGAGAGAGATGATGTCCAGAATACACAATATTCTGTATCGGATAATATGTATTTTGTAAAATTCAATTTTAACTTTAGAAGAGATTGTTGGATTTTTTGTCACTCTACCAGCTTCTTTTTTTGTTAAATATTTGTGAAGGTGTGTTATCATGGTATTAATGGCCATGACTATACAACACACTTTCACAAAGTATTAAAAAAATAGCTGCAGACACATGATGCCCAACTAGTTAGAAAACATAATAATTCATACTGTGAGCTGGCCCCTAGTTTTGGTTCACAAGCAGCCTAAAATCTGATCTTATCAATATACTAGAACTGCAGTTTTAAACTGTGAAACCAAATGTTTTGTGAACTGGAGTATAGAACAATTACTTTATCATCCAGTTCTTGAAACAGTGTACATTAAGGTACTGGCAAGTGGCAGCTACCTAGCTGAGAACAATTGGTGGTTTGCTTACTTTACTTCTATCCACGCTTATTTGGTTGCATTTATGAAAGCACTTTTCTTCAGTCATAGTGTATCATCTCTGTAAGACTAGCAGATAGAATTTTTAATTTCCTATTGAACATACATATCTATATACAGATAAACAGCTGCTCAAATTTTCTTTGCATGCAATTAGTTAAAACACAATCTTACAGACACCAGTACAAGCCATGATAAAACTAGAGATTAAAAATACATTTTCTTAAACATCCATGATCACTGAAAATTATTTCTCCAGCTAGCTAGGCATTTTCACTGTTCCTGATCTGATGTTGTGTCAGATACTCTTAATTGCCCACACTCTGCATAGGAGGTTATCTTTTGAACCCTATATTTACTGTTTTCTCCAGTTTGAATAGGCAGTATTTTTCAGTAGCTGGGATAATACTATGGAGCCATTTGTTTTACATGGTTGTCAGGTGCAAAATTAATTTCTGGGGTTTGTTTCTTGAAATCACTTAATACTACTGTGAATTTTCTGCAGGTGTCATTCTTTATATCCTCCTGGTGGGATATCCTCCTTTCTGGGATGAAGACCAGCACAGGCTTTACCAGCAAATCAAGGCTGGTGCTTATGATGTACGTACCATACTCTGTCTATTCAATTATTTACAATTATACCTCTAAACAGGAGTTTTCTAAAGTGAAAAGTGAAATTAGAATTGCTTCCAAAAAACCTTTTTGGTATTGGTTATTTTATGAGCCACACAATATAGCAAATGTTGCTTTAGTAACATGAACCTTATTGGGATGGGAACATGCTATGCTAATTTAAATCTGATTTCTGTACGGTTCTAAGCTTTCATTGTGTGGTCCTTCTATGAATCATGCAAACTTATGTTATCCTGGCAAGCCTGTTCACACCTCTGTGTTCTCCCAAGGGCCTGTATTTTTCCTTGTGGTTTATCACTTCAGCCAATTAGTTATTCTAAGTTGTTTCTAAGAAGCCTTAAACTTCCTAAATATACACCTTCATGCTGTTTTATTGCCTTCTTTTGGAAATACAGGCTGTTGTAGAGCTTTTCAAAAGGAATAGTTTCATTGACTATCTGTATTACAAGAAAAAGCATTACAACTGTTGGTAAGAATGGATGATTTGGTGACATCTTCAATTTTACAGCACCATCCATTTATATTATATTCAACAAACAGAAGGATGTTGGTCCTCAGTTTTAAGTAATTTGTGAATGCTGAAGAGGAAAAGACAGAACCTTGTATTTTTAAGCTCTTATTTGAATCTGGACCTGAAAAGGGTGTTTTTATGCTATGTCCTTTTAGTGAAAATAAACTTATGGTCTGTCGAGTCTTCTTCCTAGTGAACAAGTAATCATACAGTGAAAAACAGGGTGACAGTGGGGAATTATGATTTCAACCAAGAGGGCAAGAAATTAGGAAGCACAGAGACTGAACTATGCATCTGATTGTACATACATAGTACACACTTGTGACATGCTGTGCCTAGATAGTACCAAATTCCTGTTATTTAAGAGTAAATCTTTTTAATAGTGGAAAACACAAAATCCTCAAGGTTAAGGTCTCTTCACAAAAGCAGTTTAAGACATGGGGTTTTTTCATTCCATTTGTATTTTAGCAGACACTTTGAGAATGTGTATAAGTATTTTGCTCAGCAGGGAGGTGTTAAATTCATAACTAGTTAGATTTAAACACTGTAACTATACAGTTATGTATATCCTATGTATAGGATTTACATTGAAAGAAAGCAAACAAGGAGTTTGAATAATAATACTTAATGATTTTGTCTTTGTAAAAAGAGAAACTAGGACTGTATTAAGTGCTGTATGACTACATGCCTCTCGGATGACTGGAATTTGTTATTCTACCATTGTTATTTTATGCTATAAATTTCAATTGGCATCATGTTATTGTAAATATAAAAATACTGTGCATTTGAACCAAATAAATAAAAGGTCAAAATAGTAAAGAAGAAAAACATTATTTACAAAACTGGCTAATTCAAACTTTCATAATTGTGGCAAACTGCATTTTTCCCCTTAAAACTGGTTAGCTGTGCTAGCAATTAACATTACAGAAACAGTATTAATAAAAATCCTTAGATAAAATCTTGTAAAGATTGTACCAGATAATATACATATACGTTTTGTTTGTTTGTTTGTTTTTTAAGTTTCCCTCACCAGAATGGGATACAGTGACTCCTGAAGCAAAAGACCTTATCAATAAAATGCTTACCATCAACCCAGCAAAACGTATCACAGCATCAGAAGCACTAAAGCATCCATGGATCTGTGTAAGTAATTTCCACAGATTTAAGCAGATAATTTGGCAGACAAATCAGTTTATGGTTTACTTCAGCATATAGTGAAGGTGTTTAGAGGATAATTTTTGTCCTTACTCATATAACTATGTAACTAAGGGAGTGTAAAATCGTAATTACACAGTCAATACTGTCCTATATTGAGGTCTCAGCCTGGGATTAGATTTTTGCAGAAATGAACTCCTTTGCCTTGACTTTGTGGTGCAGAAGTTCACTGCCAAATGAGAGCATTATTTTAAATTCTTGGAGAAAAACATGTACAGGAAGGTAACTTGGAGTTAGATAATGCTTTACATCTTCTTTCCCTATAACCAGTATGATAATAAGTATGAAATGTAAAGACAGGAAATCAAGACTTTTTAAAAGTCAATTTACAGGTAGCAGAGGCTGCCTGTTACTTGGATCAGAGACTACTTTTGATTTCTCAGGACATTCTACACTTCGACTTTGCAGGTTGTCTGGGCTGATACTTTGACAGTCACAGTGAGGCATATAGCTGGCTCCCAACTCTATTCATTCCCGTAGGCCGCATTATCTTGCCTTTAAAATTGTGATGAAAATAAAGTTGAGTTACAGGGAAAATGCAGGTACTGCTGAATTTTTTCTGAAATATTTCCTGCTGCTGTACCTCACCTAATATCATTAATGCTAAAGAAAAGTTTCCTTCCCATTTTAAAACATATTTTCCAAAATCATAATTCAGTATATTACTTTGACTATATTTATGCTGCATAACCCAGGTTCTAAGATATTGTCTTTTAATTAGTGCCTCTTTCTTTCAAGAGGACTTTATGCATGGAAAAGGCTGAGTAAAATGAGACTTTGGTTTTGTCCATTCGGAAATTTCCCAGGTGTGTAGAAACCTTCACAAAGGGATAATCAGACAGGGTAGAAATGAAAGGCACAAGTTTTGGACTGTGTGGATTGTAATACGTATGTTGGAGAGTAAAACAAACGCTAGACATATGGCTGGTTGCGTTAAAATTATTCTTTTCTTCTTGTCTTAGCAACGTTCTACTGTTGCCTCTATGATGCACAGACAAGAGACTGTAGATTGCTTGAAGAAATTCAATGCAAGAAGAAAACTAAAGGTAAGAATGAAATCTTCAGCAAGGATGAGCAGTTAATTTTGGAAAGATAAAAGAATGTTGGCTTGTGTTCCACATGTAAAACAAATGATCCCTAAGCAAATCTTTTCTTGAATATTATGCTTTAATGAACTGTTTGATAGATAATCAGCTTTTGGCATTAGGATCTTAAACTTTTAATGAAAGTGAGTGGAATGTGGCATAGTTTTGTTGGATTCAAAATAATAACAATCATCTTCATTTATACATATTAAAATTATTTTGTTGAAGAAAAGTCCTTAAAGTTATTCATTTCAGTTATCCTTTGTTTTCTCTGGACCAGACAGGATAACTTTGCGGATCTGAACTTTTCTAATTAGCATATTACAAACAAACTCTTCTTCCTACCTAAAAAAGAATCTAAGCACATGAGTAGAGTCTGTTTAATATTCAGCTATGTATTTTGCTGGTAGTTACTGTGCCTGTGAGTACTCGTGGTTTGTGCATTACATACCAACAATTGGTAAATAATCGAGATTATCAGGATTGCTGATAGGTGTGTAATTAAGATTAAATTAGAGTTTACATGCTCATGGCATCACATATTATAGGTAATGCACAGACAATCCATTCTTTCAGAGTTAATATAGTAATTGATGTAATTTATGCGTGTTTCCCTTTTCGTTGTGTCATGTTCACATTCAGAGTTTTATATAAGTGTGATGCTAATTTGAGAAAATGTATGTGTACACAGGGGGCCATTTTGACAACTATGCTGGCTACCAGAAATTTCTCAGGTACGTTCATTGAGCTCCAGATTAATATAGTCTTTATGTTTTGATGTTTGTGATGACTAAGATCTAATTAGGATTCATTAGTATAGAAAGATCTTTGTTATTCAGGAGCATCTGAATATGGTATCTCTTAAATTGTTTCCTTTGCAGAACCAAAAGAGTTTAAGCTATCTGGGCCAGATAGAATCCTCTGTAGATGACAGTTAGTCTAATTTTTCAGTAGCATGTGAGTTCACTTTTTTTAGTGTTATCTGTCAGAAGACAGACAGTGTTTTCCTGTCTGTTTTGGTGGAGGAAAATTGAAAATAATGCATATAGTTCCACATGCATAAGTATCACCAAACAACATCTAAAAATTTACTTTTTTTTTACATACCTGAAATGTCATTCCAGGATTCTGTGGCATCCTGTATTTTAAAAAAACAAAATCAAAACATGTTCATTCTTTATCGCTTTGCTAAGGAGTAAGAAATGCAGTAAAATCGGTCCTTCTTTTCTTGTCTTCTAATGCCTAGCTTGATATCACAAGAGATGTTTCCTCTTTATGAAATACTTTTGTAGTGATACCCCCAGAGATTTAGATCTTTATACTAAACATATTTTAACAGCAAAAGCTAAAATAAGCTTGCTGTTAGGAGAGTTAGAATTGTCCTTAATAGTAATATTGCCAAAATTTTGATACCATGCTGAATTGTTCATTTTGCCATTTGAGATTTCAAGTTAATAGTGAAAAAGAATGCCAAATTTAAAAATCAGTAATTTTACATATGCTCCTATTCTATGATGTAACTGTTGAAGTGTAGCATAAATCAGTGTACGTATAAAAACATGATAGTGCTTTGGGCATGTTTTGAATAATAATAAGCACTGAATCATCCAAAATAAATTACGTAATTATGAATGCAAGAACAACTTGTTCGATTTGCATAGTACTTGAAATACAATTTTGGTCTTAGTTAAGTTCCTATATTTAGTACACACCTGTAACACAGAAGACAACATTTATGTAAATTACATTGGGTTAATGCTTAATGAATTGCCAGTATATGCCAATTCTTTTTAAAGGTGGGAATGCTGTAGGCTGTGTATCTTGTAAAAATGAATTATTATTAAATATCAAACAAATACATCATTTCTCATCACTTTTCATAACTATCACTGTATATATGTGTAAGGG
The DNA here is from genome assembly GCF_965140245.1 of Athene noctua. Classification (NCBI taxonomy): domain Eukaryota; kingdom Metazoa; phylum Chordata; class Aves; order Strigiformes; family Strigidae; genus Athene; species Athene noctua. Next base: position 48,492,181 of record NC_134040.1, read on the forward strand.
TCAATTTCAACTTTCATAAACCAAAAAAAGCTGAATTTTAAAACAGTATTTTGGCATGAAAAGCAAACAGGGGGTTTTTGGCTTTGTTTTGGATTTTTTTTCACCTATTATCTCTGTTTTACACCATAATGACCCATATTTTTCACTGATTACATTTATTTTTTCAAGTTGTTTATTCATTGTATTTCATTGCAAAGCATGCTTTTGAAGGTCATTTGTCCATAACGATGTGGTTATAAAAGTGTTTTATTTTCCTTTTTCTTTCTTCCTTTTATGTGGAATGTATATTTCTTGTGAGGTAAGACCCTCAGCACGTGAAAGGAACATCTTTTTTCTCTTCTAAATCAAAATTGCTGTTTGTCCTAAATCACTTTAATTTCTACATGTTGTCACAACACCATTTCTTTTCAGTCTGCTTTCTGGCCTATTAGCGCTGCCTTAGGTTTTATTTATAGCTATTGCTTGTAGTTGCAAGAAATCTTTCATTGTGGGCTTAATTTAGAATATGCTAATTGCTTTGCTACTGCAAATTTTTTAAATACTTGATTTATATGCAGTATCTGTGCTTAAAGAAAGATGCATCAAAATATTATTAAAAATACATTCCAAGCCAAAACTAACAAAGGCAGTTGATATGGAATATATCCTGTAACATAAAATACTGCATAATAATCCATACTAGGCACATTTTGAAGGACACGCTGCCAATGCCATAAACACAATACTTGCAGTTACTGCTTTTGGTGCCCTCATTTTTTACTGGTTTTCATTTAATTGTTTACATATAACATGTAATGTTTGTTAAGCATTAAAGAACTCAGAAGTTTTATGCACAAATTTAGCAAAAGAACCTAGTTTGCTATGAACAGCAGCCTATAAGAATTAATTTATGTTTTCCCATATTTTTTAATGGCTAACAGTATAAAACAGACTTCAAAAGCAATGAACTTCTGGGTTTTTTTGGCCTCAAGTTTTAGAAATAGCTCCTCCCATTTGCTTTCCCTAAGTGAATTTCTGAAGTTAACGGAGTGCCCACAATATTTGTGGTACTGTAAAATCAAAGGCCATGTTGCATTTTGTCCAGTTAGCACAGATTGCAACAGGATATATACTATCTCAAAAATCTATGTAAACAAATTTATTTTCACTATTAATTTACATGTTTCTTTAAATAAATACAAGCAGTGGTCCTGTTGCATAATACAGGAAAATTTATTTTTGTTCATTTTTGTTATAAATCATGGGCCTTATGAGAATTTTAATGGTAGTGTTGGCTGCTGTCCATAATTAATAAACTGCATTTGGAGGGCTGATATACTAATGAAATTATAAACATTAACCTGGTTTCACTTTCCAGGGTTTTTTTTAATGTAAACAACATAATAATAGACATTAGTTACTTCTGTATTTCAGTTTCTGAGGTGATCTTACATTTTCTGTACTCTGAACCAGAGCTAAATGAGCACTTAATGCAGATGTAGCGAGAGAACAAACCCCCAAGTACAAAAATTAGCTTCAGGTTTAAACCACATACTCAGTAACTCAAATATCTTCAGCTGGTTTAAGCAGCCTTAGGCTTGCAAGGTCCAGTAGATGTTTTTTGTTTCCTCATTTTAAAGAGAAGGATGCCAGTATTAATGGGAACTCCATGTCAGGAATGTCTCCCTTTGATTATTCCAGATTGCTAGCTGCAGCATTACCCTTTAAAAAAGGCTTTCTAGTTCTAAGCAAAACAGTGTATATAGAACAACACTTTCTTACAACCTAAGCCGTGATACGCTTTCCAATACGATTGGGTCGTAAGCAACAATAAAAACAAAACACACCAGGCCTGTTTTGTAATTTATTATTTATTCTTCAAGTCTTTGGCAGTGAGTCATGCAGCATTTACGCTTTAGTGAATAGTTCATTTGAATTTGGTAGGTCACCCAGCATGTATTTCTGCTGTAAATGTTTTCAGGTTCAGAGCTGCCATGTGCTTGTTTGCACAATAGCTCTCCAAATTTAGTAATTTGGAATGATTTGGCCCTGTTCTTGGTGCCAGTTTTAAGTGTTGGAATTTAAAGCCTAACACATGGATAACATTATAAGTGAAATTCTACCCAACAGTCCCCACCGCTTTGAAGAAATTTCATCAGTGTGCAATAGGATTCAGAAAATATCAGGTTTTATTAGAAGATGAAGCAAAGCCTACCATTTGTTATTATTAACTCCTAGGAAGCACTCCTCCAAAACAGCACTTTGCTAGCAGATTGTTCTTCCTTTCTTATTTGCAACTTTCCTCTCTTTTCATGCAAGGTGACTGATGCTGTCACGGTGGGAAAACCCCAAAGAACCATTTCCCAGAGGTGTTTTTTTAAAACCCGGTTTACTTTTCATTAGGTGGAATAGATAGTATTGTACCACGCTAAGCTCTTTAGGTACCTCGCTGATTTGGTATTGGTTACTTTTATGTCAGTTATATTAATAACATCATTAAGATACCAGTGGTCTCTACAAACACCTGGTCAAAGTCCCTGCCATCAGAACAGTACTTTTTTGTAGTCATATCAAACTATCCCCATCAATAATTGTAAACATATTGCAGTTGAAAAAATTATTGTATCCAAAGGTGCTTCTCTTACACTCATCCTGCTTCCATTTCCTCTATGGTGCCCAAGGAGGTCTCTCCTTGTGTAAGTACAGTTATCCTTATAGCTTTAATCAATGGAAAAAGAGATGTATGATAATCTTAAGTATTTGTAGTTACTTAAATATTTTGTTCCCTATACTCAGAGCAAGAAAAGGAGGAAATAAAAGCTGTAAACTTATCAGCAGCTGGGAGGCAATGGGGGTTTGCTGCCCAGCTGGTTGACCTCAGTGGTAACGACCTGACACTGAAATTATTTGTCTCGTTTTACAGCAGCCAAGAGTTTACTGAAAAAGCCGGATGGAGTTAAGGTAGGTTAAATGTGCTTTAAAATATATTTTATTAGTCGCCACCTATCTGTAGTTTCTGCCAGTTTTTAGAATTGATTATTGTTATTTTGTTCCATTATATGAATCGTTAATAAGTACTTCTTACTGTATATTTGAAGTGATTAAAGTTAGTAGGTGAAACTTAAAAATGAAATAAAAGAACTATTTGAAAAACAAGCATTTTAATAAGGGAAAGATAGAAAACTACTGGAAAAAATGCTTTTCTTGCTATTTTAATGAAGGATTATTGTGTGATTAATGACTCAATGTTATTAATTAGGTTATAACTATAAATAATGGTTTGGTGGTGGGCATGTTAGCTTTCTAGGTGTCAGTGTTATCTGCAGCTCTATTGCCTCTGTCTTTCCCCTTGACTTTTCATTAGATTTCATGGAAGACCAAAAGTTTACTGGTAGGCTTGGCTCCACATGAGGTGTATTCTGCCAGATGTACTTGCTATATCTGGCAGAACTTGAGGGGTTTACTATCTCAACAAATCAGCTCATCCTGACTAATAGACCTTGCTAAGAAGGGAACATTTTGGCAGCTTTCATACATGATTTAGAGTTCCTATTCTCATGTCACCAGATCCTGCAGGAGGAGAGATGCTTCAAAAATGAATGTTCTGGATAAATACTTTGAAAAACAGCCAGAAAAAAAAAAAAAAAATCACTTAGCAATGAAAAATACTTTATTTCTTTTCTCAGGGGACTCCTGAAGACTAAAATTAATGCCTCAAGCTTTCATTATATGATTCAAAAGATATTCTTCTGTACTCTGTGCATTTACTCAGAAGTATGTCTTTGACCTGAATTTTAATTTTCTATTTAATCTTAACTTTTTAGTTTAACTAAACATTGTATACTGAAATACCAGATTCATAGTATCTTTGTTCCTGTTCTCCCACATAGGCACACTTTTCCTATCAAAAAAAATCGTAACTGACTTAAAATGAAGTGAGTACACTGTGATTTCAATGCTTCTCACTACCTAGTAGATATCCTAGTTACATGGAGAAGCACATATTCAGCACTATATGATCATTCCTGTGGAAAACCCTTAACATATTTATTTGTGGAATATATAAATTTTATGTACTCTATCTGACCAACTTTTCCTTTTAAATATCATTCCTCCTACAGGTCTACAATGGTATTTGTTATATCTCAATTTTTATTATAATATTGGAAACAATTGTTGCCAAAATTTTGCCTAAATTACACTTGTTGGGATTGGATACTTGATTTTCAACATATTTTATGTGTCTGCTGTGTGCATGGTCATGTGGAGCAAAAGGAGTAAATTTACATCTGGGGAAGTTATTTTTGTCATTTCTGTAATTGAGATACTATATATTCCGTAGCATTTTTCCACCCCTTCCTACAGCTTAAGCTGTCTTTTTCTTAAAAGAAAAAAAAAAAAAAGCCAAAACAGAAATATACTGTACTCCATGCATTGATACTTCAAATCCAACCAGTCACATTTTCTTCTTTTCCTTTCTCTCTGACTGGTCAATTCAGAAAAGGAAGTCCAGTTCGAGTGTTCAGATGATGGTGAGGATCTTTATCGACAGATTTTTTTCCTCCTGTGAAACGTTCACACTTAGAAATCAAACAGTTGCGTTTAGTTTTGTTACCACAACGTGAGAAGCTGCAAGACTTTAAAGTACAACCTTGTGAATTTTAAGCCTGCAGTTGCTATATGCCATCCACAGTGAATTGTTCTGCAGTTCTTTCAAGAAAGTTTTTTGGTTTTTTTAACCTGGGGACATATGAAAACAAAAAAGTAGATGTAACATTGGCCAATGAAGTTGTCCTTAGTAAATAAAAATAGTAACAAAATAGTAATCTTATAACGGCCTTCTATTAATTTTTAAAACCTCATTATTTTAAAAGCTAATCGTGTTAATATCATAAAAGGTAACACAAAACATGTTGCACAGTGTAATAGTATTGTTTTAGTTGAGCCATTGCGGACCAAGATGCCATGCTAAATGCTCAGGATTTATAAAAAAACCCCAACAGTTTCACAGTCTTTCCATACTAGAGTTTCACAGCTAACTTCCTGCGCAGCTCAGGGCTTTGTCATAAGATGTCCCAACTGACACTCAGGCTCAATACCTTTTCTTCCTCCTTGACCTACTCTACAGTCTTACGTTCACTTGGCCTCTGTGATCGCACACAGTGACTTACTCAATTCCTGTTTTATTATGATTTTGAATCTGACTTTTGAGATGTTCATGATGATCAACTATGATGTCCCAGCCAGCTTCTGCTGCTGCTGCCAGTAGAGAGAAGGCAAATATCCATCATCCACACCTTTCACTGGAAAGTACAACTCTCCTTGAGCAACAAAGTTGCTGGTCAGGTCTGAGCAGACGTAGTTATATAGGTAAATAGTTCTTTGGGTGAGCATGGAATTTCAGTGACAGAGGATCAGTGGTAGCAGTGTCCAAATGAGGGTCACCAGCAAGGTACGGGGGGATAATTCTAGTATCCCAAATATGACGTGTGCTTTAACTTTCTGTTATGGAAGTACTATGTGAAAGATTAAGTCCCAAGATACAGACTTTGTTTCTTAAAATACTTTTTATAATATATTGAAAAACGGCCAATAATGATTCTACAGCCCAGCTGGTTGGAGTGTTTGTGTGTGTCTGTCCTGCACTACTGTCAGACCTAAGAGAGTGGCTTTTGACAAGCGATGCATTAGTATTAAAGTTTTCCTTCTTCGCAACAAATAGAAGGTCACCACTTAAGCACAACTTTAGAATAACTGTTTCATATGAAACTGGTTTACTCCTTTTGGAATCATTTCCCTTTGCTGTTAAAAATATATGCAAAATACACCATGTGTCTTCATATATTAATAAAAGCACATGTTCTGTAAGAGAGAAAGTATACAGGCTTATTGCTGTTTTCTCTCAAGTTTCAAAGGGTTTTACCAACAGTATTTTGAATTACATAATCTCTTTCTGCTTTTACTAATGAATGTTGTATTCTCAGTCTCTTACTAAGTTTTGAATATATTTCCTGCAGTTTTCAGCAGTAGCTGTAATAGATATTGTTTATTTTTATAGGACTTTCACCAAGGGAGTATGGACACAAGCCTGCTCTCCTTACTGAGGCAAAATTGGAATTTAAATTTGATTAACCTGTTTGCGTTATATACTCAACAGCAGCATTTGTTTGGCTTATGACTTTACTTTTTGTATTACGCTACTACTGAATAGGACTGTATGAAATCTGGTGAAATCTTCAATTCTTTCCGCATGTTTTTGCTTTATGTCTATCTGTCTTAGGGCCTTTTCATTTGTAGTGTCTCGATGACTACACTGTCATAAAAATACAAACTTGTAGTTATACAACTTGATATATGATTTTTCTCTTGTTTTGGAAGATTTAGTATGCCATCAAGCAGCATTGTGCGTGTTCTCACTGTTCTACTATCCTCCTGTAGAACTTTCATTTGCTGAAGTGGATGGGGTTTTTTAAAAGGTTTTTCCTGAGTAAGGGGATCAGGTTTTGCCCATCTCACAATCCCATAAATAACGAAGCAGGTCAGTTGATATATAAAATACTTGCTAATACTTACGTCTCCCCAGGAATGACTTTATGAAGAAAGGTTTTTATTCTCTCTCTGTCTTGAGTTCAGACACCCCTGCAACTTATGGATGTAATTGTGAATAGATAAATGAAATTTATTTGATGATAACTAGGCCAGGTTAAGGCATAAATCAAGTACTTGGGACTCAGTAATGACTCATATTTTCTCTTAATAACAATTTCTGTAGAAAGACCATTGTTAAAAAAACTAACTGTTTCTCATTCTCCTGCGATAGAACACTGTGAACTTTGATTTTAAATTAAATAAAATTATTTTTAGTCTCTATGGGAGAATGGTTCCTATCACAAATATTACTAAATAACATTTATGAAATGATGTTCCCTGACATTAACTAACAAGGCTGCTTTATATTCTTCAAAACCAGCTAAATATTAGTTACAATAAGGAAATTTGCAGTCTGTAATTAATTAATGCAAATCCAGATGACATTTTCATAATCTAGACATATTCTGTGTAAGATTCAGTTCAGCTGCAGGCTTAACTCCTGCAATCAACAAGTCAGCTGCCACACCTGTACTGAAGTAAAACAATCATCAAAAACTGCTGAGGACAGGGAATTCAGTGAATTCCCTCAGTAGCACTAACTTCTGAAGGCTCAACTTTAGCAAAGCCTTTGGCACAGACAGAACTTCAATGTTAGCCTGCTCTGAAAAGCTGAACACTTCATCTGATATTACAGAGTCATCGGGAAGTTTAAATCAGAAGTCAGGTGTTTCATACACAGCTCAGTTTAGTTCACTATTTTAAGACTTTGTCTTTATGCCTTTTCATACATGTTACTTAACATATCACCATTTTTTAATTGATTTAGAAAGACTTTAGAAGAAAAAATACCATAGTTTGACCTCAAGACTGCTAGAGTTTGTTTCTTTAAATGAAGAAGTTCATTACATTTTTACAAAAATCCATTAACAAAAATATTTTTGACTGTTTTCCTTTGCTTTGCACATTTGTTAAGTACTGTGTCTAGAAATTCAGTAGAACTATTTTTTTTTGGATCAAAGTCTTTCCAGACAATATGTATCTATACACCCAGTTCTGCATGCCGCTTTGGACTGCTCTTGTTAAAATCAGACATGACCAAAATGTACGTAATATTTTTTTCTTAATTATTGTTAAAGAAAAAAATGACATATTTCAAACTAGTTTTACAATACTTTAATATTGCTTCTTAGTGCATGTAAAAAGTGGCTCGGTACATTATTTTTAGTATTTCTGTTCTTTTCATACCACGGTATTTATGAAAGCTGAATCTTAAAAATGGATTTAAAGAATCAGATACCTTTAAACTTATTGCTAAACAGTTAAATTTGAATTAAAATTTTGTATGAACAAAAGCCAAAAGTCTTGTAAAGGTGTTGTACTGTACTAAAGAATTAACACAGTGATCTACGTGTAATGTTAAGCAGATATATGCAGTTCTGTGGAGTAAAACTATAGATACTATAGTGTGAAACCTTACACTTCCAGGTTATAGTACCAAAATTGAAAGGCTGATACACAGTTACTGCAGGATTTATGAGACTGCAAAAAATCCCAATTGCCAATTATTTTTGTCTAAAATAACACCAAAAAAGCTAAAAGGGCACCAGTCTCTTTCTAGCATCAGTTGTATTTACTCAGATCTGTTCCCAGAAGCCAGAAGAATAAATCTGTAGATTTCTGGAGAGCTACAGATAATCAAATATTATTTATGGTAGTGATACGTAATTAGAAATAAAGAACAACTGGGTGCAATTATTTAATACTGTGGCATGTCAAGAAATTGCAATGGCTATTTAGAACTTCCTTCAAACCCATATTAATTCTTTATTCTTCTTCTATGTGATTAGCTGCTACTTAAAGGCGCTCTGTTCTTTTAAGTGTCACAGCTGAAGTCATCTATACCTTATATAGACCTTTCGTATAGTGCATCTGAAAACCCACAGCTAGCATGTTTGGTGGAGGAGCTGCAGCTAGCTATTGGATCTATTGTTAGTGTTGTTTCCAGTTCATAAGTTCATCTTTCTGTGATTCTTTATTTCCATATCTATATCTATATATAGATACCTATATCTGTATATAGAAGTTCTGCACAGAGAGATATAGATACGGTGCCTACCATGAGTTCTAAGGCCTGTCTGTTTCTATTTTCTGCATACCTACAGATAAACAACAAAACGAACGTGGTAACCAGCCCCAAGGAAAATATTCCTACCCCAGCGCTGGTATACCTGGAATCTTCCTTCTCATGCTATCTTGAAGTTTTGACTGTCTTCTGTTTGTTCTTCTTTCTTTTTTGCTTTTTCATGCATTTACTCTGTTTGCTTTCTAAAAACAGGTTTTGGAAAAAACTTTTTGTTTGAATTATACTTTTTTTTTTGTGAGGAAGTCCATTAGAGCGTGTTTATTAATAGAAAATATTACATGGAAGCTGGATGCGGTAGAGTAATAGCATTTGTAACTGTAGTTGAAGTTTTTGCATGCTGTGCCAGAAAGTGAGTAGAATGTGCTTTATGTTCTCTTAGCTCTTTGCCTGATGACTGTTTCCATCTTTTTAACGCTAACCTTTTACACAAAAAAGAAAGAAGAAAAAAAAAAGCAAGCAATTATTATCTCTGCTTTGTCTTAGTATAAGTATTGCTATCAAGGAGAGCTAACAGGATTATTGCTAGGCTTTACCATAAAATAGACCTTATTCAGATTTTCATTCCATATTTCCTAAACTCAGCAGGACTTTGCAAGTCTTCACTGGGATCAAGAGGCATCTAGTGCTAAACATTTTTGCTTGCTTTTCTTACATTTAAATCTGTAGGAGAAATTACTCATTAATAAACTCTGTTAGGAACATGTTACTAATTGGAGTGCTCTTCACAAATGTTTCTGTTGCAGTCTTGCTTTTATTAGTAGCTCCTCTTTCTTAAGCATACATCTATCACAGGGCTCACAAATATGAATGCCAGTGCCTAAGTACCTAATTTTGTGAGATATTGTTTCCCGTATGCCTGCGTATATAGCTTTGAAAATGTGGATAATTCACACACAATGGGAGAGATTTTTCTTCTTGAATTTTTTTGTGTAACTGGCACTGGGGCATACATCTCTAAGTAATTTCTAAGGACAGGTTAACAGGTTTCATGCATGAGAATATGGCAGTCTGTTCCCAAACATAGCCATGCACAATAGTCCGTGCTGAAAGTATGCTGGATAACTGCCATTTCAAAGATTATTTAACCTTTTTTAAGAGAAAAGGATTTGGGGAAATTGCACTTTAAAATAACAGAGATATCTCTCGCTTACTTTTATGCTGCTCTGCCAGGGCGGCAATTGTTAGTAATCTATGTCTTCCAAAACATGCTGGTATTTAGAGGTAGTTAATTTATACTTAATCCTTATTGATTCATCTGTATTTTTATTTGATCACTTAATACTAATACAAGCAAACATGCTTAAAGAGGTGATTTCTGGCTTTTCTGTCTGCCCTGGCTCGGACAGGGAAATGTGCAAAGCATTTAGTATGCCCTTGTGCAAAAGAGAGCCTCTGCAGGTCTCCAGAGCTTCAAAGCCCTGTATACATTGGTCATGAATAAGGTCTCTCTCTGCATGCTGCTGCATTAGGTGAGACGGTCTTTTTTGCTGGCTTGCTGTTGAGGAAATCTGTATTCGAGACATCCAGTTTCACCCTCTGGCGATAGTTAACATTTGTTTTGGCTCTTGTCAGTGTTGAGCATTTGTGAGCTGGCTCTTCTTGCACTCCCTCACACTAATGAGAATGTATTTACCAATGGGAACTATTTTTCTCTTTATTTTGTTCTCGCTCAGGAGCCCCAAACTACAGTAATCCACAACCCTGATGGAAATAAGGTATTCGGAAAGAATCAACTCCATCTTGCTTTTCCACACCACACATTTCATCCACTATTCCACAACAAAGTAGGGCCATTCCAGGAATTTATCAAAGAAAATCTCATTCCCGCATTTGTTACACCTGGTGTCTCTTGAGCCTCTTTTCATCTGTGTTCACCTGCTTCATGTGTCCTGCTGATTGCTGAGCCTCCAAAGCTCATGGGGGAGTCGTAGCAATTGGCTGAGTTCAGCACCCTGTGCAGCCAGGCTCGGGGAGTGTGGTGTCTCTCTCATTTCAGCCAAAAATGCTGCAGTCTAAGTAAAAACAAAGAATGCTGTTCTCAGAGTGTGGTGAGATTATACTGATGAGTTTTATGTGTAGTTGTCACCTTAGATAAAGATGTCATTTCAGTTTATCCCATCTGCTGTTTCTCAGCATGCTTATACACCATGTTGTGATATGTCTTTCGCACAGGACTTTGGTTTTCTTCCATAACATCACTGGGCAGTTTCAAAAAAATTTTAACATTTCAAGTCACAAAGAGGTCTTTTAATTTTTATACATTTTCTTCATGCTCTTTTCTTTTTCTTGTGTATTGTGATGTTTGCATTTGGCAACTGATTCCTAAACTGTGTTTTGTTTTGTTTTTTTCATGCATGGACTTGAAAAGGGCCAGGAAACATCATTTACATATAACACATGTTCCTAGGTTTCCTGGAAAAAATTTACTCTTCAACAAAAGTTTCATTGTTTACAGTGTAGATATAAAGAATTGACATTTCCTTTATCTAGTCTTAACTACTTGTGGTTATTTCACATGAGAAGGATTGAATCTGAGTGAAAAAATAATGCATGCAGACATTTCTCAAGCATGAAAATACTGATGGTCTGTATTGTGCTTGTGTATCCCATTCCTTTATGTACCTTGCATCTGTCAAACATAGAGCTTTTATTTTCATGTTCCTACTTTTTCAGCTCCCCAATTTTAAACTCATAGGCAACAAACAGCCTGTGTTTGAACACTAGTTTAATCTTTATCACTGAAGTCCACTAAAGATCAGAAAACCCAGATAAAATATTGGCATGACTACATCTACTTGACTTTATTATGTAATCATAGCAGTTAAGATACTCAGTGTCCCAAAAGGTCACAGCAAACAAGCAAACTACTAAATGTGGAGAGTTACTCCTAAATTTATCTGAAAGACTGATTGTTGTAGTATGGCAACTGGAGTGGATGCTTCAGTATTGCAGGCTACATCTGCATTTTAGCTTGTGCATGGTGTTTACAACTTGTATTGGGGGGGTGGGGGTGGGTGTGTTTACTCATAAGTACTTTATCTAATATTTTAAGTGATAGAGCATGATATGTCAGTTCAGTGTTGAGTGAAACGTCTAATGCCAGCCAGTTCAGGAAAAGCATGGTGACTTGTTCAGTTCCGTTTGTGTGTGAATTAATTCATGTAGTTTTATTTATGGATGCACATATGTTTTGTTTTCTTAAGGTTTGAGTAATGCATTAACCATTTTGAACATTCCATCAGCTCAGCCTTGTGAGGACACAGTAAATAAAGGGCACTGTCAAATTTACCTTTTATTATTTCATTGCAAAATCCTTTTAAGAGATAAATACAATACCAGTCCTATGTTTTGTCTCAAATAAAAATAGACCAGTTAATCCTTTTTTCTATCGAGCTATGAATTAAAATATATATATATATTGATTCTACTTTTCAAGAAAGTATACACATTTAAAAAAAAAAAGTTTAAAAACTTCTGTGTACCTATTAGATTTGACAGTGTCCTGTTTAATTTGTCTGTAATATTTCATGTTTCTGGTAATTCATAAAGGTCTGAGATACAGTATCCTTGCTTTTTTAACAGTGTGGTGGCTTAAGTATAAACTGTCTGATAGATCAGTCATTCTTCTACATGACAGCTTGTTTGAAGAGTACTACTACAAAGATACCTTAGTTTGTCAAAGTCATGATTGTATATTTATCAATTCTCTGTCTCCTTCAAAAAAAATTTTATGACAAAAACAGAATAAAAATGACAGAAACTGATCCAATATCCTTAAAATCACTGGGAGACGTTGTTTTAATACACATTGCATAAGTCATGTGAACAGAAAAACAGTTGTAAATTGTAGCATGCAGAAGTCTGCATATTTAAAAGTTGGCACGGAATGACTTATTTTTCACAGTTGATATAGTCACTAAGCTTAAAATGGCAAGCTCTCCTACTTGGCTGAGGTCATTCATATAACATTTCAGATGGACTTTGTGCAGTTGGATGTTAAAGAAAAAAGTTTCCTTTACATTCCTGTGAAGTAAAAGCACTAACGGCAGGAAATGTATTTATGTTCCCTATTGTAGACAATGGCAGTGTTTGACATCAGTTTCAGGTGGAAATGTCTTAATCAGTGTGTGACCATTTGTTTGTGAATTACATCCCACCCTGCTTCAAGGCTTTGCATGATATCTGTAACTAACTGTAATTTTCAAAGGCACACAAATAAGGCTTGGCTTGTTTTATACATTCTACTTGTATTTACTTCTCAACAGGAATCAACAGAGAGTTCCAATACAACCATTGAAGATGAGGATGTGAAAGGTATGATTTTAAGCTTGAAACATTTGGAGAAGCAATAACATGAGTTGTGTGAATGTATTTCATTAGGTCATTAAACACAGAAACTTATAATGAGTCTCAAGAGAGAATACTTGCTTAAAAGAAATTACTTTTATGCTCTTCTGTGTAACTTCTGACATGTTTCAGACTTACCTTTGACTTTTCATTTCCCAAAACACCATTTGCCATGATGTTTTGGAATGCAGAATATAAAGTTACCGTTTATTAACTAAGATAGTAGTTCCAGAAATAACAGTAGTAGATTAAAAATGTGTAAGCCAGTGCTTTGTAACTCCTACTTAGTTTATGTATTTTTAGCATGCATTTGTGTTTTGCGTTTGCTTTTTTTTTTCCCCCGATATCACCATTTTAATTTTTATTCTGTTCAGATGCCAGTGTTTTTTCATGTTTCTCTTTTGTTGTGTCCATACACTTACTTTAATCTGCTTTTATTCTTTAAAAAACTAAAATTGATTTTTTTATAAAATTAGTTCTGTAACTTCACAGATATAATTTTTGTTTCCATTTTTGCCCTCTAAATATTATACTGTGATGTTACTCATAATTACTTTAATAACATTGTGTTTTAAAACAAAGGGTTTAAAAAAAGAGTATTAGGTTTGTGTATCTTTCCTTCACAAAAAAGATTGGTTTTCAGCCTCAAAGAACAATGTTATACATACAGGTGAAACACAAGCCAGATATGATGGCAAAGATAAAATGTGGAGAATGGAGAAGGGAATTCTTAAGTGAACCATCATAATAATGAGTTTGCTTTACATTGGAAGTACTATAATGCCTAAGTCACTGCTAAAAGCAAGTATTAGCAAAGCTGTACTCCTGAAACACAGACTTGAATCTGCTGAAGAGCTTCATTTTCCTCTGAAGAGCATGGAATTGTTTTAGAATCTAGAAGGGAATCAAACATTAAGTAGTTAGAATTGTATCAAAAATATCTAGTGCTTAGTTTCTGACTGGTAGAACAGGTGCTATGCATGTTTGATAAAAATACCAGTATTGCCAGAGTAATGAACTGATAGTGTAAGCATGAAAGCACAGTCTGCTGGTAGCGGCTGTCCAAGGAGCACAGTGTTGAAAATGCAGATTTTACACTATACTGCGTATGAGATGCATTGGGTATTTACGTCATGGCAGCTTAGCTCAGGCTTGCACCGGAGAGCAGAGCAAGCCTGTGGCAGAGCCCAGCATCTTGTTTCTGCTGCCGCTCTTATGCTGCTTCTGGAGAGGCTGAGTTGCTCAGCTGCTGTACAGGCTAATATCTGCAGTCTGCTGCACTGCACTAATTTTCTCTACTTCTGCATAGTTGGTGTTCCCTCGGTGAAGACTTTTTATCCACTGCTAGTAGCAATGCAGCTATAAATTGCGACTTACAGTACTATATGAGCTGCAGTTAGCTCTAATGAAGTCACTGATGTTGGCGCTTTGTTCTCAAAGTTTCAGTGAATCATTTCACCTCCACTTGAACAAAGCCTTGGGTGGTTAACAGCCAGTACCTGCTCACTTTAAATAACAACATAGTGATAGCTGTTTGAGTTAATGCCAAGTAATGGCTTGGAGAACAATTACAGGTATCTGCAGCTGATACAGAGGAAAATACAGTGTAATTTACCTTTATTCATAACACTTAGTGTTACTTCCTTTAAACTATTATGTGTAGTTTAGCAACTAACCTCATTAAATGGATAATTTAATTATAGGGCCTCTGGATGATGATTTAACATGATGTTATAACAGTAGGATTTTTATAAAATTCTGTCTGAAGCTTAGCACACAGAATTATATCTCAGGAACACAATTCTAAGAAAAACAACAATGAAAACGTTGTGCCTAATTCTTTTAGATGATTCTGTGGTATCACAGTTAAGAGCAGATTGCATGGACATGATGTACTTTATTCCCAAAACAGAAAAGAGAATCTTATGGTAATTACAGGTCTGAGACAAGGTGCTGTTTGTGTCCTTCTCTTTGCCATAGCTTAGTGACAGATGTAAAATGTTTAGCAGATGAAGTTTTCTGTTATTTGTAGATTCCTGACCCTTTGCTACATAATAGTGATACAAAGGACATAAAGTGGATAAACTAGTGAGATGAGCTGAGGCTGTACTCAAGAGAGGGTGTTGCATTGTGTGTTTTCGGGAGACTGCAGAAGGAGGAGCTGAAAGATGTCAACTGCACTTCCAGAAGAGGAGGCAGAATAGTGTCCTATTGCTCTTCACCTGCTTTGGTGGGAAGGTGGGATGCTTTCTCCCCACTGAGAATGACAGTTTGAACTAGTAACCTCTGGGATGATCACGATAACCACATAAACTGATGCAGCTGCTTCAGCATCAAGTCTAACACATGGAGGTGCCACTATCCTGTTCACCAGACACCAAAGTGCACATTTTATTCCAGTGTATAGGGATTTCATCTTCTGTTTATTTAAAACCAAGTATAATCCCCCTGTTATTAATTGCTTGCAATCTTGCTTGTTTTTCACTTTTTAGTATTCCTCTCACACTTCAGAGTCTTTACACTGGAGGCTGCTTTTCAGATTGTTTTATTATAAATTAAAGTTAACAGTACCCTGAGTGTCTAATTTCTAGAATGATTCAGGGAATAGGCAATCCTGAAACCCTGACATCTATTATAAACTCAAGCTTCATGCTTTAGCAAGGCACTTAGGAAAGATATTTTCCCCCCCTACACCAAACTTGACATCTGGGTATAGATTTTCTAGGACAACAGTGAGGAAGCTGTTCTCTTGTCAGGAACAGCAATTGGCTGCAGATGGAGATAAGACACTGATAGGAACGAATGGATTTCAGAGGTAGCAGAGAGAATTCTCTGGGATTACTGACTGTCTGGGTCCTTATGCGTATGCTCAGGGTGATGCATGTTTCCCACCTTAGGTGACAAAGGACCTTAAAAATCTTTTTGCTTTTCTTCGCAGCATGGAGCACAACATGGGAAGAGGTTCTCTCCTTCCTGCAAAGAGAAGGGAAATGGGGATGCCACTCTGTAACTGAAAAGTAGTATTAGCATATGTTTTATAGTATTGCAGTGTTTCCCACACCTTGCAGAGAACAACCCTTCTTTGCAAAGGCGTGCAATCTATGCACTTTACTCCTCCTCCTAGTATTCTAACACCATGCATAGATTGCACAAACAAGTACAAGGTTCCTTCCTTTGTACAGACTACCAGCCCACACATATTTAAAACGTTCATCTCTGCATCAAGTGGTTTTCTTACTTTTTATTATTTGACCCTTTTAAAGTTGTATGGATCATGTGAACCTGTGTGGGATAGAGTATCTCCAGCACAGTTGTGTTTTTATGTGCCCTGTGAGAGTGTGCGTGCATATGCATGTCTGTAAAAAATATTACAGATGTTACAATTCATTAAGAAACCTAGCAATTAAAAAAAAGAGGTCTTCAATCAGCTATCTCAAATGTGTCTTTAAGAACAGATTCTTATCTCATATCTATCAGGGAATGCATACAGCATTCTCCTCTCATGTCAAATATTTTCGGTTTTTAACTTAAGACAGTAAAATCAGGCTTACTTTTCATTTGTTATTTATTGAAAATCTTAGTGTCTGTAACTTTGTCTTGTTCATGTATGCATTTACATCTTTTAAGATGAACATTTATTTTACTAGAAACAGTGCTTGGTAAATAATAGTGAGCTTTAATAATTCAAGGAGAAAGCTAATTCTAGAATTTGAGTTTGAAATTACTTGAAGCTGTAGTTCAGGTTCCTATCTAACATAAATTTTTGACATTAACCATTGATCATGGGCTTATTTGCATGACAGTGATCCCTCCTAAATATAAGGACAAGAGTGGAGAGAAAGAACATACTGAAAACTGCACTGTA
Source organism: Athene noctua (assembly GCF_965140245.1). NCBI lineage: Eukaryota > Metazoa > Chordata > Aves > Strigiformes > Strigidae > Athene > Athene noctua. Next base: position 48,509,106 of record NC_134040.1, read on the forward strand.
GGCAATGCCCTCTCCTGGGATTGCTTGTGAGATTTCTCCTTCCTTTAGTGATGAGACTGGAACTCATTGGGAGCATCTCTTTGATACGAGATTGGTATATTGTTTTCAGTAATGCTGTAGAATAACGTAATTATTTTTGGCCAGCAATGCACACAGGCTTTTATGAAGTTGAGTTGTTGAATTTATCATGGTTGGGAAATCTAGATTTCTCATGGTATTTCTTTGCCCCTGGATATGAATTAATGAAAGCACGAGTAAGAATGATGATTCACAATGGGAAAAATTGCTGAGTGTTAGGGCATTTACAGATTAGGTAAATTCTGGCTAATCTGTGCTACTTAATACACCTGTAAGATCTATCGCTTCAAAACATTAACCATTCAGGAGGCATGTATTTTCATATATTGTGCTAATTTATTTCATTTTATACCAGCTGTTTTTATTTTATTTAACAGTAGAAAGAAGCCAATTTAAACTAATCTGTTTGGAACATACTTTTCTGAAAAAAAACCTTCAAATTTCTAAAACCACTTTTTTTAAGGCTCTTTCGAAGCCCTGTATATCTCAGTACTGGAAAAGAGGGATAAATCTGCTGGCATCTGAACAGAGTCATTTATGGCTGCGACCTTTACAGTTGTTCTTGGGCACCCACACTGCCTCCCAAAAGTACGTCATTAACATTGTTTGTGTGCTCAAAGTTTTTTTTAAGTTCTTGTTGCTTGTCATTAAATTACCGTTATTTTTCTTTTGGCCTTCTCTTTTTCTTCCTTCACATCTACTTGACCCTCATGCAGCTCTCACAAAGGAGGGTGACATGGAGAGGTTATGTTCCACCCACCACTCCTCCTCTTCCATTGCTTCTTCATCTCGCTGGTCACCACCCTTGTCGTGCCCCAGCGGCCGCTCCTGCTGCCAGTGCCTGCTGAGGATTCTGATCACACTCTACCTCTTCATCTTTGTTTGTTCATATGTTGTGTTTCTTTCCATCAATTCAGCGGGCAAGTCCATGAAAAATGCAAACTCAGAGATTCATTCGCTTGAGTCTGAGCTGTCCCACTCCACTCCTTCCTCTGTACTGTGTAAGTTGAGAGACTCATCTGTTCAGATGATCTCTTTTGTCTCTCCTTCTCTTCCCTCCCCATCATCTGACAGTAGCACAAAAAAGGTCAATACTGTGATCTGTTTGATCTAGGAATGACCTTTTCTTAGGGTTTACAAAAGTATGGAGTGTATCTTTTTTAGGTATTTTTTGGCCAGGCTTTATTAATTGTAAAAATATTACCATCAGTTGTAACAGCAGTATAAATAGATAAGTGTTTCAGAAAGCTGTATCTTGCAGAGGTAATCTTTGCACTAGTTTTCAACTTAAGAGATAGGTTTCACTCTCACCTCTTGCTTGGATTCTGGATAGGGGATCTCCAGATTAATTGCCTGTTATGTTTGTGTATGTCATCAAGTTACTTTCTTTGGCATCACCATTGATAAACCAACCTTAAAGCTGCAGTGACAGCTGTTAGCTTGCAGCACTGATTCATGACAACCAAAAAGTTTCATACTTTGATTAGTAGGATATCTGTGATGATTAGTGATCAATTAACTCTAAAAACCATCTTTAGAGTGAGGATACTATGTCTGAGCAGTTTAAATATGGGAGGAAAAAGGCATTGTGTTAGTAGCTTGTATACTTGTATAAAAGGCCTGGGTATACGCACTTCTTGTTTATAAATTAACTCAGAAATTCTTTAGAGTGGAGGGACCTTGTGAGTTGAAATGGGAAATGACTTCCGAGGAATGTAGGTTCTGATCCTGCATCCTGTGTGTGTTAGGGTGTTTACACTCATACTAAGAATGGGCATTTGCACTGGTAAGGGTGAGATCCAGATGGGCCCTTGGAAACATAAGCTGTGTGTAATTGCTCTGAACTTTATTTTAAATTTGAGTGGAATTTTTGGTAGGTGCAACTAATGCAGATGAGCAAGAAATCGGTCCCTGAGATGATGGGCTGTCTCTGGTCATGACTGTTGACAGGTGATGTTGAAAGATTGGCTTCATTCCAAGGGAGCAACAGGATAGTATATGTCAATATATAGATGACAATACATTATACTAGAACTACAAATACCAACAGCATGAACTGCACAAAACCTTAAAGAAGAGAGGAATTAATAGGAAAGACATGGACCTGTGTAACATTCAAAGCTAACGCATCAGTAACATATGTCATAAGGCTTTTATTCCAGACACATTATATATCCCCAGAAAATTTATTATGTACCCAGCATTTTCAGATTTGAATGACAGCAGCTTCACATTTCCAGCTTCATTGGTTAGTTAATAGTGCTGAGACCACTGTTAACATCTAAACATAGATGTTTGTTACTAATTTTATTACCAAGCTGAGAAACAGAGGTACCTCAGGTAATACCACTATCTTGAAAAAAAGTAGATTGTTTCCGTGAAAGAGCATGGTGCAGACATGGCATAGTATGTACATACAGTGACATTTTAAGGAAGTGAATGATCTCATATTTATTTTGTTCATTCTGTGACTTCAGAAACAAGCACACTTCTTTGCCACTTTGTTTCACAAAATAAACTCAAAAATACCATTAAAACGTGCAGGTAGAATTCAGTTTAAGGAATGCAACAACAACCAAATTAAACAACCGTCTGCTATGAGGCAGGAAGATTATTGCATGAAACTATTCTGGTAAAGCTACTTGGTGGAGACTTGATGCTACTATACATCTGACAGTTAGTCTACCAACTCAGTTTTGTTTAAATGATTTAAAGATGTACTGGGTCTGGCTGAGCTGGCATTGGTTTTCCCCTGTAGCAGCCCTCACGGTGCTGTGGTTTATGCTGGGAGCTGGCAGGGTGTTGGTAGCACCCTGGTGTTGTGGCTACTGCTGAGCAGTGCTTACACAGCACCAAGGCTCTTCCCGACAGTCTTTCCCTACCCTACCTCCCAGTGGGACGGTGTGGGCAAGATCTTGGGAGGGGACACAGCCTGGACAGCTGACCTGAACCGACCAAAGGGATATTCCATACCACATGGCGTCTGCTCAGTATAAAGCTGGGAGAAAGGAGGAAGGGGCTGGGGTCACCCTTGGTCCTCCGAGGCAACCAGATGTGTATGGGAGCCCTGATTCCTGAGAAGGCCCGACAGCACCTCTTCATGAGAAGTAGAGAATAAATCTGTTTTCTTTCTGCTTCCATGCATGGACCTTTTCTTTGCTTTGCTTACATTAAAACTGCTATTGTTTTACCCATAAGGGTTGGGGTTTTTTTTCTAACTTATTTTCTTTCCCCTCTTTGCCCTGTTGAGAAAGAAGGGGGAAGAGAGGGAAGTGATAGAGCGACTTGGTGGGTATCTGGCATTTAGCCAAGGTCAAACCACCACAACAGAGCAGAAATTTATAATTTTCCAAAACACTAGTAGGCAGAACAGCAGAAGTTAACCCAATGTTTGAATGTGTACCAGACTTGCTTGTATTTTTTTATTCTGATACTTCAAAATAACTTCATCCCAGTAATGGAAATATTTAATTTCATTACATAACTAAGTTTAGTGACCAGAGAAACTATAAAGTCCCTGTAACCGCACCTGTCCTCAACTTAGTTTTAAAAATGTGCAGTTCTGGTGTAATATGATTTTAGAAATGGCCATGATGTGCTGTGTTTCCCGTAGCTGTACATTTAATAGGAATCAGCAGTCATATGGCCTGAGAAAATTCAGAAAACCAGAAGTAGTTAATTGTCTATCAAGAATAGGATTAATTCAAGTACAGGTAAAAAGAACTTAAGTGCTGAGAGGACATTAGGAACATGATGGGCTGTTAGGATAAAAACTGCTGGTATGGCTGATAGAAGATGTGTTTGTGCTAACATCCTTTTGAAGTGTTTTGTTGCGATAGTTCTAATGATCTGTTTTAGAATTGTGATACAGATTGTAGAGGTCTCTGCACTGTTACTGTAAAGAGTGTGTTGGAGTTGTGTGCATTTGGCAAACTTGCATTCACCAGAGAAAAGATAACTACTACAAACAGCTATAGTAATTAATAGTTTTCACTAGCAGTGAGCAGTGTTTAAAAATCAGTGAAAGTTAATACTGCTGAGACTTTTTTGATAAACTGCGTGGAAGTTACTGGGCTTGCTGGCAACAATAAAGGCTCAAGTGATTATGATTTTTAAATTACATCACAGGAGAATTCAAGTCAGTGTTTTTGAAAAGAAAATTTGAGAATTTAGAAGAAAAAAAATTATACAGTGAAGTCAGACTACAAATTTTAGGATGGGAGGTGGCGGTCAGAGGCACTTGCAGTTTCATTATGTCAAAAGTGTCTGGGAAATGAGAAGGGCTTCAAAGATTAGCTGGATGAATACCGATACCTGACAGCTAGTTCATGACAGCACAGTGGTAAGAAGGTGGGAACCAAAATAGTCTACAGTGTTAGCTCAGTGTAGTGTGAAACTGACTTCACTGTTTGTTGTTAAGTAGCAATTATAATTATCAGTATACATTATAATTATAAATAAGAAAAATACTGGTTTCTTAGCTGGTAAACTTGATAGGTTTTAATCTGCTGTCACAGACATAGGAAAAAGATGATGTAAATGTAGTGTGTTGAGAAAAGACTAGTTGAGGAAGGATTATCACAAAGTTAAAGTAAGTCCCAGAGAATAAAACATCTCCATTCCATCCCTAAGTGCTTAAGGTATTGAAGAATAGATTTTCAAAGGTAACACAGTTTTCCTATGAGTAAAATAGGCAAATGCCACATTTCTTAGAATTATTGTTTGGGGATTATTATTTTTATGATCATCATCATCATCTCTAACACGTCTCATTGCTTTTTAAAGCTTATTTAAAAGGAAAGAGATACAGAATTGAGGGTTATTGATTTTCCATTGTAAAACACTAGTGTACAACAACAAGATTTCTTTGAATTGATGGACCGATTAGGTAGGAGCGCAGTTTAAATGAAAATGTGCACAACAGCAAAGCTTGTTAATGTCTCAGTTATCAAGACTTTAAACATCATTTCTTGAGAGAGCAGCCAGATTCCATGATTAATGTAACACGTTGAGAAACCATAATGCAGTATCTTGTAAGTGCAATGACCATGATACAGATTTGTTCTGTGATTGTAGTGGATTTGTCATTAAAAAATAAATGTTTGCCAACATTTGCCGCACAGTAATTACTATTTGTACTAATATACTAATTGTATGGTAGCTCCAAGAAGATAGCATCTTTACAAATAATTAATTTCATATAAATAAAAATAAACTATGTAGGACATATGACAAGTTGCTTACATCACATTATGATACAGGCTTAAATAGGGGATGCATTCACTTTGTTTGATCTTTTTTGTCAGTATAGGGTGGAAAAGTGCTGGGATAATTTTTCAGTTATTTGCCTACATATCTACTGAATTTTTTATTTTTTTTTTTTCATTAGGCAAGTAATAGGCTTACAGGTTTTCAGAAAGGTGAAAGACAGTTGATAGCCTAAAAAAAATTCTGCAAACCATCCATCCATATCATAGTTTGATGAATCAGAGTGAATCTTTGAAATCAGCAGGCACTAAGAAGAGATGTCTTAGGTCATATCAAAGTTTAAGGATAAGCAGTGGAATGACAGATAAGCTCTGATCTTACATAAACTAAATTTTTATAAACTTTCTGAATGAGAAGTCCACTAGAGCATGCCTTGTCATGGGAGGGTCCAGGTATTTTTTATGTAGATCTGAGATTCAATCAGTCATTTATTCATGCAGCACCTTCTTTTATTTTCTTCACAGAACTTACTTTCTTGGAATACTTGTGGAATAAATTGTAAGAAAAATGATCACAGAGAATTTTCAAATATTGATGTGAAGAAAATGAATTGAAAAACACTTTGTTACTTTTGTTGTATTCCTCTGCTTCTGGAATAGCAGTCCATGCTGTAAAGTTAAATGACTGTGAGGTCACACCTCAATTCCTGTGTTCAGTTTTGGGCCCCTCACTACAGAAAGGACATTGAATGACTCGAGCGTGTCCAGAGAAGGGCAACGGAGCTGGTGCAGGGTCTGGAGCACAGGTCGTAGGAGGAGCGGCTGAGGGAACTGGGGGTGTTTAGTCTGGAGAAGAGGAGGCTGAGGGGAGACCTCATCGCCCTCTACAGCTCCCTGAAAGGAGGTTGCAGAGAGCTGGGGATGAGTCTGTTTATCCAAGTAGCAAGTGAAAGGACAAAAGGTAATGGCCTCAAGTTGTGCCAGGGAAAGTTTAGACTGGATATTAGGAAACATTTCTTTACAGAACCCATCCCTAGAGGTGTTTAAGAGTCAGGCTGACATAACGCTTAGGGATATTGTGTAGTTGAGAACTGTCAATGTTAGGTTAAGTGTTGGACTAGGTGATCAAGTTCTTTTCCAACCTAGATGATTCTGTGACATCTGGTGCATCCGCATAGCCAGGGTTCATTATACAACACAGGATAAAATTTCTAGTCTCCTCCTCTTTCTTTTCAAACTTTGGTTATTTCAGAGTATGCTTTCCATCTAATTGCTGTTCATTGGCTGATGTTCAGATTCGAAATGAAGCTAGGTTCTCCCATACTGTGCCGTTCAATTTTAGCAAACCAATGTCACCTTGATAAGGACTATACTGTTTTAAAATGATAGCGCAATGGGTAGGATTTCTCCCCACAGATTTAGACATCCTCCACAATGTAGATGCCTATATTTGAGCTATGTGTCTAGACTCCCTTTAGTCAATGCAAATAGGTCAGATGAGTCACACTTGTCTTAAACATCTATTTTAGTATGTGATGAATTGTGCCCTGAAAGTGCTTGCTTCTCTCCATTGACTAAGGGAGGGGAGTTGAGAAAACCAACTCACTTGTCTGTAGTTACGCATGTCCAAAATGTGAGATTAACCCAGTCTGATGTGTACCAAGATATGCAGTTAAGAGTACTGAGTCAAAATGTTTCAAGGCTTTTTTCCTTGAGAAACAACATGTGAGCAAGTAAGAAGCAAAATCATTTTAATTGTCTTCTAGTTCATGTGCTAATCTGTAAAGAGGCTACCTCACTCTTCCGGAAAGGTGCTCTACTGCTTGGCAGGGATTTCATAGCTGTTTCAAAGCAAACAATAGTAAGGGGTATGCAGTTCCCTGATTTGGGTATTATATAGAAGATTAAGGTGATCTGTCTTTGCTGTGGATTTCACAGGCCCTGTTGCAGGTGCGTTCTGCACTGAGCTTATTTGATAAGGTATTTTCTGAAAGACCAAAATTACTGTTTTTATACTTCTCTAGTATGATGACTGTTTCTAGGATTATTTTGTATTAAAAGAAATAATGTCAAAGCACAATTAAAAAGGTGTATTCCTACTTCTGTAAGATCAGTGGGGTAATTGATAACTATTCCAGTATGGTAATTACATAGTCAATCATCTATAATATTGATAGCAATAGAAAGATACTCCAATATCTGAAAGAAGCATAAAGTGTTCTATTATTATTTTCAGAACAAAAATACTGGTGTCAGTTTTGAAAAAATTAATGGATAATATGGTGGTCAATCAGCTGCCAAAGATTCTTTTTTGTTTCACAAAACATTAAGTTTTGGGTATGTGTATTTCTGAATACTTCATTTTCACATATCTACAGCTCATTTTTATTCTACACCTTCTCTCTGCAATTAAAATACCAAAATATCCATTGCTCCTGTCTGATTCTTATAGACTGAGTTTACAAATGTTGCTTGGGGCTACTGGAAGGGAAGAAAAGCCCCATAGCTCCCTCCTATAAAAGCAGGGTTTGTTGTTTTGTACTTTCTTTTCTTTCCTGTGATACTTGATTTCATTAGCTGTGAGATTGTGCCTTGTAGGTTGAAGGCATTTATAGTGTTAGATGCTTTCTAAGTAAATGGTGTTCTTACTTAGTGTTCTTTAGATATTGGTGTTAATGGTGGTCTTTAATTATGAAAGATAATCTTTAATTATGAAAGATATCCCCACCCTGTAGTTGAGTGGGGAAGAAAGGTAGTGAAATATAGCTAGAGGTTAATAACTCATTTAAAGTTAACCTATGTACTACAGCAGTGCTGGAGAAATTGGCTAAACTTATGTTAGAAAATGTTCTGGTTTGTTCTTTTCTTCTTATTTGGTCTTTTTGTAGATTGTCTTCATAGTATTTTTGCTTGACTGCCTTTGTATTAGTCATATACCATCTCACTTGCCAAAGCAGGTGTCATATCTTTCTGAACTGTTAATATCTTACTACCTTGACTCTCTGACCCTACAGGGATAAAGGCTATATTTGGAGAGTAGGTCCATGGTCTTTTCTTTAATGTGTTTACTTCACCCATATTCTGAGCAAAGAATGTCAGCTACCATGTTTTCCACACAAGTTTGCCATTTTATGGTAGCTTTCTGCTATACTATCTGCAGTCTTTTTTATTATTTTTTTTTCAAGAAAATGGCCATATTTAACACCTTTAACTTCTTTTAGTAATGGTACTCCCCTCACACCTCAGTTGTTTTAAAAACACCAAATGTATTTTGCTAAGTAATCCTTTGTTTACAGAGATTATATCAATTTATGCCATAGAAAGCCATTGCATATTCTAAGACAGCCTAGATGAGTCAGGCTTTAATTTATCAACTGGGTCGTACCATACCCCTTAGAAAAAGGAACTGAACAAGTTTTATCAGAACGCCATTAAAATTTTTGCATTTGCCTCCTGTCTCTTAGAGTGTTTTTGTCATTTATCAGACAAACTCTTACATGCCGTAAGACTAGATATAGTCCATGCACTCTGAATGTGATATATTAAAAGGGAGAGGATAAGGCAGCCATAATACGCATAGTTGATTGATGCCAAAGAAACTTTTGATTCAGTCTGATCATCTCATCACACTGTGAGAGAACATATAGATCTTTGGATTGCTTTAACCAAAGCCTGAAGTACATTATTTAGGAAGTTCTTACTGAACATCAAATAAAAAGTATAATAGCATAAAATTGACGCGTTTGGCAAACAATGTAATTCTTCTAGAATTGAATACAAGCAAAGTTTACTATCAGATTTTTAAAAAAATCAAATTAAAATGGTGATTGTAAGTGACAGTTATTGTAAGTGACAAGTCTATGGGACTGGATGGGATACACCCAAGGGTGCTGAAGGAGCTGGCTGGGGTGCTCGCCAAGCTGCTTTCCATCACTTACCAGCAGTCCTGGCTGACCGGGGAGGTCCCGACTGACTGGAAATTGGCCAATGTGACGCCCATCTATAAAAAGGGTCGGAAGGATGACCCGTGAAATTACAGGCCTATCACCTTGACTTTGGTGCCTGGGAAGCTGATGGAGCAGCTCATCCTGAGTACCATCATGCAACACGTGAGGGACAACCGGATGATCAGGCCCAGTCAGCATGGGTTTATGAAAGGCAGGTCCTGCCTGACAAACCTGATCTCCTTCTATGACAGGGTGACCTGCGTATTGGATGAGGGAAAGGCTGTGGATATTGTCTACCTTGACTTTAGCAAGGCCTTTGACACTGTTTCCCACAGTATTTTCCTGGCAAAACTGGCTACTCGTGTCTTGGATGGGCACACACTTTGCTGGGTAAAAAACTGTCTGGATGGCCGGGCCCAGAGAGTTGTGGTGAATGGAGTTAAATCCGGTTGGTGGCCGGTCACGAGTGGTGTCCCCCAGGGCTCGGTGTTGGGGCCACTCCTGTTTAACATCTTTATTGATGATCTAGACGAGGGCATCGAGTGCACCCTCAGTCAGTTTGCAGATGACACCAAGTTGGGTGGGAGTGTTGATCTGCTCGAGGGTAGGGAGGCTCTGCAGAGAGACCTGGACAGGCTGGAGCCATGGGCTGAGGCCAGCTGGAGGAGTTTCAATCAGGCCAAATGCCGGGGGCTGCCCTTGGGCCACAACAACCCCCAGCAGCGCTACAGGCTTGGGGAGGAGTGGCTGGAGAGCTGCCAGTCAGAGAGGGACCTGGGGGTGCTGATTGACAGCCCGATGAACAGGAGCCAGCAGCGTGCCCAGGTGGCCAAGAAGGCCAATGGCATCCTGGCTTGTGTCAGCAATAGCGTGGCCAGCAGGGACAGGGAAGGGATCTGACCCCTGTACTCGGCACTGGTGAGGCCGCCCCTCGATTCCTGTGTTCAGTTTTGGGCCCCTCACTACAAAAAGGACATTGAATGACTCGAGCGTGTCCAGAGAAGGGCAACGGAGCTGGTGCAGGGTCTGGAGCACAGGTCGTATGGGGAGTGGCTGAGGGAACTGGGGGGGTTTAGTCTGGAGAAGAGGAGGTTGAGGGGAGACCTCATCGCCCTCTACAGCTCCCTGAAAGGAGGTTGCAGAGAGAATGGGATGAGTCTCTTTAACCAAGTAATAAGAGATAGGACAAGAGGGAATGGCCTCGAGTTGTGCCAGGGAAGGTTTAGACTGGATATCAGGAAACACTTCTTCACAGAAGGGGTTGTTGGGCGTTGGAATGTGCTGCCCAGGGCGGTGGTGGAGTCCCCATCCCTGGAGGTGTTTAAGAGTCGGGTCGACATAGTGCTGAGGGATCTGGTGTAGTTGGGAACTGTCAGTGTTAGTTTAACGGTTGGGCTGGGTGATCTTCAAGGTCTTTTCCAACCTAGATGATTCTGTGATTCTGTTATCTGGCACATGGGAACTGGCCAAATGCCTCTTCCCTAATGTCTCATGTTTGCTTGTCCTTGTGTAGTTTGTAATGTATATTTAGATAGAAAAAGGAATGGGAGGTTTGAAAGAGCATATGTTAAGTGGATTCCATCAAATTTATAATAAAAATTTGCTAATTTTCTTACTGCTTTAATAAGTGCCAAGTATTTCTGTCAGATGTTGCCTGCAGTAGCGTGACCTCGTTCCTAGCAATATCCATTTCACTTTGGTTCATCTTCATTGCCCTCCCTATTTCTTCCTTTGCAGTAAGGAAAAGCACAAGTATTTGACTTGATTCACGTGGCTGCCAAGTCATGGCTGCATTTTCATTCTCATTGCTTTCCAGTCTCCTTCCAATTTTCTGTTATTGTATTCCAGTTCTTCCCTGTCTCCTTTCTTTTCCTCCCTCCCAGGCTAAACCTCTGCTTCCTAGACAGTGTATTTATAGGCTGAAATACTTTTGGTCTATATTTGTACTCTTGTCTCCCTGCACCCACATGCATACCTACACAAAAAGAATAAAATGCTAAGGTAAAAAAGATTCCCCAAAACAATCAGTAAGAGTTTTGTGTAAAATCACAGTGACTACTAAGATTTTTAATTATTCTTTGATATCTGATGTTACTGAATATTTTATACTGCCTTGTTCGTGACCATTTCTTGTAATGTTCTCTTTTGCTTTTAAATGAGTAAGGACTGAGAATGAGGGGGTTGCACACAGGACAAATAATTTCTGGAACTCCAGATTCTAAATTATACTCCACTCTTTGACTCTTGGTCACTGCCAATGAAATTGCATATCAGATCACTAAATTGTAAGAAATCTAATTTTCTAACACATGTCTAATTATTTGTGTGTTGCTGAAAGGGAAGAGTAGCATAGTTCCTTTCCTATACAGTTTCACATGGTGCTTGTAATTTTGTAGAAAAATTGACAAGTGAGTTGGAAGGCAGATGTTTTGGCAACATCTTTCTATTCCTGACAGTCCACTTTGAGAACTGCAAAGTCTTTCCACGAGTACTGGAAGAACTGATGCGAGTGCTGGAGTTGGACAGTGATTGATTTGAGCCAGTGATCCTGCCTTAATCTCCTTTACTTACTTTGCTGGCCTGTAAGAGCTTCCTGATGGATATGTTTTGTATTCCATGGACAGCTCAGCAGACACAGCTCTACTAGGTGTTAGGATTGACCAGAGAAACTTTGCTGGAACCGTATTCTGTAATACTAGGTGACTTTTATCAGAAACCTTCATGAAAATATGTGTCCCACTTCAATTTCATTTTGGAAGAAAAAACAGGAAAAAAAGAACAATTTGGAAATACAGTTCAATTTCTTCCTTCTGGGCTTGATGTTGAATTATATCTTGTAATGTAGTATACGATCAAAGGTATGATCGAAATGGAACATTTTGATTGACCCAAAACAATTTTTAAAAGTGTCTTAGCAAAAATTTCCATTTTTACTCAGATTGAAATCAAGTTTCAAAATCTCAAAGATTTGCAGAGAGGAACTTCTGTCATTCACATTCGTTTAACTCATAGTATTGAAGGTACAGATGTCAGTGAGTGGGGTTACCATTCGACTTAATTGAGCTGTTGCACACCATTCATTTAAAACAAACCAAAACACCTTAATAAGCCTCTGAGCTTGTATCACAGAATGTTGTGTGAATATATTCAGATATTCACTGTGATTTGCTGTTCCCTCTCAGAGTATATATAACATGTAAGTTAACTGTGGGATTCTCATGGTAAAATGTCAAACAGAAATGAATGATGTCAGTGAAAAAGGGAATATTGCCAATTGTCTCTAGCCAAATGAAAGTAAAATTGTGTCCACATGGTTTCATGTTTCCTGTGTTTGGAAACTATAACACCTTTGTAGATGTTTTCATTGCTTACATTGTTATCCTCTAACGTGATCTCATGATTATGTAGCAGCTCACCAGAGATTTGTACCTCATTTTCCACTGTCTGATTTAATAGTCTGTGATTTCCCAGTCTCTGATTAGAATGTGTTACCCGGTTATTTAAACAAATCCTTTAGTTTAGTTATATGTATATGAGATGTTGCATGCAAAACTTGTGATTTCCTCACTGCATGAAGTCTGCATATTCTGGATTTCTTTTTGCCAGCTTTTTCTAACACTGCATCACTATCTCCTACTCAGCCATCCTACCACTTGGCTTGTGCTGACAATCCCATACAGTGTCCACAGTTTGGTCTATATTGTTTAAACATATGACAATGGAGTCATTGCTGATCTGCAATCAAGACATCTCTTTGTTAAAATTCTTTGTTCTTTCCACAGTCTTTGTAGAAAATTAAAGCAATTCATACTTGAAATATTCTTACCCATCATGCTATCTAGTAGTCAAGAACTACTCACAGAAAGCCTTATTAGACCTTTATATCCACTTTTTTCTCCATCACTTATTTCTTGCTGGGATTTTTTTTTGGTGCTTTTTATCTGAATATATTAGGTGGGCACTTACTAAAACAGATGGTGGAGCGTAAAACAAATTAAAAGGTTCTTTAACACCGTGATGACAGTTCCTGCAGTACAGCATTGGAGGCTTGCATTCTGCCTGTGCTCCCCACATTTTCTTTTTGAAGAAGAATGTGAGCTCTTTCAATACTTTGGCTTTAACATTCCAAGCATATTTGCGTGTGTGTGTGTGTGTGTTAATAGTCCAGTCCACATGTAGGAGTGTGCAGGAAATTACAACTATTGCTTGCTTGCACAAGAAAGCTACTACAGCTTGGCTGCTTGCATTTCCTTCTATTTCAAGCTTGGTCTTCCAAATTGATTTCCTGAGGCTTAATAAGGAGTTGAATGTAAATCCTTACAAATGTACCAGTAAAATCTCTCTCCCTTACCAATTTAGTATTAAACTAAAAAAAAAAATCTGTATTTGGGAATAGTGCCAGTCTGGTTGAACTTCATCACTGTAAGGTTGAACTTTACCAAATTATAAATGTACAGTGCAAAAATATAAACATCTGTTTCTCAAAAAACCAAATTTTTAAAAGTAGAAGTCAGTTTTCAAAGTGAAGTCAGATTTTCCATCTTGATAAAGTCTCTTAAACTTTGCCCTTCTAGAGTAACTGATACTAGTAATAACCATACCACTGTGCAGGAATTTGTTTACTCTGCACTGGTTTAGTATACCTCCTATCAACATTAACAAATACCGAACTGTGAGCTTATTTCACAGGAGAAACTGTTTCACATACTTTAGCCTTTGAAGCATATGCAAACACTGCTTGAGTTTGAATATTCTTACTGGAAATACATATTCTGCTTGTTGTTTTTGATGTATTATTCTTCTGTTACTATTTAGCACTTTACTATTTATTAGTTAGTAGATTTACCGTAATATTGCCAAGTGATCTACTTGAGATTTATTGTACTATAGCTGCATTAAGCATTTTACAAGCAAAAGAGGCACAATCACAGAAGTCAGAGCTGAAAGACACTGTGTTGTAGTTAGACCTGTGTGGATGTGGATGCATTATAGGTAATTGACAAGCTTTGCACCAGAGGATCTTGATTATAGGCTTAAGGCCTAAATTTCTCTTTACTTAAATGTACACATTTGGCCAAAGTGAACACCAAGTGTTACAAAGATTCCTGAAAATCAGTGTTAGACACTTGAAAGGTAAAGGTCCCGTGTGTATATGAAACATTAGAGCATTGCTTGTAAAACAATAATCAGTTTCCTTTAATTTGAAGTTAAAAGTTGGAGTTGGGGTTTGGTTTTGTTTTGATTTTTAAGCAGCAGATCCTTCAGTAAAGGAAAGATGATTAGAAGCATGATAGGAAAGTGGGCTGATCTTCATGTGTTTACTTTTCTCATGAATACAGGAGTACATTGAAGCCAAACCAGTGTAAAGCAGCAATATAACATCATGTCCTTTGGTCACAGAAAAGGAAGAGAAATGGCCATTGTGCCAACTGAGGAATGACAGGATACCTTTGTTACGGTTGTTCTTCTGACAGCCTTTCAGCTGTCACCTTCCACTTTGCCTTCCATTTTAAGAGTTGTATTTGTATCTCTCTCTAGCTCGTAAGCAGGAGATTATCAAGGTTACTGAGCAGCTGATTGAAGCTATCAACAATGGGGACTTTGAAGCTTACACGTAAGTTTTCTCTTTTAGGAGGGAGTGAGGAGGCAATGTACTTGTCACTGTATATGTAAATATGCATATTTATATGGAGTGTGTGTGTTTGTGTTTATGTATTGTTGAAGTTCATTCTCAGATGCCCCCAAGAAACATAAGACGTGTTCATTGCTGCTTTGCCCTGGCTTTACATGAGCCTGTTTGCCAATTTCAGAGGAGCTGCTAGTGTAAATCCTGTGTAATACTTTGCTGAGACAGGTCATAATCCTGATAGAAAAAATGCAGTGATCTATCTTGGCATACAAAAGTAAAGTCAAGTTTGTGATTTAGAACCCAGAGAACACAGTAGAAGTTTCTTCTAGCAGAAAATTTTTATTGAATGTAGAGAAGGATATTAGCTAGGATACCATTTGTACTTCAAAGTGTGAAAGACCACATGAAATTTAGGTTCCACCGCCCTCGACTGAGCAATGTGCAAGAATTTGCTTGGGGAAAGTGGACTGATTTCTCTCTCAACTTTTCTCTGCAGAGACACAGTTTCATTGCTGCTTCTCTTCCTACCTCAAAAAATAGTTTAAAAAGTAAAGGAAAGACTTTCTCAGCATTTCTTTAGGTCTCTCGTGTTTCTCTGGGTGAATTCTCTCATGTTGCAGCACAAGCCTCACAGTTCTACATCAACACTGCTTGTCCTGTTAAAGGCTTGCCAGCACTAAACTTTAGTTTGACATGATCACATTAAAACCTTTGTTGTATGAATGTCAAATGGAAACTTCTTCCAAATTCTTAAAGAAAAAAGTAATTTCACTTAAATAATAATGTGACATAAAAATGTCCTTTGGATAGTACAGAAGCACTTTTCAGAGTCATAACTACAAATTCTTACCATTGACTTGTGGAGCCTTCTTTGGCAGTCTTTTATTTGGTCAAAGATGTTTGATAGGAAATCTAGTCCACCTAAAGCAAGATGCCAAATTTAGTAATTTAGGTGAAACCGAAACTCCATTATTTCTCACCATTTAAGCTCTATTTTTTTCCAGTGTGGTGGCACAGGGAAGTAACATAGCTGATGGGAATAAAGGAAACATTTAAAAAGTAAACTCTCCAAAGTTGTGTTACATAACTGCATATGTTTATTACAGAATTTCCTCTTTTCCACAGAAAAATCTGTGATCCAGGCCTTACATCTTTTGAACCTGAAGCTTTGGGAAATCTAGTAGAAGGGATGGACTTTCACCGGTTTTACTTTGAAAATGGTAAACATTCCTTTCTCATCTCTGTTAATCTTCATCTGTTCCTTGTGATTGTGTTTCTCTAGCTGGATTAGCATTTTGATTTGGGAGATAATTGATTTGGGCAGGTGAAGGAAGGTTTGTTTTTTTTCAGAATTCTGCTATATGTGTTTTTCTGTCTGTTTCTACTGCACTCATTCACACATCATAGGGCACCTTGGGTAGCAAGGGAAAGTTTCAGGTATTTGGAAAGAGAAAGTCAAGTTGTATAAAAGAAAAAACAAACAAACCATAGATAAGTCATTCTCTTTTCTTTTTTTTTTTTTTTTTTTTTCCATTGGGGGAAAAGAGAAAATCATGCTGTGAGTATACTTAAAGGTCACAAATTGTGTAATTACAATGATTTCAACTAACAGTCAGCACTTCCAGTGAGTACATGATTTATTGGGGAAATCATTGTAGAGGCTCAGTCTATACAGCTGAGGATCTGATCAGCTGTCTTTTATGTATTTGGGAGGTGGGGTATATGTACATATATATATATATATATATGAAAACATCAGTATATATGTTTATATATATATATATATATATATATTACAATCATGTCAGGTATTAGAAAGAAAAATTACCCATAAAGTGGGTTTCATAAAGTTTTGGAGGATTATGTAAAGTAGGTAACCATTTTAGAGCACACTTGATTCAAAAGGAAATAAATATTGTAAATGAAGATATCAGTTTATCCAGTAATTTCTGAGGAATGACTGATCATAAAATGGGATTATCATATTCCTAAATTCTCTTCCATTTCCACAACAGCATTTGTTTTCCTTAAACAAGATACACCATATTTTCCTTAAAATGTTTCCTTTCATTCCACTTGCTTTTTAGTTTTTATAGATACTAGCACTTAAGAAAATGTCACAAGAGTGAGTTAAAAGCTGAATTATTTTAACTGAAAATATTAAGTACAAATGTCATTAGATATTAAACACAGCAGTGATATAGGTAGTATTGGAAAAACTCAACTGGGAAACTCAAGGTGGTGGCCCCACTTTATTTAATCCATATATGCACATGGATTAAATGATATCTAATACTTAACATTTGATTGGTTTCCATATAGGAAAGGGGAAAACATACTTTATGCTCTGAGTGTGCTCATTTCTACAATGTACTTGAACTAGTTGTCAGTCATGATTATCAGTAAACAATAATTATTACTTTGTATCTGCAAAGCTTGAGGGTTTCTTTGTAAAATGGGGTATGATGAGTTATTTTGGCTTACGTAGGGAAAATTTAATTTATCCTCCGTGTGTGTGTTTGTTTCCTAGCTTTATCCAAAAGTAATAAGCCAATCCACACCATTATCCTCAATCCTCACGTCCACCTTGTGGGTGACGATGCTGCTTGCATTGCATATATACGACTCACACAGTACATGGATGGAAGTGGGATGCCAAAGACTATGCAGTCAGAGGAAACACGAGTCTGGCACCGTCGTGATGGGAAATGGCAGAACGTTCATTTTCACCGTTCAGGGTCACCAACAGTACCTATCAAGTAAGAAACAATTCAGACCACGAGTTTAAACTATGTAGGTCAGACCAGATAGTCTAATAGCTGCTTTTGGCCTTAAAAACTATGAAACCATCCTCTTGATCGTGTAATTTTTTGTGGTCATTTATGCAATGTGCATTACATTTAGTAGTGTGCATTTAGTATTGGTACAAATATTTCTAAAGTAATGCTTTTTTTGTTGTTTTCAACTGTCATGCCCAGTGATCCAACTGAACTGACAGCTTGAAGAATAGAAAAATGTTTTCACGTAGATAAGACTTGATACAAGTCACACAAAATAGGATTGGAAAAGCTGAAATAGAATTTCAGGAAAACCTGAAAAAATAAAAAGCAATAGGATATGTGGAGCTCTTAAAGCTGACTGGAAGGTTTCAAGGAAAAAAGTATCCCTGTTCTGAAAAACTGAAATTTGAGTAATATTTGTTGTGATTTCCAGCCACTTCTACTTACTCAGGCCTAGTTATGCTTGCTGGAAGTTGATTTTGAGCCATTTACATATTTACTTTGTAAATTAAGTCATACAAGCACCCATCATATTCTTAACTTTTCCCACACTCTTTCTTTAACTGCTGAATAGTCCCTGTCTAATAGTTATGACATTTATGTGGGTAAGCCTCAGAACTCTCCCATCACTGTTTTTCTCTTTTGTTCATTCAGGCATCTCTGCATGCCCTCTCATACCCTCAGAGTCATGCCGTGACTCAACGCACACAAACCTGAATTTCTTGAGCCAGATTTTCAGCAGTGTAAATTACAGCATGCTCATAGTTGCAATAACAAGATAAAGTCACAGCTTCTTCAAGAGGTTCTGCTCAAGTCTTTTGCTTTTCTTCTGCTTTCAGCCTTTGCTAATGCTACTGTGTCCCCCAGAGCCCAACCTCACTGACTTCTGGCTTAGGTTTAGGGTGTTTCCAAATTAGGCAGCACTGGTGTAGGCCTTGGTTTGCTCAAGTGTGAGACCTTTCTGTAGGATATAATTACATTTGTGTGAAGTGTCTTAATGTAGACAGAGGCTGAATTTCCTGGCGTGGATGAGAGATAAGAGCTTTGATTTCATCCTTCAAACTTCATCATGTCCCATATTCTACTTCTTGCAACACTACTCTCCCATATGATATAATACTTGATAAAGAAGATGATAGAATGACGTGTTAAACTTCAGAGGGGATGATTTTTTTTTTTTAATTTAGGAAAAAAACCTAATTTGATTACCTAGTGATAACTATTGTATTTTATTTAAAAATGTGAAACCAATGGGAGCAGGAACCATGTTGTCCTTTGTTTTTCACATTCCAGCTGCACTGCCAATGTTTAAACAGGTAATACTGAAAGAGTAGTTACATTTTCTTGAAATGTAGTGTTATGTAGATTTTTGATGTTTTCATATAGGAGTGTTTTGTCAAAGGGTCTTACCTGGGTATGTGTAGAGCCAGAAAGCATAAGTGAAACAGGTTCACCTGTCCCAGTGCAATCTAGAGAGTGTTTATAGCGGAGTGACATGAATTGGACTAGAGAATTATTTAATCTTCTCCTTTGTTGGTTTGGGTTTTTTTCTTCTCTGTTTTTTGAGAAGGGTTTTATTTTGGGGGCTGTCAATTTTTTTTTAATTTAACCATATTTATAGGAAACAATCCTAAAGAGAAAAGGCGTTTATGGCATACATTTTTAGATACCTCACCTTTCAGACTGCACATCTCAAGGGAATGCAGTCATATGTACAAACCTGAGATTTGCCCCTCAGAAGTAGTGGCAGTGTTTAGAACTTATGTGATGTCAGTTCTTTACAGCTCCTCATGCTCTCTAATAAGGATAAGGATTTCTGGGACTGCTGAGGATGGAAGAAGAAGCTGAGAGGTAATTTTTTTGAGACTGAAGGGTTATGTCTGTGTCAGTGGGTATTCTGAGCCTATGGGGTCAGACAAAGAAGATTTCAGGATTGTGAGAGGGTATCCAAGCTGATAAGGTCACAGAGGAGGAGTAGTGGCTCTAAGCCTTAGAGCATGGCTAAGACTTATGGAGGGATGCTCTGAGATTGCAATATAGCCGTAGATATGTATCCCCTATGTAGCACTGGCAACGATATCACTAAATCCCTTACCTAACCCTCATCTTGAATTTGGAGGGCTTTTGGGGACTTGCTAATATCACTCTTCTAAAATATCATTGGTCTGATGGTTAGAAACCTTGATTTCCAATCTAAATTTTGGTTGGATTCAGTATATCCTTGATTATTCTTATTTCATTGCTGTTCTCCTATACTGATATGAGCTGTTTTACATGAATGCTGATTAGATCACTTCCCACCTTCTGTTTTTGTAGGGTAAATAAACAATGCTACTTGGTTGGCTTTTTTGGATAGGATCTCCGTTTCCCTGGCTACCTTAATAGGTCTTGACTGTCTTTTCTGGTCTGAGGTTTGTCTTTTCATTAACTTGAGTTCTTCTGAAATACCACGTACAGGTCAGGGCTTTACTTAACTTCACAGTATCTGTCTTTTCCCTGTTGAGAATGCTACATTTGCTATGTTCTGGCATGATTTTTGCACTTTTGTCATCTACATCACATCAGCAGATCCTCTTAAGACAGCCACATATTTATCATTCACTGTTATTTCCAACCGATGAGTATGCAGAAACTTTTGCTGAGCGTGCAGCTTTGTACTTCCTAGTATTATATGTAACATTTCTGGATTACCCAGCCCTCAAGGTTATTTAGCGGTTCAAGCACAATACTCTTGTTTCCCTTTGTATTTATAGAGCCTTCCACCTAAGTGTAAGTATACTACATGAAATCAATCCTACTGCTTGTGCTCAGGTCATTGGAAAAGACTAGTGAGTCTCCTCCAGGTTGATAGTTCCCCGTTCAGCACAAGCATTGTCATTTTTCTTTTAGACATTTTACATATTCTTTCTTTAATCCCCAACTTCTCAGGTTTAACTGGTAGATTCCCATGTAGCACTGTGCTAGAACTCACCTTCTATAACCCATCCTGACCATTTTTTAGACTGCCTTGAACATCAACCTTACTTTTCCCAGTCAGAGCAGCAGTGTACCAATAATTCCATTTTGGGAAAACTACGGAAGAAATATAATTAAAATATTGTTCTAGATTATCCTTCCTTTCTTTTGTAGTATTTGTAATTCATACAGTCTACAGATATTTATATAATTATTACCAATGCACAGTAGCTAATAATGGCACTTCCATAAGGAAAATGTATCTTAACACATAATGTCTGAAGAAGAATTTCGAATCTAATAAATTTGCAAAAGCAATTATAGCTGTGATCTGCTTTTGCAAACGTAATATCCTAGATTATGTCATATCAGTTGCTGCAAACACAGTAGCTTATTTGGTTTCAGGACTACAGTAAGGAGTGTGCATAAATCTAAGGACAGAACTGAGCTCTTTGGTACCTAGAGGTATATGGAAATGTTTCCTTATGACAGATAATTTATTTGGAAAAGAATATGAGCACAAATGTATATTTAGTTTATAAATAAATTTTATTTGTAGTTTTTCCTGCGAGTCAGAAAAGACAAGCTTTGGTTTCTGTCTTGTCCATTGTTTTTCTCTGAGTAATGTGACTGATGGTAGGAAATTTTTCTCTGTATTCCATGTTCTTAGGAACTTGTGCTAATGTGTTTCTGCAGAACTGTGTCTGCATGTATACAGAGAGAGGACCTGAATGATATAGGCAGTCAAAGGGCTGTTGGACCTAAAGCTGACTCCCAAACCTAAATTCAGACCTGAGGCTTCCAGCCTTATGTTCCATCACTTATCGTACTTTACAACTTCCTATACTTTCATAAGTTAAATACCAAACAGCAGGAAGACTTAAGTAAAGAGTTTGTTCTGTGTTTGTACAGTGCCTAGCACAGCGGGATCACAATCATGACTTCGACCCCTAGATGCTACGGTAATACAAATGATATTATAAACTGAGTTAGTTAACTACTTGCTTACACATTCCTTTTCTTGATTTTCTCTTTGCCTACGGCTCTAGCATGTCTTGCATGTAAATGACATCTGATTCTTCCTTGTTTACATTGTTCAATTTTTGTATGAGAATCTCTATCCATGGCAGTGTCTGTAATGTATATGCTGATGAAGTAAGTTAAAGTCAGAGATTCACATCTGAATTCTGTCCTCTCTCCTTTAAGAAATTGATTAAGTTGCTTTGGCTTCCTGCCACAGTTTCTTTTTTTTATTTTAATGGCCTCTCTGGCACGTTGTAAAGATGGAAAATGTCTGTAAAGTGGTTTGAAGAATAAAAGAATGCTTTGCCTGAGTGTTTGGGGGTTTTTTCCCTTGGTTTTCTTCACAATACTGTGTTAAATGATCTTGAGAATTTTTTTAATAGTATTGGATAACATGTGAGCATGTATTGTTATCTGGTGGTGATGTTACTTCAGTAATGGCAATTTGTTCTTTTTTTTTTTCCTTCCTCCTAGCTAAAAATATCAGCGGTGCCGCTCTTGCATTTTCTGTACCCAACGCACCTGGTTGATTACCATCTTGGCCATCCCGTTCTCTTCATGCATGTTTCTGAGTGCATGAAGTTGTGAAGGTTCTTCATGTAAAACATTTGTGATGCACCATGTTGCTGTATATTCCATCTGTACACTGTTAACATTACAATGAAGGTGATGTTCCATGCAAATAGAGAATAACAAGGCATAAAAGACAAAAAAATACTTGATGGACAGCAGTAGATACAGAACACATTTGTCACTTCCTCCATTTATGCCAAGTTTTGACAGACAACTTAAAAAACTATCCTGTTTATTAAAAAAAAAAGAAAAAAAAAAAGAAAAACTATGTTTTACCCTCTTTTTTTAAGACCTGTTTTTTGACTCCTCCTTTTCCTCCAAGTCCCAGGATTTTGCTTTGGTTCTGTTAGGAATGGTTAGGATTTCCGCTGGCAGCTCCATTACTGTAAAAGAGATTTTTATTACAGCATGTAGATAGACGAAATCACTGATAAATGTGGAAGTGATAATATCTTGGCTTTGTACCAGCTGAAGCCTTCTTAGTTTAATAGTCTATGTAAACTGGAAAAATCTCATAATTTGCTGGCTTGGTCATTTCAGAATTAGCTGTCAACATTCTGATGAGCCAGCAGCTTCTTTTTTTTCTTTTGAGTCTTTATGTTTGCTTTCTTACTATGCTAATTGAAAATTTCTGTTGGGTGAATGAGAAAAATTAAAAATTGTAAGCAACTAAGTGATGATTGAGGGGCAGGTTTTGAGAATTAAAATGGAAGAATAGAGAAAGATTTTTATCACTTTTAGGGTGTACTGTAAATTTTTTAAGGAGGCTTTAAAAAATATAAAATTTTGGTTAAATATAGACCAGTTGTGTGGTTAATACACTTGAGAAATATTAGGCCTTAAAAGCTTAGTATGAAGAACTTACTTACATTACACTGCTGCTGTTGCTTCTCTGGAAATGTATTGTGGATACACCGGCTTTCTAGTGAGACTACCACTTTACCACAGATCTGTTTCTCCCCCCTCTTCCCCCTCAATCTGCTCTTGGTTTCTTAAAATCCTCACTCAGTGCACAGTATCAGGGGTGACAGTCTTTGCAGCATTACTAACTTGTTTTGGCCCTTGATTCGTTGCTGCAAGTGCCTGTACACTGCACGGGTAATGCTCCCAGTGTCAGTTCAGAACAGAAACTTCTAACAGGGACTACCATTGCTTCCCTTGTGTTGCTGTAAAAATACATCCTTGCAAGCATCTAGGTTTATTCCCTTCCATTTTTAATAGAAAAATACAGGGATCGGTTATTTCTTGTTTTTTTTTTTTCATTTGTAATTTTTCCATTATCAACAGGGCTAACTGTTTTCTGCAGCGCTGTATAGTGCATGATATCTCAATTGATGTCCTTTTTAGCGGTTAAAAATTTACAACTCGGCAGCCTGAAGTTTTTAATATGGAAAAGCTTCCTAATTTGTATCATTTCACCTTTCTGTGTTGATTACTAATCAAAAGCAGTTCTTAAACATTTCGATGTTGTTACTAGTGGATGTATGGTAGATGGATTTAAGCTTCTCTGATAATTACTACATGATTTTAAACAATATATATTTAAAATAAGCATCTACAATAAATGTGTTGAGCCATATTAACCTGCCAATGGAATCTGTGAAAAAAGTAATGGCCTCATTTTTTTTCTCATTAATTTCTTTACCTTCTTTTTTTTTTTTTGTGAAGCGGCTATAAGTGGCATAACTGTATTTAAAATTAACAAATTAGGTGTAGGGTGGTTTTTTTATACTTCTAACATAGCATGTGGTGTTGACGTATTACTGTAGACCAAGTTTGTCTTCCACACCAAGACGTGAGGAAATTGTGATTTGTTCTCTCCACCACAACTGAATTATACACTTATCTTCTGTCATTTTGGAACACTGCAGTTTACCATGGGACACAGTGTACATATTTCTTGCCATAATGGTAAATGATTGATATATTTAAGGATTAATAAATTTGTGATTTCTGCTGACATTGTGCTTGTGTTTTGATTTCCCAATTGTGATTCTTTTCACTGGAAAATGTGTAGTGTCTGAATTAAGAAGTCAGAGACACAGATGCAGTTTCTTATGAGGTGAATTTGCAGCTTGAAATTTTGAGTGTTTGTTTTTTCATGACTTGTCTTTTGGTCAGTTCTTAACTGCCCTTCTCGAAGATCCAATTGTACACCATTTATGCTGGACTTTGTTTCATATGCTCAACCTGTAACACAAGATGCTGTAAGAGCAGTTACTGTGTGTTTAGCAATGCAGACCATAAAATGCATTAAAGTCCATAAATAATTAGCATTTAAATCAATGTACCATTTTAAAAGCTTTCATATACGTCTTTAGTGATTTTAGGCTTTCTCATCCTATGCTGAGCCACAACTGAGAACAGTCCTTTATACCAACAGAAAAGAAGGACCGAGGGGGTGGAGGA
Source organism: Athene noctua (assembly GCF_965140245.1). Classification (NCBI taxonomy): domain Eukaryota; kingdom Metazoa; phylum Chordata; class Aves; order Strigiformes; family Strigidae; genus Athene; species Athene noctua. Next base: position 48,533,707 of record NC_134040.1, read on the forward strand.
GATGAGACAACTTCCAGCTTTCATGGGTCATGAAATGCAGAGCTGGATCATTTCTCTGGTTCTGTGCCAGGGGCAGCATAGTTGAAAGCTAGACCTGTAGCAACGGCATTGGTGTGGCAGTGGTCCAGGAGTACTGCCTGTTGAAGGAGCAAGAGCATAATCTTGGCTGTGTGAGAATTTTAGTGCTTCCTTTTGTGTGGCATTTTGCTATGTATTTGTAAGCAAAAAAGAAAGATAGTTAAGAGAGAGCTCAGAGGTTTGGAATGTTTCGGTAACCCCAGAGGAAACAAAAGTGGTTTAGTCTGTTGGGAGGTTTTATATTTTGTCCTATCACTTCTACCTACTTTGTTTACTCATTTTTTCCACTAAATGCTATTCCAGAAATCAGTTTGACTTCCATTTTAACTGTGTGCTTGCAGTAAGCTGTTTGACAGCAGTGGAATTGCTACTGATTTCAGGTATGTAGAGAAGAAGAGAGATCAGTGTATAAAGCATAATGATGAGGGCCAGGGTGGGGAGAACACATTTACTAAATATCAGGTTGAAGATTTGGTAGAGGGACAGTGGGGTTTTGGTGTTGGGGTTTTTTTGTTGTCCTTTTATCGCACAAATGTTTTAATATGCTGCCTCCTGGTGGCTTCTTGTAATGATGTCTTTTATTTAGAAGTGCACAAGGAGATGCTATTTGTTCTGAGCAGAAATGAACCCAGTGTTTTTATGCATTCACTTTTTTAATGTAAGGAACACAGAATATTTCAGAGGCTGAAAATTTCCTTTTCCTGGGTCTTGAATATACACTATGCACAACCTGAATGAATCAGATTGATTCCATTTTCTAAAAATGGGCTCCCAGAACACAGTTAAGAAAATATACATCTGTCTCCTAGAGTTGTATATTAAATCTGGAATTAATTGTGTCAAAGATTACTGCTTGTTCAGTGTGCTACTAATCCTTTGTAATGTATTGTTTCTTTGGATTGTGTGCTCACAGAAAACCATTACTACGTCCTTCTCAAGACTTTTCTTTCTGTCTTCTCAAATTTGTACAGTCATACTTTATACGTACCTCATCTTAAGAAAATACTATTAGTCAAAAAATTAACTGTATTAGGTGGAGGATTGATCCAAATTTCTTCAGGAGATTCAGCTTCTTTCTTCCTAACAAATTATTGGTAAAATACAGACAGCTGTGAGTAAATAGGTTAAAAGTTCAGTGCTGCAAGGTCCAACTGCTAAACGTCAGGTTCCTGCAGGGAGAGCTGCTATAGTAGAGGCCTGACACGCCTGTGCAGGAGTATACGGAGGTTTTGATCTCCATGAGAGGGGAGACTTACTTTTCCTGAGGACTTATATATGCCTTGCATGTATAGCAGATTAGAAGTCTTTCCTCTCTTCTCTCTCTTGCACAGATATCCATGGCCGAGCAAAACAATTTGCAGGATCTGCTTCCAAGACAGCGTGCAAGTAAAGGAGAATGCAGCAGTTCTGCATGCTGGTATGCTGCAGAGCAGCAGTAAAAGGCTGCTTGTTTCTAGCATGTTCTTGTCCAGACTCTGAACCCAGGCAAAAGGCACTGCAGACAGTAAGTTTGGGGAAGATATGAACATTTAATCACACAGTGTGAGGGGAGGAGAATGCAAAAAAGACAAGCTGATAAAAAACAAGGTTTACAAGGTGAAGAGAGAGCAGTATTTCCATATTTACAGAAATACTGCATCCTTTCTTTAAAGATGTTGCCAGAATGCAGCTGTGGAGCTGGACCATTTTGTGAACTAACTGGAAATTTGGCCCATATGAGCTGTTTCATCATAAAGACCTCTAAATAGTTAATAAAAATAGATAGCTGAATGTGGCAAGTGGTTGGAACAAGGTTGTTTCCCTTAGAATAACAAGGGCTGAGTCCGCATAGCCACAGAATATTCTCTGAAAAGTTACTTTAAATTGTAGTGTAGAATTTATCAGGAATCTGACACACCTTGTGACAGCTAAGGGCCTAGGTCTTGTAATTGCTCACTTCTGCTATTCCCTGAACTCAGCCCATAGTGGAAAGATGCTGTCTCATGTCAGGGCAGAAGAAACAGCAACATGTATCACAGAGTTCCCTGCTCACTCTCAGGTATTTCCCAGTGTCCTATAAAGCTGGTACAGGAGGAGAGGAGAGCAACATTTATTAATAAACTTACTGCATTCAGAGAGTTCATGGCAAACAAAACAACCCTGAGCTGGGAAGGAAGAGATCACTTCGCTCTTTTACCACTCCTTTTCCCACCCTTCTCAGGCATTCAGTGTTGGCTCTCTGAGAAGACAGCTGCCCAGGACTAAGGCGGTGACAATCACAGATTGCTAAGTAACACACATAGTCAAGGGAGCATGCTAGCAAGCAACCAGCCTGATAGCGGAGGTAAGAGCCCATGTTTGTGTGCCTGACAGCTCATTTTAAAAGCAAGGTTATTGCTGAACATTGGTAAATAAACAGAAGTCAAACCTTTAGTAAGGATGGAGAAGACAGTATTCCCAAGCAGACACCTCTTATGTTACAGCAAGACATCAACTTAAACACCATATAAAACTGTTGTCATGTCCTGGAGGGAGGGTAAGTACCAGAGCAAGAAGCAGTCATTGGATTTATCTTTCCTGTTCTTGTATGCACACAAGAGAGGAAGTAAAGAAAGACACGTCATATCAGCAGGTCTGAAACTAATAATGGTGGTTCCTGTTGTTTTTCTGAACAAAAACTTACTAGAGAGTAAAGTACAGAGGCTGGGCCATGCCAAAACTTGTGTGCGTTTTCATTGTGGCAAACAGAGTTATGGAAAACATGCTAGTTGACCTTCATGGATGAATTCTGTTTCTCATGTGGATACCTGAACTCCAAGCAAGTCTTTACAAGGGAAAAAATATACTAAAACAAAACCCAAACAGTATGTTTGTGTAAAAAGCCCTGCTTATATCCCACTATATTATCAAAATTTTAAGTCATCAAACCACTGTATTACCAAACCAAGATATAGGATCAAATGTCATAAAAGTGCAGATTTATTTTTCTAGTAGTTAAATCGTCATCACATCAACACAGGTAGGCTGAGGGAGTTTAACTTTCTTTTATAGTGACATATGGCTATTCTTTTGGTTTTGAGTAAAAGTAAATATTTTAAAGTAATACATTTTAGTAAATTACAAAGATGATTTATTAATTTGGATATTGTTTGCGGAGCAGATTAATGACAGGTAATGTTTGGTTTAGGTGAATAATTGGCAGCTTTGCTTTCTTTTCCATCTCCTAGCAGCTGCCTAAACACACTAATTTATGAAACCCCCACAGACAGCACTCCCTAAATCTAATCTTACTGAAATGTTATCCTAAGCAGGAGTCTGAATACAGCACAGCACCTTTACACATAATAATAGGGATTGGCAGCATGCCTGGCCGTCTTTGCAGGCTTTATTTCTGATCCTATGGTTGGCCTTGGGGCTGCCTGTAGAATATGGTGTAGATAGGTGTACTTTTAACTCTGATGTGGCAATTTCCATTTCCATGCTTTCATTGTTATTCTTTGTACTGGTAATTTTCACACTGTCTCTCTAGATCCTAGAGAACTAAAGGGTTCTATGAAAGTCGGACAAAATTACCCTTTAGTTAAAGACTTAAATATACTCCATCTACGTATTTTTAAAAACCTAGGAATACTAACTCGTTTCCAGCATCTGAGAGGGACCCACTTCAGGTCTGCTTCTGTTGATCACCTTCAGGAACTTTCTTCACAGCTCCAGGTCACAGCACTTTCACATGATTGAAGCAGTTTCTAAATACAGTTTGAGGCATTTTAAATCATCAGTGAGACCTGGAAAATGTCACATTTGTGGATCATTAGAATGGTAGAATTCAACTGTGTGCTGGTAGTCAAAAAAAAAAAAAAAAATCAAGATGTTACAGCAAGTACCCATGCAAAGAAATCCCTTTTAAAGAGCAGTAATAGATTAATTTTTTTTTTTTTTTTTTAATTCTGCCCTAACTACTTCAGGAAGTGATTAAAATGAAAGAAGAGGGAATTTTATTGTGCAACCCATTCATCCTTCAATAGAAGTGTTTAACTGATAAAGTGTTATGACACTCGAAGTGCAGGTGTGGCAGGCTGGCCTGTGCTGGCCCCTCAGGAGAACTGAAGTGAAATGCCTCTCAAAGCTATCACTGCGGTTTGAAATAGATCTGGGAGCTCAGCAACACAATTCATTTGGTATGAAAATCGTGTTTCATCAAATGTGATTTTTTTCTGTGCACATGGCTGGAAACATAGGTATTGGCACATCGTTCTGTGATCTGCTTTTGGAGGCACTGTTTCAGTCTCCTGCTGGTACCAAACCACTCTGTATAAATAGTTAAATACTCTGTGATAAAGACAGACAAGCACAGCAGCAGCAGACTGATTTCAGGTCCTGGATGTAGAGCACTTTGTCAGGGATCTGGAAGACACAAGTAAGAATTTTTTGCTCTTTTTCATTCAGGCCAGGTATCTGAGTGTAAGTGTCCATTATGTAATGTCAGTGCCATAACCACCAAGTGAATATTTGAGATGACCTTTCTCTGTTTTTTCACTGAAAAATACATAGGGAAGGATCTAGTTTGTGTTTCAATGCAGCTCAAAAAAATTGTCAAAATCTCCCTAATGTCAAGAGCAGAAAGGATCCCTTTCCCTGGGCACCTGCTAACTGAAGGTGCTACAAAGGCTGAAAAATTAATTAACACAAACCTAATGGCAGGAAACATTACAAGTCTCTTCACTTAAGTAAATGTATACATTTGATAATTTCAGTATGTGAGCAGATAAAATAACAAAGGCTTAAAAGTCCTCAGTTGATGCTTTGCTGATCTCTTCTTTATGAGTTTCTCAAGATTAGGACCCTGAGGGACACTAAGAGGCAGCATGGGAGAATATTTACTTTCTCCTCTATAGTTAGATAGGGGATCTTGATGTTTAAGTCTTATCACATTCACACCTTTCTATAAGCACTCTTTCCCTGTTAAGACCAGGTTTTCACACACGACAAGACAGAGTTACTTTACATCCCACAAGTCTTATGCTGTCTGCCAAAAGGATATGTAAGGGGGATATTTGAGAGTGGAAGAGCCAGGGGGATGAGTAGTATACTATTTTCATTAAAAGGCATTAGCAGCTCATGCTACTCATCTCTGAGGAGGAGCAGCTGGCACAAAGATCTAAACATTTTGATGGTGAGAGGAGAAAGCAGTCTGAGGCTTCTCTGTTTTAGATCCCTTCACGCATAGCTGCTGCTCCCTGCCCCTCCACTCGGATGCTCACCTTCCCTCTGTTGCCTGGTGCTTGTGCCCTGCCTTCCCCCTCTTCTCAAACCCTATCACACTCAGAATCACAAAATCACAGAATCATCTAGGTTGGAAAGGACCCTGGAGATCATCTAGTCCAACCGTTCGCCTAGCACAGTTCCCACCTATAGCATATCCTTAAGCTCTAAATTGACCCTACTCTTGAACACCTCCAGGGATGGGGACTCCACCACCTCCCCGGGCAGCCCAATCCAACGCCCAGCAACCCCTTCTGTGAAGAAGTGTTTCCTGATATCCAGTCTAAACCTTCCCTGGCACAACTCGAGGCCATTCCCTCTTGTCCTATCTCTTATTACTTGGTTAAAGAGACTCATCCCCAGCTCTCTGCAACCTCCTTTCAGGTAGCTGTAGAGGGTGATGAGGTCTCCCCTCAGCCTCCTCTTCTCCAGACTAAACCCCCCCAGTTCCCTCAGCCGCTCCCCGTACGACCTGTGCTCCAGACCCTGCACCAGCTTCGCTGCCCTTCTCTGGACACGCTCGAGTCATTCAATGTCCTTTTTGTAGTGAGGGGCCCAAAACTGAACACAGGAATCGAGGGGCGGCCTCACCAGTGCCGAGTACAGGGGTCAGATCCCTTCCCTGTCCCTGCTGGCCACGCTATTGCTGACACAAGCCAGGATGCCATTGGCCTTCTTGGCCACCTGGGCACGCTGCTGGCTCCTGTTCATCGGGCTGTCAATCAGCACCCCCAGGTCCCTCTCTGACTGGCAGCTCTCCAGCCACTCCTCCCCAAGCCTGTAGCGCTGCTGGGGGTTGTTGTGGCCCAGGGGCAGCCCCCGGCATTTGGCCCGATTGAGACTCCTCCAGTTGGCCTCAGCCCACGGCTCCAGCCTGTCCAGGTCTCTCTGCAGAGCCTCCCTACCCTCGAGCAGATCAACACTCCCACCCAACTGGGTGTCATCTGCAAACTGACTGAAGGTGCACTCGATGCCCTCGTCTAGATCATCAATAAAGATGTTAAACAGGAGTGGCCCCAACACCGAGCCCTGGGGGACACCACTCGTGACCAGCCACCAGCTGGATTTAACTCCATTCACCACAACTCTCTGGGCCCAGTCGTCCAGACAGTTTTTTACCCAGCAAAGTGTGCGATTGTCCAAACCTCGAGCAGCCAGTTTTGCCAGGAAAATGTTGTGGGAAACGGTGTCAAAGGCCCTGCTAAAGTCAAGGTAGACAACATCCACAGCCTTTCCCTCATCCAATAAGCAGGTCGTCCTGTCATAGAAGGAGATCAGGTTTGTCAGGCAGGACCTGCCTTTCATAAACCCATGCTGACTGGGCCTGAGCATCTGGTTGTCCCTCATGTGTTGCATGATGGTGTTTAGGATGAGCTGCTCCATCAGCTTCCCAGGTACTGAAGTCAAGCTGACAGGCCTCTAGTTTCCCGGATCGCTCTTCCAACGCTTCTTATAGATGGGCGTCACATTGGCCAATTTCCAGTCTGTCGGGACCTCCCTGTTCAGCCAGGACTGCTGGTAAATGATGGAAAGTGACTTGGCGAGCACCCCAGCCAGCTCCTTCAGCACCCTCGGGTGTATCCCATCCGGTCCCATAGACTTGTGTATGTCTGTGTGATGCAGTAGTCACTGACTGTCTCCTGGATTGCAGGGGGGTCGTTCTCCCAGTCTTTATTCTGGCTGTGGAGGCTGGATTTCATCAGTACAACTAACCTTGCTATTAAAGACTGAGGCAAATAAGGCATTAAGCACCTCAGCCTTCTCCTCATCACTTCTTACCAAATTTCCTCCTGCATCTAGCAGGGGATAGAGACTCTCCCTGGTCTTTTGCTACTGACATATAGAAACATTTCTTGTTGTCCTTAATTGCTGAGACCAAATTAATTTCCATCTGGGCTTTAGCCCTCCTGATTTCTACCCTGCATAGCCTCACAGCCTCTTTGTAATCACTGTGAGTGGCTAGCCCCTTCTTCCATAAGCTGTAAACTCTCCTTTTCTCCCTGAGTTGCAGCCAAAGCTCCCTGTTCAGCCAGGGTGGTCTTCTCTGTCACCGGCTTCTCTTAGAGCGCCTGGGGACCGACTGCTCCTGAGCCATTAACACTTCCTTCTTAAAGAGCACCCAGCCTTCCTGGGCCCCTATACCCTTCAGGATCGTCTCCCAGGGGATCCTTTCAAGCAGGTGCCTAGACAAGACAAAGTCAGCCCGTCTGAAGTCCAGGATGTCAGTTTTGCTTAGCTCTCTCCTGACCTCCCTAAGAATGGAGAACTCTATTATTTTTGTGATCCTCCTCCCTGCCCTTGCAAGAAACCCTGAGATTAGTACCATGTGGCATTTAACATGTTAAAAACATAGTGACAACACGTGCCACTCTTTGAATCATTTGCTTCTTATTATCTGAAACTCCCTTCATTCTCCATATTTTTTCCACTTCCCTTTTATCTCTCTCTTTTATGTGAGACCTGTTCCTGGGGCACAGTCAGCAGCTGGAACATTAGGCAGTATTAAGGGCTTTAGTGTTGCTGTGCTCTGGTGTTGGATTAGGAGGCTTTTAAAAATATTAGCTAATTAATACTATGTCACTGGCAGTAGGCGAGCACCTACCTAGTTTTATGGCTAAAAAACTGACAGTATATAATTTGCCCAAGGCCACAACGTTGATGGATGACAGGGGTTTCTAGGTACAAGGGTGAGTTTCATTCCCTGAATGACAGCAATTACAGTCTGCGTATGAAGGATTTATGACCAGAATTATAAGGAGAGCTTAGAGAGCCTCACACTTGCTCACTGCATGACATGTAGCACGTCATGGCTTGTGGCATTTGCTCGTGTTCCAAGTCCTTGCCATGGGAACCTCTCTGGTTTCCAAGCTGGCAGTGAAGGGGCGGTGTCCCAAATAAGTTCCCTCTGAAAAGCAAGGTTCACATCTATCCTGGCAACTGAAATTAAGCAGTAGTTCCCAAATCTGAGAAAAGCCACATCACAGCATTCTGAGGGCAATACTTGAACTGGGGGTGGCAGCAATGTGCTGCTGTTCTCAACAGAGCATGTGCTAATACCCTGTAAATTTGGAAGGTTATACTAGTTGATTATATTAGCTAAAACCAACTTCCTGCATCTGTCAGCAGTTCAAAGCCAATACATCTGTAAAGCATTAGCAGTATATTTTCTTCGTACATCCTTAAAAAAAAAAAATCAAGTTAAAAAGAAAAAAACACAAAAAATCCCTCTCAGAAAACCCCAAAACTATAGTTAAGGGTTTTTTTCCCACTGATAGTAACGTACAAAAGCAAGAAGAACCTGATTTGATATTTAGCTGCCAGATGAATCTTTCTGAGCTGGCAGTTAGATAAAAGGAGGAGATTTGAGATGGTGATGACTGATGGGGAAGATGTAATTACAAGGTTTCAGTTTTACAGTGACTTGGTAAAAATGTAATGCTATAGTGCGCACTCACACAGGCAGAGTCTGAAGCAGAATAAAAGGTTGTCTGTTTACATATTTTTGAAGAAGTGACTTTTTTTGAAGTTCTTAATAATTTGAGTTTTTCAAACTTCCTATTTCAAAGAGCCTTCTTGGTTCCTGCTGAAACAAATACACTGATAATTTTCAGTTTAAACTTCGATTTGAAGATATTCAGTGAGCTCCTACAGTGAAGGATCATCCTCTTCATCAGTTCATCCAACATGAAAAAGACATTCCTCTGTGAAGAGGCAAGACAAAGGAAACTGATAATTGCAGCATTCTGTTTGCAGATAAGAGCTGACAAAACCTTGAGAGGTTTAGTGACCAGCCCAAGATAGCTAGGCTGCCTGTACTAGGAGATAATATCACATTTTCTGGGTCCTCCTCCAAATCTCTGAGCACAAAAAATCTGTATTAGCTATCCAGATCATCACTGTGAGGTTCTGGTATTTGGCCATTGTTACAAAGCAGACTGCTCCTTTCTGCTGGCTGCAAATGCTTGATGCAGTCTAGAAGCTAATACAATAGAGGTGACAAGCCAAGTAACTGGCATCCTCAGTCTGTAATTAAGTGTGATTGAAAGGAGGAGTTAGGGGCTGTAAAAACTTCTATCCTTCATCTTTTCATTAGCATCTGCTTGCAGAGCTTGATGCTGATTTTCTATTACCTTTCAGAAAAGTGGGCTGGATAACATAGTTTAGATATATTCTTATTATTAGGAGCTGATTCCTTCCATTTGCTACACTTTCACCCTCCTTCCAGGAGGTAGAATTTATGTACACATGCCATGAAAGACATCTCTTCAGTTTATAACTTCCATCTCCTTTGGGGAAGTGTGTCTTTGTGGGAGCTATGAAAAAAATCAAGGCCTATTATATTCTTGTTGCTCCTCAAAGAAAAGATATGAATGTAAAACAAACTAAACCAAGTTGAGTTTTACAATCCAGAGCTTATTGGGGTCTAAGTCCCTACGAGATAATTCACATTTTTAGTTGTCCAAGTAGAAGGAGTTCAATGCACAGCTTGCATGGCTGCAGTCAAGTCATTTCAGCTATGTGCAAACTGCTTTGACCAGAACTGCTGATTTTCATAAAATAATGCATACTTTATGTTATGCTTTGTGGCAAGAGTCTGGTGTGATCAGCTGTCCCACTGCATGGAAATAACCTCAGAGGAAGTATTCATCAATTCTGTGACAATTTATTAGACTACCCACTTTTTATTGTTGTCAGAAGTGACAACTATGATGATGATGATGAAGAATCTGAGCACAGCCTACATAAATGCGTATTTGTATCTATGGGAAACATTCATTTTGCTTCACTGCTGCCAGCCAGTCTGTCTCCTCTCAGGAGTCAGCTTAGGTCAGATGAGTGAGAAATGAGATGCTTTTGATTCATAACTCAGGATAACATTTGAGAAGTTTCTAGATAGGAATACTTTTTAAAGCTGAGCTGCAACTTCTCATAAGAGTTTTGTTTCAGGGAATGAAACAGTGGTTATAGAGAGAGAAAATGAAAGTGTGAGGGAGAAAAATACTGTGTTCATTTCCTCTTTAGACTGTAATTTTCCCCTTCTTTCTCCTTTGCAGTCAAATAATAACATGTGACAGTATAGAAAGAGTACAGCCAGTGTAGGTTTTCTCATCCTCTTCAACACCTATCTTATTTGAACTGTACTTAACAGTCTGAGGTATCATAGATACTGATGAGTAGAGGAAAACTCCAGAATAATACAACCAATTTATAGGCATGTAAATCAGAAAAAAAACCAGTTTTTCTTTAAAAAAGGAAACAATTTTCATAAACATATAATGAACCCAGAAGCATTTCTAGTGAAAGTATAGGACTCATTCTCTAAGTTGGTTTGAAAGTTTGACCATTTTTCTTGCTCACATGGCCTAAAAATTTCAACTGACTGGTACAAGATTTCTTTTCATCATTGTTGTTCATTTCTATTCCTAATTCAAGAATCTGTGAAAGACCAAGAGATCATACATCTCTACAGACAGCTGTGTTCCAGCATCTCATTTCAGTGACCTTCTTCTGGTCAGCCTAACAAACAACTATGTGATAACTGTGGGTAGAAATGCGTTATCTCTGATAAAAAGAGGGAGCAGTTTTATTTTGAAGCTCATCCAAAACTGCCTAAGGTAATTTTGATCATTAACATCTGAGTATACTATGGTTGTGATTTCAGTAGCTTCTGCAAAGAGGAATTTTTTTTATATTGCTAAGCCGATGCCTCAGGGTGCACATATGAATACATTGCGTACTGGCAAATGGCAACCTACAGGTGAAAAGTTCTCTTAATGATGGGTGTAGGTGTTGAAGCGGTATCAGAAATCGTAATAAATAGATAAAATGTGTTCTGTAACTAATAGAAAAGAGGGGATTAGAGAAGTGCTGGGAATGAGTGATGTAAATTAAAAGACTTGGACTCTGATGCAGTCCCTGGTACAAATTTGGGGCTATATTCAGTGGTTTGTATTGAAAAAAATTTCTGTTGAATATTAATTCAAGTCTGATAGCAAAATGATGCTGCAGACTTGGGCTAAGAGCTTAAAATTTGTAAAGGATTTAGAGGTCCGGTTGCTATAAAACTGGGTCTAAATTCCCATATGCAGTTTTACCTATCTCCTCCTACGTAAGTATTTATTCATCCCTCGGGAACAGTCATTTTCCTGTCTCTGTAACATATTTATTTGTAAGTGTTGTCCCCGCACAGGACTTTCTCTTCAACACTGAATTACTATCTATCTGGGAGACTAGCCAGAGAACCTGGACACTGTTCAATATTCAAGTGACTTAATGTTCAGAATCTACAACAGCTTTTCTGGTGTCTTTGATTTCTCAGGCAAGTCCGTAACTGCTACCCCTCTAAAATATGTATTTCAGACTCTCTGTTGCAAAGACAGAAAAATGGCTTGGAGATTTTCAAAGTCAATTTTTTTTTCAGCATGTTGGGAGTAAATGCACAAAACCTACTGCAGTATGCTATTCAACCATGACACTTGCATATTAAAATAAGCAGGCCAGAGAAATTAAGAGCAGAAGTGAAGACCTCTAGGCAACAATGTAATATAATACAGAAAAGATATAACTCAATTGGAAATAGCCATCTGGCACTAACAGCTCATTTATTTAGACTCATATTTCTAGACTGTCTGGCTTTTGGTGAGATGGGAGCAAGGAAAATCCTGACTGCCTGCCAATGGCTATCATTAAAAGCACTATTAAATAAAGCCATTGGTCTACAGCTAAGGAGACACTCAAAACCTTCTCAGTAATCGGAAATGGTTTTAGGAAACTGTTAAGTACCTGAGAAGACAAAGCCAAGCTGGAGGAATCTCGACTTTGTCTTCTCATGTACTTGATAGCTTTCTAAAACCATTTCTGATTATCGAGAAGGTTTTGATAATATGCTACAGGCAATGGTGTAAACAGAGAGGCAATATCACTATGTGTGGCTAAAATACAGCACTCTGCTTTGCATAGAGGAGAAGTATCATTTATGGGCATGCTAAACTAACAAATCTTTCTTTTAAGCAGAACATAACATCTTGCTGTGCCTGAAAACACAACTTGGCATTTAACCTCCATACAGTTGTTATTGCAATGTGGTTGCTTTTAATTACTTTAAACAAACAAGAACAAAGAAAGAAACAAAAAACCCCAACAAAACAACAGAAAACACCTACGACTGTCTTTCCACAGGTTGTAGCATAAGCAGCTGTGTTAAATGCCAGTGTTCTGGTGGAAAATAAACTGTGTACTGCTGAATTTGACAAGCTCAAATACAGAGCAATGAGAGGTGACAGTGGAAAGATGAGAGCAAAGGGACATGGTGGGTAGTTGCCATCTGGCGAAGAATGAGCACTAACACATGATAACATGATCCGTCCACCTGAGTGTTGCCATTTTGGGCAGGGAAAACATCCTGCCTGCCTTCCCCCTCCCCTCTGGTCTCCCAGATGCAGAAGCAGGTTCGACTCTTTCAGTAGGGTCAGGAGCACAGGTTTTGTTTCATGGTCCTGCTCCACCTGAAGTGATCAAGCACAGGCCCCATTCATATGACTGTATTATCCCTTTTCTCATGTCTTGACCCTCCTTTCTGCCATTATTGTACCTCATTTTGTCTGCTTCAGTCCCCTCTTGAGTAAATAACCTACCCCAATTTCTTTTTCCTGGATGGTCCCAGTTTAACTAGATCCATACCCACACTTGGTAGTTCTGATACCATTATCTGGAGGGAATAAGAATATTAGTATTGGTATTATTGTTGTTGTTATTATTCCCTTAGAGGACATAATGGATATGGTTACCTTGCAAGCATCTGCTTCCCATGGGGTCCCTAGTACTCCCCTGCAGTTACCTGTGAGGTCCTAATTCCCTCTTGGGACCCTGTGAAGGGCAAGCATCCCTCATAGCACTGTCCATAACTTTTGTCATCTCCTCACTTGCTTACATGCCTCACCCAGCAATTTCTCATGCCTAGTAGTTTTCCAGATGCTGTTTAGCTGGCATGACCTCCTGGCAGGACCGAGTCAATGGCTTAGTCATTTGCCTGAAACCATAGCAGAGAGCATGTGGTGGGGTGCCTAGTTAAGGATTACCGACTTGTTTGCTGGCAAATGTGTGTGGCACAGCGCTTGCAACTGTACATGTGGAGCAGCAAGGACACAAACTTTCTGTCTGAGATGGGTTATTGGAATGAATGACCCAAAGCTCTTGAAAGCAAAACACAAAGATGGAGTAAATATGTCCTGCGGCACCAGTTAGAAATTACTCATAAAGAATATTGTGCTTTTTAAGAAGTAAAGACTACGGTACTTTCTAATCTCTAAGTCTGTCCCCAGCGTGTACTCAGCTATGTTTTCAGGCTTCATTAGCTGCAATATCTTATATATGAACATTTGGTGGGGGGATTTAATTATTAGTATTTTCCTTTACTGTTTGAAAGAGCAAGTGTAACTGCACCTTGAGCTAAGTTTTCATAGAATCACAGAAGGGTTTGGGTGGGAAGGGACTGTTAAATGTCATATAATCCAATCCCCCTGCAGTAAGTAGGGACACCTTCCACCAGATGAGGTTGCTCAGAGCCTCATCAGGCCTGACCCTGGCCCTGGCGAATGCCTGCACCTGGGGGAGCGAGGGGCGGGTGAGGGACCAGCTGTTCCTCATTCCCCATCAGGGCAACTGCCTCACACGTGCCTCAAGGGATACTTAAAGCTGGGCTCTTTGCTGAAATGTTAGAGATTTTCTTAGATCATCTTAGTACTGCTCTCAGGGGCAAATATTGAAGTGAGGAAATCTTCAGGAATTTATCACAGGAGGTAATGGATTTCAGTTTTCAAATGGATGAGTGGACTTTCCTGTGAGCTGTTTACAAATGATGAGTACTGTCTGGAAAGGGTCCTGTTGTGTACAGTGGAGATAACAGTAGCTGATGACTGGAAAATAACTTGTTTTCTGTAGGTAGTGTGTGATTTAGGGGTGGAGGCTGCCAGATGTAGGTGAAGGTCTGTGGATGTATTGCTAAGAGTTGTTACTCTACTGATCGAGGCGCTTGCTTGGAAAGCAGTGGTCTGGTCCTGCTGCAGAGGTTATTTTGTTGTAAAAACAGATAAAAGGCTCTATGTGCCCATATAGGGACACAGTAATCTTAAATCTTATACAGCAAAGAAAACAATCTGAAAGTAATACACCAGCAAGTGTGGTTTGGTTTGTTCTACCTCTTGTGCTGTGAATAAGAGGCTTTCATTTTAAGTGTGTCTTTTAAGCAGAGAAAATGAAGCACCTGTTTGCCAGGTGAGCTTCCTCCTGTGCTAGCTGACATCTGCACTTGGAATTCAACCGGCATACACAAAGCTTTATTTAAATAATGTGTTTTGGTTTTTGAAAACCTTCAGGTGTATTCAAGCCACAGTATGAGAGCAGTTTATTTAAATGTACCAGTTTATTTATAAGGACTTGGCATTGGATGCCCGTTCACAACAAACGTGCTGCTGCTCATATTCCTTCTTTATGAAAATGCTGTTTATAAGCATAACTTCTAATCATTATTGAGATTTCTACTGGATATGTGCCAGGACTGTAATGTCTGAGTTTTTCAGGATCTTCAGAATTTCCCACACCTTAACAAAATAAATAGAGCAGCTAGGTTATGTGATTTTTATGAGGTGCTGATTGGAGTAAGCCAAAAGAAATTATGTAAATGCCATGTCTGCTATTGATTATTCCTATATGTCACATGTGCTCTTCTTCATACTGGTCAGACTACATGGGGGAAAAAAGAACGTGAAAAATCTTTCTTTATATATTATCAGACTCTTAGACAAATCTTGGCATGGTCTTTATGGAAAATAATTTGCTAGATTAAATTCTCACAAATTTTTCATGGACTAATAAGTTCTGAAATCGCTTACTGTATTGAAATGAATTTCAGATCATGCACCAATTGTGTGATGTTTGCTTACCACACTTCCCTACTGGTAATAGATACTGTGCTATGGGGTGCAGTCACTGGGGGTTTTTTATACCACGGTGGAGAGGTAGAAGCTTCACTAGTAACAACAAAACCGTCTCAAAATGTCTTTAACTAGCTTTTTCTGATGTAGATGTGACTGAGAAGTACTTGTCCAGATTTTGTTCCTTGAATAAATAATTGCTTGCGCAAATATTCTTGAAATGCTGATTTAGAGTGCTGCTGGATAATGGGATTAAGTCAAGCCGGTGACATGAAGTCTGCTCTCCTCTTGCTAAATTATTGTGAGAAGAATTTGGCCTCAGTTTTTGAAAGCAATCCAGAAACAATGCTGGCAAAGTGAAGACAGTAAAACCTCCCTTATGGAAATCTGCAGAAGACATTCATGCTTTTATGTAGGTGAAAAATAAGTTACTGAAGCCTGAATTAAAACCTGAGAGGTACTTTCTGGTATCTCTGTCCTGAAGCAGAAAGTATTCATGATGCAAAAATTGAGTGCTACTCTTCAGGACTTAACAAAGGTGGTTCAGGGTCTTTGGGGGAGAGACACAAAATGTTTCCCTCCAGGATCATGCAAAATTTGCCTCTCTAATAATGATTGCAGGCTCAGGTTTCTGTTTAAGTCAGTTCACGTGCATTAAGCAAATGAACCATATAGCACAATTTCCATCATTTTAAATGCTATAAAAATAATACTTCTCCCTATGTATGGAAAGTAAGCAGAAAAAGTGTGTCATAGTGTGAATTGTGTCAATCTAATGTCAGCATTGTAACTGAGAAGAATCAGACTTTGTTCAATGATTCACAGATTGCAAGAAAAAATATTGAAAAATAATATTTATTAAAAATAGGTGCTAAGGTTTAATTTTGGAGTTTGGGGGTAGACAGTGGAGAAAACCTCAGTCTGTGTGTGTCTCTGTATGTGGTTATCAGAGGAGAGATGTTTGATTTGCACTTTAAATTGATTTTTCATGTGAAAATTGCTGGTGGACAAATACTTTTCTCATGGATACTCTAAGAATTCAGAGGGCAGTGCAAAATGCTTTCTGAGTTTAATGAGTGTTTTTTCAGTAGTTTCACTTTGCTGTAGGCTTAAAGAAAAACACACCACCATGCCAGGTGTAGTTCAGCCTTTTTGGAACTTTAATTGGGCTTTTCTACCAGAATCATCATAAAGTAACAGGCACATGCTTTTCACCTGTGAGAAGGAGTAGGGGAGGAGAAAAGTGTTTTCTATCACTTCCCTTTCCCAGCTATATTTTTCAAGTGGCTTGTACAATGGGGTTCTTAAATACCAACTGAACAAAACATGGTACCTTTCTTGTCTTCTTGGTTACTTAACTGTCTTGTTCTGTTCTTATTCTAACAAACCAATCTGGGAGAAACTAAAAATACTTATTGAAATGATTTAATAATCTCGTGATACTTAAGATCTGATGTATATATGTACAGCAGAGGTATCTGAGGAAAAAGGAGAATTTCTGAGTTGAACCATGAAACATCAGAACCTTGCTTAGAATGACCTTACTGTGAGTACTCTCTGCTCGTCCGTATGTCTAAGTTCAACAGCCGCTGAAAGTCAGTCCAGTCTATCAGCTGAATTAGTATCAGCAAAGGATGCAATCATGTAATGCTTCATTTTTATTTTATTTCCACCAAAGATGGAAATGTGGAAAGCGAAAATGAGAACCGTATCATCTGTCTCCACTAAGAATTCCCCTGTTGATTTTTGTTTGAAAGGGGAAAGAATATCACATCTTCAGCACCACAACCTGGTCTCCCAAAATTTAACCACACCTTTCTTTCTCATTCTGCGTGACTTTGTGAAGAACTTGGTTATCGTTGTAGAAAGCCATAGAAAAAGCAACAACAGAAAGTGTCTTTGCAATATTTGTGTCTTGCTCTAAACTCCTGGTTGAAAGTAGGATTATGGAATTCACCACCTAGTTTCCTAAGGAAACAAGGCTAAAAAGAAAAACTGTTTATTGAGCACTGTCCATGTTGTACCCTGAATGCATCAGTGGTCCTTACTGACTTTATTAATGTGTAATTGCTTCTGTGTAGGGAGAAGAGGGTAATATAATATGCAGGCAATCAGATTTTTTAAGACAGAACCTTGGATTAGCACCTGTTTATTCATTGCTATCATATGCTGCTATGATACTGATGTAATTTAGAGCAGGTCTGGAATGAAAAGAATCTATCCTCAGTCACCAAAAGTCGCTCTGGGTAAAGAACCATGGTAAAATGGGTAGAGAAGAGATGCTCTTAGAGATGGTACTCATGTGTAAATGCAGAAGTTTGCAGCACTTGTAGCAGATGTGTTATTTTAAAAGTTGACATAAAGAATGTCTGTTCTTAAGACTACAGCAGTGTATTATGACTCTAAAAATGTATTTTCAATTCCCTCGTTTATTGTTGGCTACCTGTGTGCTTCGTGGTGCAGACACTGCTTTCCCCCAGACCCGCTGATATAGGACTGGCTAGTGCGAACAGGAGCCTGCTTGCCTGTGGGAGCTGGTGTACCAACTGGAATGAGGCAGGGAGATTAGCTTCTGTGAAGGCAAATCTGCATGCTCAGAAGAAGAAATAAATATGGCAAGTGTAGCCATAAAGATCACAGGGTTATTCTGGATCTGGGTATCAGTTTTAATAAAATTGCCAGATATTTCAACTTTAGAACCACTAAAAGGCTTTGAGTACAGAGATGATAGAAAGTGACTAAAACTTCCAGTTCCAAACATGGTTTCACCAACTGCAGCAAATCTGGCTTGGTACAAAGACCTGAAGTGGTGTGTGGTTGGATTCAGTGGGCTTGGGCTAAGCCCCCATATCAGCTTTTTCAGTGGTAAGAGATATGATATCTTCTTTGGGCTTAATCATTTAAGCTGTAAACAGTAGGGCAAATATATTTGGCCTTTATTTTCTTTTTTCTTTTTATTTTTTCCTTTCTTTTAAATGATCTTTGTTGACCAGAAAAAAAAAAAATTGTTGGCTATCAATGAATTAAATTGGAGAACAGTTTCTGTGCTTTACAGATCAGGAAGAAAGTATTTAAATTTTTTTTAAAAAAAAATTATGTTTTGGTCTGTGTGGAAGTACTAGCTGCACAGCCTGTTTATGTCCTGTGGCTATTTTTTCTTAGAATCAGGTGAATTATGGGAATAGTTGCATGTGCAAGTACAAAACTTGCTTTAATACTCCCTAGTGCAATGGGTGTGCTTTGGGTGCTGACAACAAGCCATCTGCTTTAGTACCTATGGAAAGTCAGCAATGAAGGGATGAAAATGCTGTTTAAGCAAATAAATTTAAATATTTCCAAGGGATTCTCATATCCTTACTGAAACCTTTTTTGCCTGGCTTTTACTGTTGCTATCGCAGTGTGTGTATGTATGTGAATGGAATGCACGTGTACTTTAAAGTTCTAAAACTTGTAATAAGAGGTGAAGAGTTTCTTGCCAGTACTGGAGTATTTGACTTCAAAAATTCATGGGAGTTTTGTTGTGGTTTTTTCTCTATTAAACACTGCTCTCTAGTGGCTATTTAAATGTCTTGTGCAATGCCAGCTACGGCTCCACAAAAGCTTGAGCGGAGGTTAATTCCGTCTGGTCTCAGAAAGGTTCAGCCAGCTCTTATTTTAGTTGCCCCCGTTTTTGCATGGAGCACTGGAGGTGGCAATATAAAACCTTCCCTGCTAGTAATAATAGACACAAATGTCAGGAAGCCTGCAGAGGTGAAGCTGGTATCTCTTACCGCTTTGGAAATGATGTTGAAATGGCTGGAGAAGAGCCCTGTTGTGCTGTGGCCAAGGGCAGACCCCACTCCTGGAGTAACTGCGGCCTGTTGGGGCAGAGTTAAGAAGATGATATTTTCCTCCGGATGCTCCTCATGTTCTCAGTGTGTTTGATTTGACTGGGGGTGGAGGGGTTGGGGTTTTTTATGTTTATTTGTCTTAATTGTTCAGACCTGCTGATTAGCACAGGGGTTTTTTATTGCAAAACATAAACGGTTAGTGAATTAGAAAAAGGCTGGGACTGACTCCCCTGATCTGCATTATTTCAATGAACAGTCCTTTAACTGCTTGGATGCATATATTTCTCTATATCTCCTTTCCTTCACCTTGATATTCTTCAATTCAGAGTTACAATAGCATCCTGAAGAGTAGGGAGGGCCAGGTGCAGCCTGTGTCTTTATATATGCCTGCTGTGAATGATTGAAAAATTATTTTACTGCCTTGTTAACAAATAACTGGGCTGAGTAAAGCTAGATGAGCTCTACAGTTACAGCACTTGTTTTTATAGAATTTTAAAATGTGCCTTGAAAATGAATAGGCTGTCTCTCATCTGACTGTTGGGGGAATAGGCTGTTTGGACACATCAGATGAGAAAAGGACTTGCCAACACAAATACTGGAGTGGAACGTTCCTCCCCTAAACACCAGCTCCTCTTCTCTTTGTTACTCAGGTTATCGCTCTCACACTTTCTCCTCCCTTCCTGTGTCAATCGGCTGTCTCCAAGATAACCCTTTTCCCATGTCCTGTCCAAAACTTCAGCTACTGTTGAAGCAAGTGATACAATTCTGATATTTTCTTTTCGGCTTTCTAAAAACTGGGAGGAGGAAAAATAACTTGTCCCTTCTGCATGTTGTCTTGTCTGGTGCCAAGACCAAACTGGTCCCTTGGCCATCCAGCAGTGTTTCATTGTCAGTCTGAAACATGGACTGGAAGCCAGTTGTCACCTCGGATCAATGTCACTTTACTGGCCAAGTGCTGTCTCAGTTGTGTGAAAGAAGTAAGTGAAGCTAAAAAGTACATCTGGAGTGTGTTCTGTATTGAGAAAGAAGGAGATGCTGGTTTGGACCTGCATTCACTGGAGGTTTAGATTGGCTATTAGGAGGAATTTCTTCAACAAAGGGGTTGTCAAGCACTGGAACAGGCTGCCCAGGGAAGTGGTTGACCCACTATCCCTGGAGGCATGTAAAAGATAGATGTGGTGCTTAGGGACATGGTTTAGTGGTGGACTTGGCAGTGTTGGGTTTATGGTTGAACTCAATGATCTTAAAGGTCTTTTCCAACCTAAACAATTCTGTGATTCTATGTGAAGCATCATTCCTGATCTGATTGCAGGATGCTATACAGCCCTGAGGTGTCTCCGTGGCTCTAACCTGCTTTCTGTGAAGTACAGTTGTCCTCTCACAGGGCCAGCATAGTTTTAGCACACCCTGTAACCTGAGCAAGCATTTTGCTATAGTGTTCTTGTCAGTGTGTCCTGCCGTACCAGTGTTCACGCACAGCCCTGATGTGTGACCCAGAGTAACACTGCCTGGCAAGGCCTGCTTGCTGCTCCCAGTAAGAGCTGCCTTCCTCCTGCTCACCTATATAAAATGGCCGCAGCCATGAGCAGGTGGGAGTGAGCTGGGGGGCAGTTGAGGGCCTTGTTTCTCCCCTAGTGAAAGAGTTCTGTTTTATCACTTGGTGCAGGCAGAGTGCTGGAAAGGGGCCTTCAGCATCTATATCCCACTTCTGTGTATTGTGTGTGAAATTGTGTTTCCTCCTGCAATAATGAAGCCAAGGGGGAGGATTTGTTTCTGCTGCTTAATTGACTGTTTCTGATTCAGAAACAAGAGGATGATGTGGTGGCTTGTAGGGAGATTTCTGGATGTTGTTGCCTACCTTTCATCCACCTGGCCTGCATCTTATTTCTTGAAGATGCAAAGGGAAGCTCTAAGGCACTTATGGAGAATGTTTGATCTTCAGCACTGCTAGAGCTTTGTACAGCCACCTTTTTTCTTTCTAATCCTATTGTTTTGGCAGCTCCTGCTAAGGAGTCATGTTGGTCTAAGAACATGAAGCTGAAACTGTAGCATTACAAAGAGGAAGAGAGAATGCCCATGGTCAGTCCACGTGCTGAAACATGAAGAGCAAAGAACAAACAGAAGTTAATTAATTGGATTGAGAGATTTCTATGTGTGTTTCTTCACTTTTTAAATCCTTTTTTGGTTTTTATTTTGATGTGGGGAAGAGTCCTTGTTGGTTCTACCCTTCAGCTGTATAGAAGCTGAGCATCACCTAACCAAAACTAATGTTTTTCCCATTTGTCTTCTCTGCAAGGTCTATATTTACTACTACAACTGTATTAGTTCAGTAAAAGCCATGGTGTTGCACCACAAAACTGGCTGGTTTTGAGTACACTGTGTGTTCTGACACGTTGCAGCTGTTAGTAGATGCTGGTGCTTAATTCACTTCAATTTTGTGTGTTTAAATGGTGTGCCATTTTTAGAATCATACCCCGTAATTACAGAGAAGTAGGTTGACAGGGGCATCTGTTTTACCTTTGAGCTCAGCAACAGTGATATCTGGGGTCATGTGATGATCATGTGGGTATTGATTTACTAAATAGAGAAAGCTGGTGTCAGAATCATTAAATAAAAAAAAAAAAAAAAAAAGCTGAAGTCTGACCAAGAAGGATGTTGATTTGAAAAGCATTCAAAGGAGAAAGGGGGTCACTCACTGAAATCAGAAAGCTGGTGCCCTCCTTAGAGATTCAGTGACCTGGAAATGTTGTGTCACCTTTAATGTAATGAATGGTTCTGCGGTTGTGCTGGTGGTGTGTGTGAGTGGGTTTTCTGTTTGGTGGTTGTCGTGTGGGTGCACATCCTTGTTTGTTTGGGGAATTTTTTTAACAGCTAAAGATTATTCAGCTCTGGTACAGCCCTGGGTTTTAAGAGCCCCATAGCTTGCAAGCAGAATGAGTGATATTCCTAGCATCCCTGTCAGAAATATGTTGAAAATAGCTCAGGTTACTGCCTTTTTCTGTAGAGACCCCACTAAAGGAACCTGTGATGGACAGTCTCCCAGACAGTATTCATTAATTCCTCTCTTGTTAGTGGGAGCAGGAGGCAGCTCTGACAGGAACAGCTGAGGTAGACTGTACCTATTGCTGCTGCCACTACTGAGAAGAGGGTCAGACCTCAGGAGACCACATCTGTGCAGGCGACTCAAAAAGGATGGCAAAGATTGAGGATACAGCTTCTTTTTCTGGTGTTGCCACTTCACTGACAAAAGTTGCAACAACTGGTATCCTCTTTACCAGATATTTTGAGACCTACCAACTGTTCTAGCTATGGACTTTTTCTGAAATGCTGCTTTCTATGCCAGTGTGCTTGCAGCAATTGCAAGGTTCACAGTACAGAGATACTGGAGAAGGTTTTAAGGTGATGATGCAGGTGAAGCTGTTTATATTTATTTCCTTGGGGAAATACATTGTTCTTTGAATTGCTCACTGCTGAAGGCCTGAAATTATAGGCTGTATACATCCAAACCATTGTTTTTCAAGTTTTGCTGGGGAATAGAGGTAGAAGACAATGGAGGTTCTGCTAATAATGCTTGTATTTTTGAGCTGGCTTACAGAGCTTTACAGTCAGACTGGAAAAAAGCTTGATAATACATTCTTGTAAAATTCTTCAGTTTTATAAATAGATTCTGGATGGTTTATATTTGTACACAGAAATAAAGCCTTTCCTGTTTTCAAGGTGGAAAAGAGAGTTAGTACCTGAATTGTTGCTGCTATTTATCAGGCCATGACAAGCACAAGGTTAGTCCCTG
The DNA here is from genome assembly GCF_965140245.1 of Athene noctua. NCBI lineage: Eukaryota > Metazoa > Chordata > Aves > Strigiformes > Strigidae > Athene > Athene noctua. The sequence continues at coordinate 48,556,578 of NC_134040.1, forward strand.
TTATGTTTGCTTAAAAAAACCCCAAAAAACCTTCATAAAAGGTGTTTACTTTCAGGTATTATTTAGCAGAACTGGTCAAAGTCTACAAAAATATACTCTTTCTATTGGGAAATGCTGCCAGTGAGGTTGAAACCAGTCAGGCTAGGATTTTAAAACATTTTAAAAAACCTGGTAGCCTACCTCTGACATGTGTCCTGTTTCCTTGCTGCTCCCCACGCACCTCAGGTGTGTCTAAAGGAGGAACAGGCAGTGTGGTTCCCCTGGGTGCCTGCTGGCAACTGCATTCCATGCTGACACCCATCCTGGCGTCCATGCGTAAAGGTGGCTGCCCCCTCTGTACTGCTTATGCTTTACGTGGCCTTAATATTGTGAAGTTCATTAAATAAATTGGAGTGAGAGAGGACATGAATACTGTGTTGGTACTCTGCAGCTGCTACTGCCACTCTACAGCTGACACATGTTCTGATACACATAGGTTGGGAGCAATAAAGACATTTGTTTGCTCTATGTTTGTATTTAACAGATCTGCATGGGGGGAAAGGCTTATTTTTATGTTTTGCAAATGCTGGATTCTGCAATTATTTTATTTGTACTCAGACTCATGTCATGGTAGTGTGGTGGAAGGGTGGGTTTTTTAAGGTGGGGCTGGTGGCTGGTTGCATGGAGTTTTGAGTTGGTTTTGTTGGGTTTTGGTGTTTTCTTAACACAATTGTCTTTCATTAGGAAGAGAGGAAAAAGCAGCTTTTGACTTACACATTTGAGGCAAGTATCTAAGTAAGACTTGATGTATCCTTGCCACATTTGTAACACCTGACTGACTCGGGATCAAGCCACAAACCTCCTGTGCTCAGCAGGAGTTCAGGTGTGCCTCTCCTAGGCCTGTTTTGTCCCTTGGTCTGGGAGGTTCAATGATCCTGAATTTTGGCAAATGCAGAAACAGCTTAAATTGATGGTTTCTCTGCTATGTGAGCTGCAGGTGGAAGGACTCCTTTGAAGGCAGCGCACAAGTGAATAGCAAGGAGTGGGGGTGCTGTGGCAGTGTGACCTGTTACATCAGCCAGAGTGCCAGCTGCAGCAATAAAACTGGTACAGATTCACACTGAATACATTTAAACTGGCAACAAAATTGACTCCTCCCAAAATTTTCTGTGTATTACAAGGGTGTAAGATGTGACAGAATTTTACCCTGTGATCTTCTCCCCTATTCTGGCTGAGAAACTCTCAGTAGGGGGCACTGAAAAAGTAATTGACTGTGGCAGTCTGGCCCTATTCAAAGAAAAATTCCATCATTTCAGGCCAAATAAAAGAACTAGAAAATATGACTAGATACCCTGTGAAAAACTATTAACAATAATTTTAAAAAAACCCACTCTACATCTCTCTTAGGGAGCTGGGCACAGTGGAATCATAATTCTGATAGTTCAGTTAAGGTACCCAAATGGGTGCTGACCCTTTTTATGCTGCATTGGCAGTAAAAGAGAGTGAGCCGTTATTTCTACATTTAACACTTGTACATTTTTATTTAGTTAAATCAGCCATTGTACACATTGCAGCTATGTATTGTTAGTGTTGTATTTTTTTAATTTTTAACTAATACATGCCCTCATAGATATATTCAATTAGTGTTATCACCATGGGAACAAGATGCTGATTCGTCAACTTAAAATTCACTTCTTCTCACAGTATTCAAGTTCTTTGATAACACAGCAAAAAATTAAAATAAGAGGTGAATAACCATTATGTTGTTACACAGAACATCATCTGCACCGCAAATAACACAACAGAAATGCATTTCTTTAGAGCCCCATCCTTGAAGATCATCCTGTGCTGTCTCTGACAAGAAGAAAGCCATGATGCGTTGTGAAATGTTTCCTCATAGGTCTCATTTGGTTTGGCTGCCAAAACACTTTTTAAATTTTTTTTTTGTTGTTGTTTCGCCTGCAGGAAGCCAGAACTCCCAAGATGTTTTCATGCTTTTGGCATCATTACTTTAATGAGGAAGTACCCTTGTTCTGAGCACTGAGTGAGTCATTAAAAAAAACAAACAAACACCACCCCCCATAATGGTAGAAGGCCAGATAAGCTTGGAAAAGGTATTAGGCCTAGAGGAGAGGATTTGTTTTACTCTGGTTTTGAGTACACTATTAAAAAATCAAATAGCTGTTTAAAAACATTTAGTTAGTGTGTTTGTGTGTATTACATATGTGAAAACACTACAGAGCTCCCTCCATTAAATATCAAGGTATAGAACATCCAAAATGACAGATCTCTGTTCCCTTTTTTGAAAACAAAAGTGCAGACATGCTAATGTGGTTTTCAGAGAGTTGGTTTAGAAGTATAATATCTCTCTCTATATATAGATTGGTAACAAAATATGAACAGAAACTGGCTTTTGAGAATTGTGAGCACTTTCTCTTTAAAAAACACTTGATTGGAAGATAAAAATTGCTCACTCAGTGCTAAGAGGGCTAACAAGCTGACATGATTATAGGAGGGTTTGGTTTTGACCTTCAAATGCCACATGCATGTATCGGATAAGAGGCAATCTTGATAAAACACGGTGAATTAATTACTCTCCTTGTATAGTGGTAAGTCTTTCTCCCATAGTTATCTACAGTGCAGTGGCCAGCAGGAAGTACCACCAATAAGACGGTGTGGTTTGCTAAGCAGTGATGAAAACAGGAAACTACTGTAGTTATAATTGTTTAATACACCCTGCCACATGTCCAGATCTAAAAGATTTTAATACCGTATGCAAATGTGCCATAGATATAGCTGCTAGCAAGTTGGTTACCTAATTGGGTATTTTTTTAAAATTTTTTTTTTCTGGAAATCATTAGGTGGCTGTCCAAAGGTCTTTAGAAGTGTTAATGGCCACAGTCAGCTGTTACTTCATGAGAACAGCTGCATTTCCAGGTTTTTAGCCTGACTCTTAGAGCCTTTAACTATAATAGATCCCTAAACTGGAAGTCTTATGGATGCAGTAGATCTGCAGTGCTTCCTCCTCAGTCGGTCTGTGTTTGCAGTCGATTGTGTTAACATTATTTTATTAATCGCTGTTCAGCAGTGTCAATAGACCTTGTAATCCATGATGCTAATTGTAGTCATAGGCAGTGTGTTTTCTGCAGTCTTGTAAGTTCAAATACTCTTGCTATATACAGTTTACATGTGAACTCCCTTTTTTATGATGCATGTACATAGTCACTTGAAGAGGCCTGTAGATGAAAGTTGGCTTGACAAATGCAATTTCATGAAGCTAGTGCAGAAGCAAAGGAACAGCAAGAAGTGGCAATGCTGACAAATTCCCAGTACAGCACAAAGACGACGATTCGGTGGATAAATCATCCTGAATGAAGGATGCTATCTTTGGTCACAAATTAGCTTACAGGGTAAAAAAATAACAAAAACCCAAAATCAAATACGGGAAGGGGGAAAGAAATGAATTCACGGCATCTGCACAAGTAGAAATGGCAGTGTCTTCCAGTGATTATGTCGGTAAGAACGTCTACACCTAGAGAAGATGAATGCTGCATATGGGACAGATGGTGGTGCTGAGGGGGGGCAGCTTCTCACTTCGCCTCCTTTTTCCAGCCCTCATTGCAGAAGTGTCTGAGAAGCTGCTGGAGGTCATGTTGGAGGTCATCCTGGGGTAGTGCTTCTGGTGTGTCTTCCAGCTCTTCTATGTGAACATGTTTTCCATACCGATCCTTCATCACAGTCCTCTTCTGTGTGCTGGCTTTACTCAGTGTTGTCCTAAAACAAAAGAAAGGAGAAAACTGTCTTTAAAAGCCCGCAGTTCTGAAGGTTTTAAAAAATGCTCCTTTTCAGCTGCAGTTTTAAGACTTTTTCATTTAAAATAACATGAGAACAACTGTAAGTGAGGTCAGATATTTGTTACGCATTTCTTAACACACACCACACACCACTGCTTAAACTGGCTTTCATAATGTAAACTAATAGAAATTAATCTCCATATGCTGATTAAACATAGAGTTTTAATGCAGCAAAACCATGCTGTAACACAGACATGCAACATACGTTGAAATTCTCAAAAGATGTTCCTATTTCCTGTATTTATTGTCAACATAGAGTTGTCCTGTGCACTAGTAAACTGAGTCATTTCTTGAATGCTTACTTTTGAACAAGTCTTAATTCTGATGGCCAGTAAAACAACACTAGATTACCACAAATGCAGTACTCCCTTACCTCATTGGAACCATCTTGCTCAACTAATTGGAACCTTCAATCTCTCCAAGTCCCTTCCAGAACTAGGCAAATAAATGTAGTTGTCATAGGACAACTGGGTGCCTCTTGTTTAGTCTTACCCAGAAGCCCAATTTTTGGTCTGTGTCCTTGAGAGAGGACCGTGGGACGCCAAGCACACTTGGAAATCCCTGCATGCTCAGCTAGGAATAGCTCAATTTTTGTCAGACAGCTGACAATTCTTAATTTGACCTGGATGACCAGAAGGTCCCTCCATTAGATGGAGCACTCTGACAAGAATGTGTACCCTTCATCCAAAAGGACATGCAGCGAGGCGAGCCTGTCCTTGCAACACCATCCTGCTAACTCTGAAACTGGTGTGTGGTTTAAGGCTTGTTACAGTTACAGACACAGTTTGGGTGGGATGGTCTTTCAAATGCTAATGTTGGCTTTACCGCCCCAATGGTCACAATCAACTCAAAGGGTCTGAAAGAAAAGGTGTGTAAAAGATGCCAGTGGCAGCCTTGGCTCAGGCTCTGTGGCAGGAATAAATACACTTGCTGTGCTACAGTGGCTTTTTTTTCTTCCAGATATTTTCCTATCTGCCCTGCCTCATTCTTCATAAGGCTCAACTGTCACATGCATATATCTATATTTATCTTCGTATATCCTCTCAGGTATTTTGATAATGTTCAAATTATCAAATGATCACAGACTCAACTGGTATGAAAAAAAAATATTTTTGGAGTAACCTTGATTGATGCTGTTTGAACTGTAAATCACACTGTTATTCTTGCATTGCCTCCTATGAAACCAGCTGGACAGTGATACCCCTCTGTACTGGGTCTAGCCCGATGCAGTTAATTTTCTCCACAGGGGGCTGTCTTCCATTTGGGTCTAAACTGGTGCTGGTGACAGACCAGTGGTTTGGTTACTGCTGAGCAGTGCTTACACAGCACCGATACGTTCTCTTTTTTTGCCCCACTGGCCCCCCCAGTGAGATAGGGAGTGCACTCAGCCAGGACAGCTGACCTGAACTGGCTAAGGGGATAGTCCATACTCTAAGAGAATTGTGCTCAGCAGTAAATACAGGGGGTAGAGGAAGAAGCTGGGGGGCACAGGGGATTACATCTTCCATGGTGACCATTGCTCAGTGACTGGCTAGGCATCAGTCTGCTTGTGGGAGGAGGTGCCTTTGCATTGCTTGTTTGGTTGTCCTTCCCTCTTCACTTATTAAACTGTCTTCAACCCCCTTTTGCTGTTCTATTCTCTCCCCCCTTCCAAGGTGGGGCATGAGGGTTAGGGAGCAGCTGTATGGTGTTGGCTGCTGGCCAGGGTGCACCCACCTTACCCCTCATAACCCAGTCTTTTTTCAAGTGAATGTAGGCCTTTCCAGTGTGTGCATCCCTTTCTGGAAAAGAATGTTAGTAGGAATCTTTAGTACTTTTGCACATAAAGCTTTCGATACTGCCAGTGTTTTTACTGCAGACGCTTAAATCCACTCATTTATTATGTTTGTTAATCCTTTTCTAGTAGCGGTTCATTGACATGCCAAGCCAAACCTTTTAACAATTGATCCATCCTCTTTCATGATTTCTTTCTCTACTAAAGCAGGGAGTTGGACTTTCATTTGGTTACCTGTATAGCTCAAAGCCTTGAATTAAAACATAAACTTCCAATTAAAACAAAACCCAAAAACCTAGGGCAGAAGATAACGTTCTTTAGTGCTTTATATTAATGAAGTGGAATGCTGAGAAAATGTTGAATAGACAAGCAAGAGAAGCATCTGCTTGCCATTTGCATTCTTTCAAATATTCCTCACATGTACAGATCAGTTACAGTTTCTTGTATAGGATAGTTTCATTTTACTAGTAATTGTACTGGAGCATGTCTTGGTACTTCCTTTCCAACTCTGAAGTAGCCCAACTCATGGCCTTGCAGAACTTATCCTTTGCATCTGTTTATGACAGTTGCTACAACAACCTTTTTCCTGTTCCAGAAAATACTCTGTCTTGTATGACTGTTCCCACTGCCACCTTGAGCTGCCTGTTCTCAGTGCCACCATCAGACAGGCACAAATGATGGGTGATGCTCCTGAGCCTCGACTGTAATGAAACGGGAGCAACAAGGAATGGAGTCCGACAAGCTTTTCCACACAATATCTGCTGTTACTTCATAGAAAACCAGAAAATAGGGGTCGGGGGGGGAGTCAGCATTTTATTTTCCTTTTGGCTGGATGTGGGTTTGTCTGTGGTATCTTCCACAGGTTTCCCGATTTGCTAAGCTAGAAGATGCAAGCCGGTAAAAAAGTGTTATTTCCCAAGCCGTTCCTTTGAACCCCTACGTGACAGGTTTTGCTGCTTATTTTTTTATTATCAGGAGAGAAGGATCTGGCTGCTGGACCTATATTTGTAATGGTAAATTTGGCATCTCAATCTAATAGCTTAGTGCTTCTTGTCTTCCTGCAAGCTGTTAATACCACAGTACAGCAGAAAATATCCAGGCCATGATATTGTTGCATCTATGCTTTTATATTTTGTCAAATTAAAAAAACAAACCAAGTACTTGTGTTGCATCTAATGACACATAACTTTTATCCACGTGAATCTTTAAGATGCGTTTTACATGTGTTGTTCCAAGGGACAACAAAATGCATTGAGAATGAAGCGCTATCAGTTCCTTATCGAAAAAGCTGTATTAATTCAATATAACTTTTCTATTACTGAAATGTCTAAACCGATTAGAAAAAGCATAAAACCAAGAAAGGTGCTTATTAGCTTAGTAGCTATTTCTTCCCTTCAAGGACAAATACATCAATTTACCCAGGGATTATGACTTAACTCCACCAATTTCTAAAAGTAGTTCCATGAGTGGTAACATATGAATGAACTTTTTTTAACAGTAACCACACCCATGATTCCTAACAACTTTACTTAAAGCCTCCATGGGTTTTTTTAGAACCCTCAAATGTTTCATAGCTAATTCTGTAATGTTAGCTTCCCACACATGCACTTTATATACTAATCCTTTTATAACATGGCTGAGTATAACAACTGAGGTTTATACTCCACAGCTGAGTATGATGCTCCACCCACAAAACTTTCAATAGAGTAGAATTTGTCCCCAGGTAGGTTGCGACACTTGTTTCAATATTTATATTTAAAAGTCATTTGTACCTCTTCAAAGTCCTCTTTGGCTGACGGAAGATCAGTAGCTAAGCTAGCATCCCCTAGGCGTTTCTCTGTTCTCTCTCCTTGCACTACTGTGGTCTTTGTGACTTTGCTGACCTTCCGGCCTTCCACGGGTTCAGACTGGAATCTGGAGGCACTAGGCAAAGCAGCAGGTTCAGACAGGGTCACCTGTAAGGTTAGAAAGCAGAAGTACACCGGGTATGAATTACATAATGGATACTAACAAAGCTTTTAGTTATTCTATTTGTTCTCTCTTAATCACTGGCATAGAGAACAAGAATATCAGAAGTGTCTCACTTTCTATGTGTACGCATCAAAATAGCAAGCATACATTTTATTACCCGCTTTACAGCTCCAGAAAGAGGTGTTGTAGGATACATGCCAGTTCAGCAGGAACAGCCCTGGATAATTTATTCTGCTTATTTATGCTGGCAGGGTGAAAACTGCTTCTGGCATCTGAGGTAGCTGGAGGGTAGCAGGAATATGGCCACCCTCCACTGCACCACAGGCTGCCCTACTGGCTCACCTGCCAAGGCCACTGGAGTTACACCAAGTAACAAGTGGACCTCTTGCTGTGAGCCCTTGATGTATTCACACAGGTAGTACAAAGCAGTGGTATCGATCCATATCTTAATTTTAAGATATGCTTCTGAGAAATGAGTTATACTTGTAAAAGCAAGGAACTTCTACAGGAGCAACAGACCAGAATATTAGAATACCACAGGAAAGTGACAAACATGACTGGATTTGGCAAAATACAAATTTAATGTATATGGGTTCCATATGATAAAGAGTAGCTCTGGTGTGATCAACTAACTAAAAAACATTACTTTGTTTTCTTGTTACCTTAATCCTAGAGAATTAATTCTGATGATTGATTGATTCTGGCAAGAGAGAATGGCAATTATGTTCTTAGCATTTCTAATGACAACTTGTTAAATATTGCTTTCAACTGAAGTGCTGCTGAAAGGGAGCCCTATTACCACCTTCTGGCCCTTGATCATAACCTTAGTTGTGCTGATGCAAATCTCTGTAGGGCTACCTGGTGAACTAAGGCAGGAAAAGACACATTATCACGTTGTTTTTCTTTTTAATTACCTGGGTCTACAAACAGTTTCAATAGAAGTAATACTTTTTATTTTTTAGCCTCTTCAAAGCAAAGAACACACCAGTAAGTTAAACCTAATATAATTGTATAGCTTTAGAAGGGCTTAGCTGTAGAAACCTAGAGAACATCATATCCATTTCATTACAGCATTCACTAATTTTCTTATTAGAGTGAGAAATGTAATAACAAATACAGATTTGCCATTTACCTATATTTCATCTTAGTACAAAGCCGCCTTCTTTATGAATTTAGTACTTGTCAAAAATCACAGAATCTCTATCCTGACTTATTTTCAGAGAAAACTGCCCTTTTTCCCTGCCTACCCCCTGGCTTTTCCCTGTCTTTATTCTGAGGCCTTTCTGTCTGCAAGAGAACTTTTAAAAGTATCATTCAAAACTGAATGTTGTTGGCATAAGTGAGATTAGTTACGATGTATGCTGTTGGTGTACTGCGGCTTTGTATCACAGCAAAGAAAGTAGATCTGACCTCTGACTGTTCACCATCGCTCTTCAGCACAACCCGTTTTACAACTTTGGAATAGCCATCCCCTTCTTCGACAGTGACAGGTTTTTGTGGTGGTCCTTGCATTAGGACTTCCTCTTTTTCCGTGCCGTCTGGAGAAACGTATCGCCGAATGATCTTTCTAGTGACCTGAAGGGATGAAATAGAGATTTGTCCCAAAATAATTAACAACATATTCCCCCTTATTCTCTATGTAGTATTTTCTACTCAAAGGGCATTTTTTCCTACACAGCAAAACCTACATGGATGGTTCTGTGTTTTAGTCTAACACACATACTCACAAGTACCTGTAGTAAAGCTGCAAGTTGATGCATTCTCCCTACTTAGGCTGCCACACAGCAAAGCTTCCATAAAATTACTTCACAAGTGAGCACAATATAGGTATTGGAATGACTCTCTAGAGCAGTAGGTATTATGAGAAGAGGTGTAGTATTTTAGAGAGAAAACAATACGTTACAAATGCACAAAAATATTTTCAGACATATTTTCAGGAAGGCTTCTGAAAGTAAGAGTTAGCAACTTGGTTAACAAATGCTGAGAACTAGAATCACAGAGGGACTTGGACATCGCATTGTAACACCAATGGTACGAACCACTGCTGAACTAGTGAGCTAGAATTAATCTACTTAAGACACTAATCTGGTGCTTCAGCTTTCTAGGCACTGGCAAGCCAAACAAATAGGAGCAGAAGACAAGTACAGGGTTCAAGATGTAATAAATTTCTGAGGAGAATGGGTATGCTTCCCTCTGTGGATGACCTGGAGGTTTAACATTTTCGTATACCTTCCCAGCCTCTTTTGACAAGGCAACACTAAGCAGTTACCTCCTGCTTTGTCCAACAGCTTATTTGCTGCAGTGCTCAATCAGACTGGGTCACCTACATTTAAGAGTCACAGAGGTGGGGGTGTAGTGCCCTCCTGGGCACAGACCTACCTAGAAGAATACAGTCATGCTCACTCTTGCACAACACGCCCAGGAATGTTTGGCTGGGGTTGTTTGTTCTAATATGAATTCAAGCAGCTTTCACAGAGATGCTATCCAGCTGAGGGTCTATGATGTTTTCTTGGGAGACAGAAGATGGAGTTTGCCACCAGCAGAATTCAGCCAAGTCCTAGACCAATTCTCTACATACTGAGTTGTCAGATAAAGCAAGGAGCACGGAAGTTCTGCTTCCATGCTGTGCAGAAGTCACTTTGGTAAGCATGGTCTGAAAATGTTTATGAGGCCACTACACAAATAAGTACTTTCTATATTTGTGCCAAAAAAACTGAACTGGAAATTTAGAAACCTGATCAGGCACAGCTGAGTGGAAATTTTGAAGAGGTAAAGTCTGGATTTAGATGACTCTTGCAGACCAAGCCCTCCATTAGTTTTATTAATACCAGCAACCGTGATTTTAGATAAAGGTGTGCTGGTGTGGGTCCTTTTTTGTCTTTTTCAAGAACTTCTTCTCAGACATGTGGATCTATGCAGAATTTTCATTGGCTTTACGTGGGAAAATTAACAAAATATGTCACATTAAGTTATAAACTGTAACACAGAATAATCTTGCAAATCAAAATAGTTCTTCAAACTTTGGAATCTCTCATGAACAAAAATTCTGGTCCCTTCCAAGCTCTACTCCTGAAAATCATGCCCCTTCACAGAAAGAAATTTGGCATGTATGTCGATGTATTTATCCTTCCTTTTATAGGTCTGTAAGAAGGTAGCAAGGGGCATAACTGACAGTACCTTCTTTACCACTGTGTGGCCATGTTCATCTGTATATTGCTCTTCTGTGACTGTTTCTGGTGGCATTTCAGGCATACTATCAGCCTGTGCGACAAAGAACAAAGTTTTATGAAGCAAGGCCTTCTTGTAGCCAACTTTAAATAAGCAATTTTTAAATTGGTTAATTGGTTAAATAATGAAAAAAGAAAATTGAGAAATGTTAGAAAAAAACATTTGTTCTGCAATTAAGTACTTAGGAAGGCATGCAAAGAAAAGTTATGCCACGATGGACAGGCAAATATATGTTAGTTGACTGCGTTGCGTATGGGTCTTCATCCTCCTCCATCTAATGGAGGCTTCTAATGCAATTTAGAGTTGGGTTAGCCGATTACTACAATCCTCCCTTCAAGAAAAAGTATGGGAATGGCTTTCCCAGTGGCCATGCATTATTTGGAAGCAATCCAGCTTCAGGCTCAATGCCACCCAAGCGGCTGTCTCCTCAACACGCCTAGAGGTGTCACCAGGGCCTCGTCACCACAGGCACGTGCCATCGCTCCACACTCAGTACCTGAATAATCACCCGGCGACGAACAACCCTGGTAGTGATCATCTCGTCCTCGTCCGAGCTGGTCTCCAGCCCACCTAACTCCTCTGCTAACTCCTAGTGGAAGCATGGAAGCAATGCTCTGTTGTATGTGGTACTAGCAGTACTACCCGTTTCTGTCTTGTTTTTATCTAAAACCATCTTCACTTCTGAAAATTTTTGCTCTCAGGATTTTGACCTCTTACCTGACTTTAACCTGTGAAGCACTGATGTGGGGTGGGAGGCTTTGGCCACTTGACTATTGTTTTGCCAATTATCAGGCCTAGCATAAAGGACACATCCAGCATAAAGATGAACCAATAACCAAATTGTATTTGATACAAAAGGGTCAGTACATGGGTGAGCGCTGGGGGTACAAACAAGTCAGTCAGATTATACATAATCGACATCAATCCCACTGACCCCAACAACGACACCGCACGACCAACAGTGGGTGGAATAAATGGTGAAATGCAGTCTCCCATAGAAGGGATGAGAGACAACCGAGTCAACAAGCCAAATACATAAGACCAAGGAAGCCACATACTGAATCTCTACACAGCCCATGTTTACAAAAGCCAGACCTGACTGGAGCCCAGTTCCAGGGAGGCGGGAGGTCCTGCCCCAACAGGGAACTCTGCAAAGTGCATCCACCTCACAGACAGACACTGCCCCTGCCTGCAAGTGGTCCCAGCTTTTATCCCCTCAGTGGGACACCTGACCTTTGTTTACTTAAAGCAGGACACGTAGGGCTCTCCCCGCCCCACAAGGCCGGCCGCACCCTGGAGGGAAGCCTAAAGGCAAAATCATCACCCCTTTGTGAAGGGCTGTAGGAATCACCCATATGTCAACCTTAATTTGGGGCTTGGGTTTGAAACCCCAGCATTTCAACTATTATTAGCATATTGAAAAAAGAAGGATGAATCTTTGTGGTACCAATCCGACAGGATGGTCTTAGTGCTCTTTAAGGTTGCCAGTGACAAGCCTGAAATTTGTGGCATGATGTTGTACAGGTGGACTAGAAAGTATTACTAACACCGACTATGGAATTCATACCTATTGTATATGGTTTCTGTATTAATTACACAGAAAATTACAGGAAGGCCTTTTAATCCTCCATACTGGGAAGTACGCAGTGCAGCATCTAGACACTAGAAGTAAACAGTTTTAACTAGAGGGCAATGTATCAATAGCCTTGGCACTGGAAAGATCAACAAAAATTAGTAACAAGTGTTGAAGTTCTTCTCTCTCCTGCACAGGGAAGAATTAAAAATTTAAATGAAAAAGTCAGAAGGTAAAGAGAAGCTGAAAGCAGCTACCTGGGCAATATCAACAGTATAAAAACATAAAGGGGAAAATAAATAAGGGGGAGTGTTTCTTTTTGGTGGTGCTGGTTGTTTTTGCTTTGCTTTAATAAAAGAACAGGAGGGGAAAAGAACCTTATCCTTGAGGGCAGCCTTTCCTACAGCACCCACTGCATTATACATTATACTGTATATACACTACTACCACTGTAGCTAATCTTTTAACATCTGACTTATCCTACACACTTTATATCTAACGTTTTTCTGAGATCCCAGAGGCAGAGCTCTGAAACTCCATTCTAGAAGTGGTACATTTGGCAACATGAACAGCAAAGAAAGAAAAGCCTGTTTCTAGGTGACTGTCAAAACAGGAAACAATTTCTGCTTAAGTAAAACTGTGCTTTCTCTGCTCTAACTTCACTGATAAAACTAATTTCCTGCCCAGTTATGCCTTCTCCTTTTCTTCTACTTAGAACAGGCAAAGCAAGCTGTTAATTCTGTTTGTGCTAAGTAATTTAAATTCCCCACTAAAAGCTGTAGAGTTGCTTTCTTTCATTGCCTCTTGACATCTTCCCCTCTCCAAACACTGCAATAAGGTTCCTTTGTCTTACACAACCCACGACCTACCTCACATAGTTTTTGTTCTTCTCTTCTGCCTCCTGACTCCATGCCTCTTTACTGCCTGCATGCTACATAAACACCATTCTCAAGTTCTTTTCTTCCAGCACATCTTTAGTATTCTACAACATGTATCCTGCCGCCTCTTTTCCACCTCAATAACTCTACAGTGTTTTTCATGTTGTTATTCATGCTGCTCTGGGCTAGTCTCGCCTTTCTTCGCAAGCTTCTAACATTATTACTTTGTCTTTTATTACATCTGGTTTTCAGCTTTTGTTTTGTTTCTGCACCTGCTACTTGTACTAATTCTCTCTCACATGTCAGAGACCAAAGGACAGGTAACGGTAACAGAACCAGAATTACAGTCTAGACTTTAGGATATGGGTTTTACTTCAGCTTTGAAAACCTCTACCCAAATGGTTACAGCTATCCCTTACAACCACAGAGGAAAGGAGAAAAGACTCAGTTGCAGATGTGGATTAATTAAACCAATTAAAAATACTCCTATCTTAAGGAATGAGTGAGACAGAAAATTTATTCTTTCGTGTCAATTACTTTGAGACACAGTTGTTGTTTACCTTTTCTAAAGATTCCTCTTCATAGCCTCTTCCAAATTTTTCTGCCTGCTCATCAGTTGATTCCACTATCACTAGACTAGTTCTCCTTGGCGAGAGGTCATCCTGGTGGAGTTGGGGGTCCTCAGGCTCTTGGATGATGGGAGAGTCACCTCTCTGAGCAGGTGATGGGGGCTGTGGAGATGGTTTTCCTCTCTCTTCCTTTGCCGCACTGAAGTGTGCAGATTTTTCGCTTGCTGCTTTTCCAGTTACTGATGTTGTAGACTGCTCTGTTCCTGGAGTTGCAAAGCTGTGAATTACAGGTTCAAGGGAAGTTACTACCATGCAGTGCTTTCCAATTTCCACAAGTGGAACATTCTGTACTGATTAAATATTATGTTGTCTGTCATCTAGCAAAGTCTAGAAACAACTGATACTCCTTGACAGTAACTATAGAGCAGTAACTATAGGCTGGGAATCCCTCTCATCTTTCCAACCCAGGAAAACCTCCAAATGGATATCCAAATGTTACACCTGATTCTGCAGAACTTGGTCTTTGCGGAGGATTTATGTGAGCTTTGCTGTCACTTGTGCCCTCACTAATCTATGTGTTACCTATTATTGTGGAGGAGAGAGACTTGATTACTACAGATGGATGTGAAGCAACTACTCCTTTAATTACAAGTGATACAGCTGCATGTGAGGCCAACTTTTACGTAGAATTCCGGAGCTTTACCAAATGTATTTAGTAGACTATCTTATTTTGTTTGTAATATTATTTTCACTGTTGAACATTGCTATGATTTAATTGGTGCCACAAATTATTTAAACATATTATTAAATACATTACTATGTAACATATATAAAGATGAAATATATATTAAAGCATAGGTACATGCAGTACTTTTCTGTTGCATATGTGTGAATAATGGTGACTTCAGATATTAAGCTAACTCTTGTCTGAGTTTTATCAAGTAACCTGGTAACTCTCATGCTAGCTTGAAAAGAGGGTTCTGATTTGCACTAATTGTGAAAACATTACCCTCTTTGCCACCTAGAATCTTCTTTTGAGGTTGACTTTTCTCTTTTCATATATATTGGTAAAAAGAAAAAAAGGCGACTATATAAAAATTGGTGGAATTACAGCCGGAAAGCTTGTAAGCCTGCAGAAATTAAATTTTCCATTTCTAAAACTTCAGAGATGTTTTTGAGCTAGGAACTACATGCTTGTTTTTTTTTTTCCTTCTCATCCTAACCCGAGGAAATTGTTAAATTTTAACAATAAGAGTGCAGATTCCCTTCTCCATGACCATTCCTATGAGTAGATAAGACTAATAACAACAGTAACAGAGTAACTCGCATGTATATGGTTTTTTGCTGACACAAGTTGGGTTTTGACAATTTGTTTTGCTTCCTCAACTACTGCCTTTGAAACAATTGTGTTCTAAAGTAAGAAAAGACTTCACTGTAGTACGAGTTAAATGGTATTGATACAGCCTTTTTCCCATTCACCAGGCTATACATATTAGTGTGTAATTCCTCTTAGTATGTGTTCCTGATGAGCTATTTAAATCTAGACCAATTTTCCTCCTAGTTCAAGCTAGACATGAAGCGTAGTGATATTCCCCTGCCGTCACTACTCTTGTTTAGTATTGGCAATATTATCTCAAATATATTCTCTATTTCTCAAAAACATTCATTTCCTCATGCCAGTCATTAGGAAGCATTGGTATTTTTGTCTATCAGTGTGCAATGCAAGTCCTCCACCTCAGATGTTGGTTTCTGTGTCCCACACCCTCTCCTGGGTGTAAAGCATATCTTGAGCAAAAGAATCCCCAACAGACCATTTGCTGAACTCAACTGCACTTTGACTGTTTGTCTCCGCATCAAAGCTAATCACTCCCAGAAAAACCACTTCTTTGGAAGGGGGCCCTTGATATACTGCCAGCCCATGAACACCTGAATCAACCCTGCACGGAGTTCTCAGCATGGGCACACAATTAGGGATGGTGGGAAGAAAGCAAGCTGATCTTTTTCAAGTTCCTCTCCAAGTGAAACTAACCACACTGACAGCCCCAAATCAGAATGCAAGGCTTTGCTGTGTAGGCCTTCTAAATCTATACTTTATCATGTGGTGTCCCCTTGAGTACTTTTGTCCTGTTTGTATAAAAACACTTCTCTGTTCCTGTCTTGTTTGTATAAAACCCTGTGTCTGTTCCATCTGCAATTTACTTTGAAAAATCTAGTTCCTAATACATGGTTATGCATTTTGTAAGTAATGATTAAGTTGGAAAATTTTTGCCTCAATTGAAAAAGCCATCCTGAAGTTGAAGAAAGGCCCCTCTAGGGTTATTTTCATTACGTTTAACATTGCTTGCCATCTAACATATGAAAAATATACACAGTTTGCAAAAAAATCCCTTTACATTATCCCTTTTTCATATGTACTAGACTAGATTATTGCTTTGTGTTCACAGTGACAAACTGACTTTCTGTCCTAATCCTTAAGGCTTCCTCCACATGGATTAGAGTCAAACCCTGCAGTAGGAACTATTGAACTGTTATGCACAATTGGAGGAGAAGTCTACTGAGTTCATATGTTCCAAAGAAAACTGTCAAATCCTCTTATTACACAGAGAAAATATAATCCCCACCACATAGGTCTCATTCTGATCTTCTGACACTTACAAATTTTCATGTTGTGAAGCAGTTGTTTTTTCTGGCACATCTTGGGGTTTCCCTGAGAATTCAGCTTCCACTTGTTCCTTATGTGCTTGTCTCAGGAGCTCAGCCATTGGTACTTCTGCCTCACTCCTGGGAGTACTGTCCTGGAAAGGAGAATAACTGACAGACACGTCTTCCTCAGAGACAATAGGAGGATGTTCAGTTGGCTCACTGTCTTTAGATATTCTATGTTGTTGTTCTTGCTTATGTCTTGAACTGTACAGTTCTTCTTGCAGTGCAGAAAATCCTTTAAAAAACAGAGATAAGAAATGTCATTATACATCTTACTAGAATGCAGGTAGTCCTTTTCATTCCCATGTGCATTTAAAATCCCTGGATGGAACACATTACCTGAGATTTTTAGACATCTTGAGTGGGAGAAGATACAACCTCTCTAAGTAGCTGAAGGAACACTGGATTACCACTACTATTGCCAAATAAAGAATCTTGACAGTAACAGGCAAAATAAATTTTACCCAGAAGTTTCCCTAGAGTAATTAATCTTGAAACCCTCAAAGTATGAAAGAATATTCACAACAGGATTTTTTCCCAGCAGATTAGGATAGGTTTGAGGAACTTTTTCCCCCCCATTCATTATTTATCTGCTTATGGAAAAAATAATTACACAAGTATGGATAAAGAAATTCATGCAGGACTAGGTGCAAAAACTAGCTGATTTATGTGCTCCAAGGCATATAAATGCATCCAGCCACCCCCAACCCCTAATGTCAAAGCAACGGCTCTCATTCTGTAAAAACTGCAAAATAACGTATGTGTTTCTGTTCCACGGGCTATAAATCCCAAGCTCGGGCTTTTGTTCTTCTTTACTAGCCACATTTGCTAGGAACCTATTGAACTCTGAATCTGAGCTGGACATAGAGATTAATGTTCTAAAACTAATCAGTTGTGGTATCAGAATGCTAATTATAGCAAACCACCTTCTATTCCTACATTCTCTTAAAGATGGGACATTTGCAGCTGTCGAATACTTTACTGAGCTACCAGTTCAATACTAAGTTAAGGATACAAAAGTATCGCTTCTAGAAAAGAGAATTTTATTTCCCATAATTTGGAGATGTTTCTTTAGTTTACAACCATTGATCTTATCTGCTGAACTTTCAAACTTATGAAATCCAGCAGCACTATAGCAGAATTACAACATCCTGGATACTTGAATCCAAAAGTTTTTTCAAAGCACGGAGCAGTTTTTCTCTTGGTCAAATCTTGGTCAAATCCAAATGGAACCTTCTTAACTTCTGTGAAAGTACTTGTATAAGTGAAAAATCAAGCTGGGCAGAAGCATTTGCAGTAGTTTCTGACAATGTTCCTTTACTTGCTTTATAAGAATTGGCTAATGCAGAGATCTTATACCTGTGGACACAGTGACCTGTGTGATGTCATGCTTGCATTCATCCATGTTATCTGTGCTTTCAAAATGAGATTCTAGTGCTCCGTCATCAGAGTTAACAAATTATCCTAGTCAAACGTGTCGGAACAGAAGCGAGTGCTTAGATGAGGTAACCTGGGCAGTCTGGGTCAGGAGACATTTACCTTCACTGTGGTCCAATCCTATTGTTTGTTCAATTTCTGTGTACGTGCGAGTGCCGCGGACCTGCATGGAGTCTATGCCGCTGGTCTCCATTAGGTGAACAATATCCATTCGGTTGATTTTTGTAAGACATTGGGTAAGATTTGTATCTGTGGCATTAGAACAACACCATGTAGCTGTGTTAACAATTTACATGCTCTCTTTGCTTCTGTTTTCCATATGAAGGACATACAGAGGATACTGAGCAATATAATATCATATATAAAATACAGATGCATTTAGAAGCATTGCTATGTAAAATCTAAAAATAACTGAAGCTTGTCTATAAAAACTACTACTCATTTTGTTTTTTCCTTTAACACATTTGTTTACTTTCCCCAAACATTTTTCAGTTCAGGAAAAAGAGGGCTCAGTGGTTTTCCAGTCTTTTTTGCTATAAGATATTCTGTCTTGACCTCAAGTGAACAAGATCAAACTACTTTCTCTGAGAATCCTATGATACACTATGCTATACAGACAAGCTTAAAAAAAAAATTAAGTGCCATCCACAGTCATTCTTTCTATAGCCTATATTTTACCCAGATTTTCTTTTTGTGATAAGACACATGTGTCACCTAAGCTAGCAAATTTGAGACAACTGTACGCACTATAACTGGAAACAAACCTGTTGCGTGTTTCCCATCCCTTTCAAGCCAGTATTTGAGGAGTGCATGGCTCTGGTCTTGAAGTGAATTAGGATTTTCAATTCGGATCTGGTGAATTTGCTCTTCTGTGAAATCCAGTTCTCTTGCTAGCTCTGAAAAAGAAATCCATCTCTGAAAAGATGTCTCTTTTTCCCTGTCTTACATCTATTTTATGGTTGTCAGCAGCAAAGTGGATTTCAAACTTTTCTGAAACCAGACTCTCTTTGCTTTTATATACCTTTTGTCATATTTAGAGACTATCGTTAAACAGTAAGTTCTTGCCAAAGACAGAAATGTGTTATGCATAGAAATGATGGGCCTGTATGAGCTTTTATTTTTATGTCTACCATTCCTAGTTCTCAGAGCACATCACCACTGACAAAATTTGGCAGTGACAAGCTATCAAATAGACTGCAGTTGCAGAAACAGCACATGAGTAGATAGAAATATTTCTAGCTACAGAGCACCATGCTCAGCAAATTCTATCCTCTAAAATGCTGAATATTTCAGAAACTTTGATCAAAATCTAGTAAAAGAATTAATTTTAAGTAATAGCACTTTTTAGTGCTAGATTAAAGCATAATATTTCTACTCCCCTGGACTTGTTTCATTTAAAGAAAAGTAAATGTCTACTAACTACAGTTGAAAACCAAAAACTGAAAATGTGAAACTAACTGATGTCTTTTTGATGTAGCATAGGGTCAGACTGCAGTCCAGAAAAGGGAAATGTTTTAATTGTCTGTAACATCTTTATTGCATCCAAAACCAAAAGCATCTTTCTGCCATTACTAAACTAAGATGCAACCATTGAAACAGGTCATAAAATGAGTTAAAGCCATGGAGAACTTGTGAGATTCCTACTGTTACTCCTGATCTCCAGATTTCTGCTTCTTTCACAAATAAGGATTCACATTCTATAACATTGTCATTGCTACAGTGACATGGACTTCATTATGGAGGGTGTAATGTTTTTAAACGGGACAGAGGAAACCCTAACCCCAAACCCCAGATAACCTTATTTCCAGGCTGGCTTGAAAACTGGTACAACTGTAAACTTCAACAAATATACAGTAACTACACATTAGATTCAAATCCTAGGTAATCAAATAAGTTTGAACAAAAATCAATCTTTACCATAATATGACAACAATATTCATGCCAGTGTATTATTACCCTGCCCTCTCTAAAATGCTATAAAAACACTGTCTATTTGATGAGCATCCATTTTTTTCTAGTTTTGTTTTCAGAACTGTCTGTTCTCTTTTATAAAATTTTCAGCAGATTCCTAATCTGTTACACTGCACAGGTCCAAGTCCTACTGATTTCAAGATAATCCACGTTGGGATGAGTGACATACACTTCCAGACTTTTCTATGGATTGAAGTAGAGGACAGGAAAGGAAAAGGTGAGTAACATAAGCAAAAGTTTCAGTGATATTTTGCATACGCTCTGAAGATGATTATAAAACAGTGTAGAAAAAAAGCACAACTTTTATTATTAAGGAGTTAACATTTTTTTTCTCTGGTATACAACTCTTCTTTAACTCCTAGAGCCTCTCTTATTTTCAGGAGTGTGGTACTACTCTAGGCATAGATGCCAAAACGTATAGACCTGATGTAACTTTTTTTTGTAGCAATGACACAGCACTGAAATTTCTGCACCGCTCTTTTTCTTTGTAAATACTTCTGAGTTGATTTTCAGTGATAGACATCTGCATTTCATTCAGTGTTACTTCTGCTTGTCCTCAGTAAAGTTAATTGTCTCAGATCTACTAAATCAACAATATTAAAGTGATTGTTACAAAGAGGTCCCTTTTTATCCTTTTTTCCTCAGCACAGTTCTGTAGAAAAGAAGCTGATGTCATTTATCCCTATAGTGGCCTTCCAGCTCCGGAGTTCCAGACAGACATGATGTTTATTCATGTATTCATTTATCTTCTAGCCAGAGTTGTTGCGTTTTGCACAAAAAGAGTAGGGTAACATATGCCAGCTCTTTATCACTCTCTCGTCCTAGGGGCTTTCCCTTTGGAGATGTCACAGCAAGTTCTGAGGCTTTACCTCTGCGTCTGAGTTCTCGCCTAATAGGCTACAGGAATCTTAGTAACCAGAAGTAAGGTACTGAAATATTTCTATAAAACATCTTTAGATAATCAGGAAATCATCTGAAAGAATCATGAAAGGAGTGAGAAAGAATGCTCCCCTCCTTTCTGTCTGGAATAGACAACATGCATTTTACCTGTCCAGCTGAATCCAAGATGATCAGCAATGTGGGCCAGTCTTTCCTCTGTCCTTTCCTGATCATCCTGTTGATCTAAAGGTCAAAAAAAGCCACAAGTTGCCTTTTACAAATTAAAAACCATTTTCATAGCTGATATAGCCCAAGAAGGGAAAGTGCTTTTTTTCTAACTGGTGTAATCTAAATGTGGACAGACTGTTACAACTGGGTAACTAAAGTGAGGACTCTAAATCTCCAGGTTAAGAAAAAAAAGCTTGATTTTTCAAAAAGCACAGAACTATCTGCATTTTCCATTTGAAAATCAGGCTTTCACGTGAAAATCTAAACAAGGACTAAGTGCCTACTGTGCCTACTGTCCTATTATGGCCAAGCATTTTATTCTAAAACTTCATTCTAACATTAAATTGAAGACTTCAACTAAGTCAAGAGCCATAATTTTCCATGCCTCCTTAGTAAATGCCAAGGTTGAAAAATTAATCTGGACTGGTGCTTCTAATTATGTTCCTTCTGTTGTAGGGAAAGTTTTGTTCAAACTGTCCCTATAGCACTTCATTTTTTGGTTTGTATTTGAGATATTGTTAACATTTAAGCATCTGACCCTTTCAACTAGGAAGTGATACTTACAATGAAGGCAAGGAAAAAATCAGATGTTCATTTGCCAGTCTTCACTTATTTCAATAACAGTGAGACTGACTGTTCTTCCCATCCCCAAAGTTAATTTAAGGATGGCAGAATTTGAGTTTTGATTTTCCCTGAATGCACACATGGATTACAATATCTCAATTCAGAGAATTGCTTAGGGTTGATGATATATGCATGTTTCATTTTAGCTACTGGATTTCCATCATGGCTACTCAGTGTAGTACACAAGTAGGTGAGAGGAAAACCAACCACCAGAAAACTTGTACTAAAGCTACCGGTGACACTGAATTTTCTTGAGACACAGATTGTCAAAAAAAGGAACATGAAAAACGTAACTGTTTAAAACTTCTGAAGATTTATTTGTGTAAGAACTCAAAAAAAAATGCATTTGCTTTTCTCGGTTTCAATCAATGATCAAATATTTCATTATTAGCAAAAAACCTGTTAAAAGAGGGCCAGGGAAAGCCAAAAGCCAAAATGTGCATGACCTAAGCAATCAGTTTAATGGTAAAACAATAGGTATTTTTAGGAGTGTTTTTGTTTATTAAGGTAACACTTCCCATAAGCATTCATGGTTTACAATCTTGAGATTGTTTCACAGACAAGAAAAACACGGACACAACACAAAAAACCAAACACAGCTCACAGGGGGAAAAAATACACAACTAACTACCAAAAGCTTAAAACAAAATGCCACACAGATTACACGTGTATACAAACACACACACATACACACACACACACACCCCAAAGAAAACAAAAAACCAAAAAGTTTAATTCATGACATGCGTCGCACAGGGAATCCCAGTCGTTGGCAAATACCTTCAGCATGGTCATGGACATTTTCATCAGGGATACGTTCAATCTGAGTCTCTACAGACTCATCCCAAATGGGTCTGGTGTCAAAGATGTCTTCAGGAACTGACTGCTGAGTCTCACTGGATGGCACATTTTCAATAACTGAAACTTCTAGGGCGCTACTGCTTTCATCATCTGAAACTAATTCTTGTTCTCTCTCTGACTGCGTGAGTCTTTCCACTAATTTAGAAGCTTCATCACTAATTTCTTCAAAGAATTCTATGGAGTTTTTGTAAAGGTCAAAAAAATGTTCCTTACTTTCTTTTGTGGGACTAAAAGCACTGCGGGAGGCTGTAGTGCTTCTGCTTTTAACTGGCAACCGTGACGAGAATACCTTGGGTCTTGCTGATGTTGCCTCATCTGAGTCTAGCTCAAGGTTCATCTCTCTCTCCCTCTCCCTGGTCTCTGCTTCTGCCTCAGCGTAACTCCTAGCTTTTATTGAACGTTTAGTCTTTGGGTCCATGGGGATACTTGCATCAGATTCAGATTTACTTCGGTTATCTTGTTTCATAGGTAGTTTGTTTGTCACGTCAAGAGCTTTGGGTGACTCTAGCTTGTGTACAGATGTGTCTGTGTATGTATATTGTTGTTCAGCTTTTTGGAAAACTGCTTTGACAGGAATTTTAGACTTTGGTTTTGCTTGGTCATCTTTTCCCTCGCACTGCAAACTGTCTAGGAAGCCGTCTGTGGGAAGGTTCTCATTTTCCGATTGTTGCAAGGATTGCGATGCAGCAGCAGCTGTTCTTACAGGAATTTTGGATTTGCTTTCACAAGAAGGCACTCTCTCCATTAGAGCAGTGGGGATTTCAATCACAGATCTCTGTTCCTCTGGTGAAGAGTCTGGGGACTCATCACCCTGTTCAGAACAAACTGATCTAGTGACTTTGGAAAAATCTAATTCATCTTCTACTACAGACAACTCAGGAGAGATAGGGCAAGGCACCTGACTGCTATCAACCATGTCAGCCTCCACTCCGGAGAGGGGCTCAGCTTCAGAGGCAGCACTTTCTTTCTTTGGTGATTTTGAAGAAGCTGAAATACCCATTTTAACTGGAATTCTGGATTTAAGATCTGCTTTTGTGGTGCCTATGCTGGCACCTTCATCTGTCACATCTTCTGATATATCACTAGACTCAGACGCTGGGGGTGAACATTTCAATGTATCTTTTTCTTGTATATCTAAGTCCTCTGATTCTGAAGGTGAAAATGGATCTGGTGAGCTCTTCAGCATAGAAGATTCCACCTCTGCTGCTTCTTTCACTTCTTCAGATAAAGAAACTTCTTCCTGAGGCTGCTGCCCCATTTGGAAGAAGTGAAAGCTTTCATCTGGATAGTTCCTTTTGGTCATGTCAATGGCTCCACTTCTAGTCATTTCAAACAACTTTCCTTCCTGAAAAAGGAAAGGATTTTGTTCACTAAGTGGGGTCCCTTCTTCAGTGGGTGTTCTGGCTGGTGTTGTATCAGGTGTTGTGCCTTGTGATCGCCTGTCTACCATCAACCCAAATATCTTTTGTTCCTCCTCCTTCACCCGAGCTTCAAAAGCTTCATCATCTTCACGTATTTCACTCCACATGTCAGAGTCCACATCCGTTTTAGTGATGACAACTTGACTGCTCAATTTATCTGTTTCATCTCTTGTAACCTCAAGGGCAGATTCAGCAAATTTTGTGGAATCTGAAGACCCTCGTGACATTTTCTGAAATGCATCCTCTGGTTTTGGCTCTATTTCCATACATACTTCCTCTGAAGAGTGATGTTCACTACCTGTGTCTCTGCTAAGTAAAGCTCCACCAGTCTGATCTTTTGCTTCTTCATCAGAATAGCTTTCCCTAGATAGCAGACTTCTACCAGATCCTACCGTACTTTCAGTGTCAGTAAAGAAATGTTCAGAAGACACATTTTCATAAGGGCTTACTATATAAGGAGCACTACTTTCAGCAGCATCTGCTACACAACTTTCAAGTGCCACTGTTTCAGTGGTAAGGGATGAATGCTCTGGTAAGGGTTCCTCAGCATGAGTATCTCTTTGAGATGTTTCAAAATCTGTATCAGATTTTCCCAAATCACTTCCCAAAGCAGAACGGTCAGTGGTATCATCTTCAGCCAGTTCGCCATCTTGTGGTACAGAGTACTCAGTGGTACTGTGTCCACAAGAACTATCGTCTACTTTCTCAGACACGGCTCCTGTAGGAATGAGATCTGTCTGTGTTAACAAGGCAGTGGTTTTAACATCGTTTTCAGAAGTATCATATGGCTGTAGTGTTAGTGAAGACTCGACATGCACTTCTTTTTGAGAACTGTCACCAATAGAATGACACAGAGTACCCCCAGATTGTGTGACTGGGGCACTGGGACTAACTGTCTCGCTGTGATCTGCACTGTCACATTTTGATTCATCAGTTCCTGCTGATACACAACCATTAGAATGACAAGTGCCTGATTCTCTTGTGGAAGCCTTACAGCTGCCCCCAGGGACAAGTGGTTCCTCTTTGTCGTCATCTGTTGGCTTCTCCTGTTCTGCTTTAACTGCCCCTATCATGACAGAGCATTGCTTTGAATCAATGGGTTGAAAACCTGCTTCGTCGGGGCTAGAACTGGAATCAATGCTGGATGGTAGTGGTGAGGGTGGCTGCACTCGGATTACAGGCTCCATTAAGAGCCCTGAGTCAGCTTCTTTTTTTAGCTGAGTCAATTCTGGCTCACTCTCTGAAGAAGAAGAAGTTTTTCTAGATTCAGCTGCAGACATCACCACCGTAGGTATATCTTTTTCTCCTATCACTGTTGACTCTGGTTCTTCACCTTCACATGTAGCTTCTGAATCAGCAACTGCGGAAGATTCCTCTTGCTTACAATCCTTTTTGTAATCTCTCTTCTGTTTTGCTTCTTGTTCTAATTCATCAAACATTTTGATTTTGGTCACCATTTTAAACATCTCCTCTTCAGGGGTGAATCTCTTCTTTGGTTCACTTTCTGAATCATCCTCTGGTTCTTCACTGACTTCAGGGATCGTGGCTGACTTTGGTATATTTGACAGTGCCTGTGAGTCTGCTGTTTTAGGTGTGATTTCATAGCTAATTTCTTCAGAACTAGGAGTTTCAGGTGAAAGAGGGCTTTTCCCTGAACTCTCCATGAGGGATGTTTGCTCTAGACTGTCATCATCGGCACTTCCCTCAGGGTCACGGAGAATCCTGGAACGCACCGATGCCAGCTCTGGGCAGGTTTCTCCTTTGCTAAGAACAGACTGAAGAGGACCCTGCCCCAAAATACCAGCCTTCACTGTTTGCTCTACAGGACTACTTTCAAGGGAATCACGGCAGGGAGACTCTTTCATAGGACTGGGCTCCAAAGAATCAGGCGTTTTGTGTGATGAGTTATCTTCTAGCACTGGGCTTGCTTCCAGTGAGTCTTTATGACTTATAGCCAAAGAGTCATCTGCAACTGGGCTAAAGCTTTCACTATCATGGCTAGCAAGTGAAAGTTCCAATTTCTGGGGACTTCTAACCACAACACGGCGTTCACAGGTTATATCTTTTTCTTTCTCTAAAGCAGTGTCATGTGTTTCGGAAGTCTTAGTTAAATGTGCAGTGGTCCTGGATTCTTTATCCCTGCTAATATCTTTCATAATGGAAGCTGAGCTACTTTCTTTAAGTTTATCAGCCTCTTCAGAGGCTGTGGGTACAAGCTCTTCTGATACATGGTCAGAAAGAGACTTACTAGTCTCAGTAACAGCATGTAGCTGTCTTTCAGTAATACCTTTTGCATCTTCCTTTGGAGAGAGTTCCTTCGGAGAACATGTTTCTGCTGTTGTGTGTGCTCTAGCTGCTCCTTTAGCTTCTTCAGTTTGCCCATCCGCTTTCTTTGGTGAGAATGAAAGGCTTTCAGGACTTGTTTCTGGAGTCTCTGCCAGACCCTCATGCTTATAACTTTCCTCAGAGCTGATCTGAGGGGTTCCTTCAAGTAGGCTACCTGGAGAATCAGCCACGCCTTCATGTTTAAGGCTTTCTGAGCTCCCATCAAAAGCAGCACTTTGCAGAGAAAGAGCAGGAAGGAATCCATCTTTCACATACTCTGTGGGAAAAGCAACACTGAAAGGACTGGTCAGTACTTGCTCCAAATTAAGCTCTCCCTCCTCTGTCACTGAAAGGTGTCGGAACTGTTGATACTTGTCATTGTCCTCCAGTTCTTCTTTGATGACATCAGAAAAGTCTGTTGAGGTTTTTCTGTCAGGGCTGATCTGGAAGTCAGTATCTCCTTGGTCATCAGAAGTCCTGCCCTTCGCAACTGATGTATCTTTGGCACTTTCATCATCAAATACTGGAGGGAGAGGTTCAGTTGGTTTTTTGCTGCTCCGCTCTTTTACCTGGTCTTTACCTACAGCTTTCTTGGTAATTTCGACAGTAGAAATTTGCATTTTCCCTTTCTTCGATTGCGGCTCTTTCTCTGCTTTTAATATCGTGCTTTGTTTGTCCTTCTGTTTGTCTGTCTTGTGGCTTGATACTCGCCTCGTTTCACTTTGTGAAGAAATTGGTTTTCTCCGGGTTGTTTCCTTCTCAGGGAGCTGTTGCTTCTGTTTGACAGATTTGTGCTCAAACAGTCCAGATATATTCTTGGATGGGTCTTGACCTGACTGGAAGGCTTTCATCAGTTCACGAACTGACATGGTCTCTTCAAGTCTTTCTGTCTTAGAAGAGGGTGAAACAGGTGGTTGTGCTTTGTGTGCTACTGGTTTTTTGACTTGTGCTGGTTTTTTTGAAACCTTTTCGGCAGTGCTCTCTCTTGATTGAATCCTAACAGGTAGTTTTGACCGTACTTTTTGTTCATCTTCCACTCGTTTCTGAAGAGCTTTAACTTTATCTTTTATTGAACCAATAGGAGTTTCCTCTATAACAGGGGATACAGCTTTAGCCTCAGGAGCAGCTGTCAGTGTGAGGCCAGGTTCCTCACCTCGTGACTCATGTGAAGTGAGCTTCGTTAGTCCTGGTCGTTCCTCACTGCTGTGCACCTTGCCTTCCTTTTGCTTTTGCTTGTCTCTTAATTTTGTCCTAACTGGTTTTTTAATTTCTAAGGCTGGCTTGTGTTGCTCCTGTGGACTCAGTTTTTCAGTTTTTGGAGACTGTTTTCCTTCCTTTTCAGAATCCCTGCTTATTACTACAGCTTCAAATCTTTCTCCTACTACATCTTCTTGTAAGGCTGGTGGCTGTACCTCATGAAGAGAAACATATGTTTTTAAATCCTCTGTAAGGTAATCTACCATTCCCGTCATGTCTGGCTTCTCCATTTTTGTTGTCCCTTTGTCTACCCTGACTTCTACACAGGTAGGTTCAGTGACTTCTAAAGGAGCATTTCTTCTGGCCTCTTCAATTTCTTCGTCACTGACAATGACCCATTCTTCTTCTACAAGTTCTTGTTTGGAAAGGGACTTATGCAAAACATGTTCTTCTCTGGTATAGGATCCACCTCTCAGAATTTCATTTACTTTTTCTAAGTCTTCTTTCACTCTCTCAACTATTTCAAAAGGCTCTCCTGGCTCTTCTTCAGTGGGTTTTCCAAGATCTTTCACTTTAATGGAGCCTGATTTATCAGAAGAGTCAGTTGTCAAGATGGCAGTCATTTTGATCAAATCTTGTTTCATCTCAGAAACTTCAGACAACAGGTCTGGACTGGCTAGTACAGGGACTTCATTAACCAGATGGCTTTTCAGGATAGATGTTTCTGTAGATTCTGTCTCGTCATCTTTGATGCGAATGAAAAACATTGAAAGTAAAATGGAAATCAAAAATAGAGATTGGAAAATAATCAGGACTGAAAATGACAGTCTTTGGTTGCAGTGGTAGGAAGGTCAACAAAATGGGCCAGGAATGGTGGATCCACAAGATCTGAGGGTACAAGAGCAAAGCAAAGCTAACGGGGGGGGTGGGGGAAAAAAAAAAACAAAACCAAAACCAACTGAAAAGGAAAATGGCAGGAAATAACTTGCTTAAGTTTATCAATATAGCACAATCACACATACATTGTCAAAGCTGTAACAAACCGAATCAGGACACCACTAAAAAAACTCAAAACAACAACAACAAAATTTAAAATTAAAAACAGAACACAGTGAAGTTACACAAAGATAGGCATCTCAAGATTGTTCAGATGTTACAGATCAATGTTCAAATAAAAACAAACAAGAAAAAAAAGGGGAAAGCATTAGAACTGATTGAAAGTCGATTTCCTCTAAGAGAAAGCCAGTGTTAGCAAACTGTCAGAATAACATCGGGTTAACATTTTTTTTTTTCTTAATGACCAAAATAAAAAGTTAAAAGTAATTCCGCAGTAATCTAAAATATGATCAAATATGTAAAGATCTGAATCAGCTGCAAACCGGCATTTCATCTAAGGGGATTTCACACCTAAACAATGAAACAAACATTCTTTTGTTTTAAGAGGCATGGTCCTTTCCTTGGAACATCCTCATTGACAACTAATGAATTGACTGAGGAGAAAGACGACAGAGAAGAAAAGGAGAGATAGTAAGAAAAAAACTGTGAATCAACTTAGAAGTGATTTCAAAGTTTTAAAAAATGTAATGTATGGCAACCAAAAATCAGAGACAGTCACACTAGACACATACATACAATTCATGTAAGGCAAGTTATTTCCATGCAAAGCAAAGGTGTTGCAAGTGCTACTGGGTATGTAGCTTCAGTTAAAAAACAATAGTTTGAAAAATTAATCATATAAATTAAAGATACATGAAAATATTGTAAAACATACTGTGGTGAAATATTTGTCTATTCTGTTGCAATCAATATAGGTAATGCCCATGATGCCATAACTGCCTACTGGGAATATTTAATTTCAGGAGGGACTACTAGAAAATGTATATTGAACAGAACAAAACACTGGAGGACTGAAGCAAGTTATGAACAGAATACAATGCTTAGAAATTATAATTGTACATTTTTCTTTTAAAGGGAGTACACCTCATAAAACTTGACACATTTCTGCACCCCAGTCTAAAACTCAAAGTAGTAATGCAAATGAGGAGAACCTAAGCAATACATAATTATCTGTACTTCTTTGTAAAAAATATCCATTTTGCTAAAGTGTTCTCTTGTGTGTAATGAATGCTAAATGTTTGTGCTGTACGTTAATTATAAGCAGATTGCTGGGGGTGATTTTTATGCTGAAAACTGGGTCCTTTGGTGTTGCAGTTGTTCATGTGAACTGTCTAGTGCATACTGAAATGCTGTCTAGTAATTGTGTGGGTTTGTAATAAGTATTTGCATAAACATTAAATGGGTGACTACCTCAATGGCCAAAAAGTCAAGTTAGTTAGCCTGAAGCAAAGAAACTCCAGTGGGAAATAAAATGCAAGTGCTATCAAAACAGAGTGTGGCTGGTAGCTGGTGTTGGTATTCTCTGGGGCCTAGCTAGTTAGCAGAGGGCAAAAGCAATGGTAGAATTACTGCTAGAGGAAAGTAAGAGAACTCCTAAACTGTCAGGAATGGTCAAGAGTTGTCAGTAAATGCAGCCAGTAGATTGCAGGCTAGGCAGTGTAGTCATTAACATCCCAGATTGGTGCTCTTCCTTGACATGTTACAAGCTTTTGTCTGTGATGTGATTGGCCTCCCTCACACCCCCACTGAAGTGTTCCCAGCTTGTATATTAATTGCATATTAATTGTGGCTCTATGCTATGTTGAATTGAGATGAGTCTGACAGCCAAACTGAGCAACCTCACCAAACCTGCATCCTGCCACCTTCCTTAGGGGTGTGTGTACTGCATTGAGTAAATAATTATATGGCTAGGGGAGCATTCAAGCCCTTTTTCACCTGTATGTTTTACTGTTCCGTTGAATTCACCTTCCATTTGCCATGGCCAAGGTGAGTCATGGGGCAAGTGAAATTCCACTCTGCTGGCTATACTATGGTGTAACTTTTCCACCTTGATGAAATTGGTCATCCTGATGTGAATAATAGTGAATTAGAGCAAAAATATGATACTAAGAATGTTGTTAATCATGGTGAATACTATTTCCTACCATATTATTAGCATTTTGTCACCCTGATATCTTTCATTCTCTAGATGAAGCATTTCCACTTTAGAGGTTATAGAGGAACAACCATCCATTTGATCTTCAGGATCGTGGTGCTATTGTCTTTCCAATTAAAACATGTACTTAGTATATCAGAATAAATAACTCTCAAAATGCAATGTAGGAAAAAAAAAAAGATACTACATTGCATTTTAAATGGGAAACAAAGCAGAAGTCATTCTTTTCCTAAACAGATTTAAGAAATCACTGGATTTGAGCAGTTCTTATTAGAGGTACTCTTCAGACTGCATATATATGTTTGTTTTGCATCTTCATTAAAGGAGATCCTTAACATTTTGAACCATTCACCCTCAGTTTCTAATAATAACAGCCTGATTCTGTATATACACGGGGTATATATGCTGTACCAAGCTTAACAGGCGTATTTTCAGTCATATTTCACCACAGTAAAGGAGGGGGAGGGGGGCAGGGGGAGAAGGGTTAAACAGCCTGATTACTTTGGACAGTATCACTTTATTTCATGGTTGCATTTCATGAGTTTAATGAAATATATTGGATTATTAGCTACATTTTCATTAAAAGTGATACTGTCATCTATCTCAAATATGAGGCAACAATGCATGTCAACAAACGGACAAAACAAAATGGAGGGATGAGCATTCATACAAGCAAAATAGCATTAGCGGGATCACTAGGGATGTCAAAGGAAAGTAAATGCTTAGATGAACTGTTTTAAACTGTATTACTTGTTATTTATACATTAAAATGTAGTTAATTGGATAGCTGCTTTGGTATTAAAGTGTTTGCTATTCCATTTTTAAAGTACTGATGTTATTAGCAATAGCAGTTAAAGCTTAGCTCTCTTTCATGCTTATCTTTATTCGTAACCATCTTTCATACAAACTGCATTACAACGTTAAAAAAAAAAAATCTTACTTTTTTCTGAAGTCATATCAACCTGGAAGAGAAAAAAGGGGGAAATTTAAAAGTTCAAATGTAATCAATATATATAAAGTCACTAGTGAAGTAGTACAGGTTGAGAGTCAAATCCACTGGATGTATGGAGACACACAGATTGACTTAAATGGAACCAAGAATGCATTGAAAATAATGCTAAAAGTGTGGCTTAATTTAGTGTTTCTAGTAACAGAAAAATTGTTACTTTGCTATAGTTATGGTCAATAGTAGATGCAAAACATTGCAATGTATTTTCTTTAAATGTGATTAGTAGCATAGAGGACCCAGACTTTTGTATTACTGGGTAGGTTGTTATATTGTTCTTCACTTATTTCTTCCCATCTAAAGCAAAAACATCCAATGTGGTCATCTGAAGGCATCTGGAAGGCAACTAGTACGCTTTATACATAGTTTCACTACATGTATTAATTCTGAGATACATTTTTGCTTCTGTACTTTGTGATGATGTAAAGCAGGTGCAGAAATGACTGCAGACTTGCTACTGCCTAAGGCAAGAACTAGGACTTGATGCCACAAATAGCTATTGGTGCCTATAAACGGAAGCAGTGACAGCCCTCAGAGACCATCTTCTTAATTTTTCCTAGTGTATTTGGATATAAATTGAAAAAGCCATATAATTTTACTGTTACTCAAAAGAAAACATAGCCCTTGCCAAAAAAAAAAAATTGTAAAAAAATGCAGTCTCAGTCTATGAAAATTCAAGAAGCAAATTTCTGAAGTTGCCTTGTAGTTTGACTTCTTTTCAGTTCTATTAGCATAATCCTTTGTCCACACAAGCAAAAATAGATTTTTTTTGTGTGTGTGTAAATTTGGGTATGCAAAAGTATGCAAAGTAGCATTGAATTTTTAGTTTCCTATATAAACTTGCAGTGGCAGGATGACTATGAGGATGAAAATCAGCGATGCGGTACTGTTGATATGATATACTCCATATGTTAAAGCCCCCAAGATATTTTTTTTAGTGAGTGTTGAGAAGGTTTTACTTGCTTAAAAGTATTCTTTATAAAGATAAATGCAATATACTGCCTCAGTTAAGAAGTTACTAATTCTTGATTTCCATAAACTGAAAATGAATACAGGTAAATCACTGGCAACACTCACATGTTCATACATGCCATGCAATCATTTAGGCTCACATTATTAAACTCCACAGTTAGCAGTGTGTATTACAGATCCATAATAGTATGAATTCCTCTGATGCACACATCACCCCTACAGGGTAAGCTAGGATCCCTAGGATACTTTAATTTCCCTTACTTTAAGTTCCTCCATATCAGTCTGGAATTATGTCAGCATACTAATATTCTTAACATAAAAATGAATAAAGTAAACAAAAAATTAATTTAAAATGGAAGGTGGTTTTAGCCATCAATGAGCTTGTCTCTTTGTGCTTTAGTTTCTTATATAAAAATATAAGAAGTCATCAACATTTGGAAAAATAATGTTTCAATATCCTTTATACTGCTTTCACAGAGCACAGATTTGTTAAAAACAACTTTTGGGAATGCATAAACAGCATTATAGAGGCTAATAGAATTAGTATCATGCTTTTTGGTATGAAACTGAATGATCAACTGATAGGAAATGCTACCTTCTGAATTAATATAGTGAGAATTAGCTTAAAAACTTGGGCCCTGTTTTCACTTGACAGTGCCTATATTTCAGCACTAAAATAGGAGCGGTAAATATTTCAGTAATAATAGGAAACTGCACTGGATGCAACAAAACTTCTGAACTCTGTTTTGCAGTTCATGGAAAAGATGTCTATCGTCTTTGAGGAGCAGGCTGTTCTCACAGGGCTGGCACTCTTGTTTCCAACAGCTGAACATTATCAAAATGTGAGGATGCTTTTCAAATGTTACTCGTTCGTGTACGGGTCAGACCTTAAGAAACATCTATAACTGCCAGAACAGAGCTGGGAATGTAGGGGGCAGTTGGCCACATGTCTCCATTAAGATGCAATTCAGTTTATGCTAAAGATGAAAGCTCCACACCTTTTACATGGAGTAAACTTACTTGTAACTTCTGAGTTAACTCTGATTCTGTACTGGACTTCAGTAATCCAACTCAGAAATCTGTAAGATCCAGTCTCTTGGACATTAGAAATAGACAAGATTTGTGACTTGCAACCCTTTCAGGTATACAGGTAGCGCATTCAATTGCGATCTGGTTGCAGACTCCCCCAAAAAGCAGGGAACTTGCTGATGGAGGTAATTGTTGTATTTAAGTCTGTTCCTCTGCCTCCGTTCCCCACTACTCACCACCACTAAATAGAGGAATCATATTCAGACCATGCTTAGGGGTAATAATAAGAAGTATATTATGCAAATGAAACACTGGTTCTGAATATTTCAGACACATCTAGTAGCAACCCTACATTATTTCTAGGATGTGGGATGGTTCTCAGAATCAGAAAAACAAAGCCCATTTCCTCTTTTTTGTGCTACAGAGAATAAAGCTTCAAGAAATACACTTGCATGTCTTATTCTTAAGCAAAATAATTTTTAAATTATTAAGGAACTGTTTTGAAAGCAAAATAAACTATTATATATCTCCAATATCATTACATCAGTAAAACTTTACTTTTAATGTAGGGAGGATAAACTCTGTAAATTCCAAGTGAGCCTGTGCAAGACCCTTTTGTTTTTGAGGCACTGAGCTAATGATTGATACACCTGTTTCACTACAGATTTCATCTTCCAAGGTATATCTGTTAGTTGTATTTTAGCAGTATGCATAAGCAATAACATGCTGTTACAAGCAACATTACCTCTTCTTCTTGTTCTTGATCTGATTCTGATTCCTTTCAGTTCCAAAATACCATGCAAAAAAGAGAAGGGGAAACAGAGCAGGCAAAATGCAATTTTTTTAGAAGAGGAGAGTAGGGAAAAATAACTTCTGGCAACATTTAACAGAAAATGAGAAAATGCAGTATGTTTCTGCAAATTGATTTCTTATGTCAAAAAGCAGCAAAACTAAACTGTGAGTTTAAACACACAAAAGGCTACAGAAGCAAGCAAATTACAAACAGAAAAGTTGCTTCTGGATGTTAGACTTCTAGTGATCATTATCTGTACCAAAATTTGAAATATATACATGCTTTTGCACCTATAAATTAGCATGAATACATACTTAAAATAGTTAAGAACAGCACCCATTTAAACTTAAAATATGTTGAAATATGTTATTTTTAAATTATACAAAAATACTATAATAAAGATAGTACTATATGCTAAAAATGCTGAGAAAAAATGAACACCAACAGGCAGTATTTTGGGCAAAGAGCCTAATACATTCCTAAAAGGCATGCAGCTCCCAATCCAACAAGGACAGTAAAAAATTGGAGTTACCACAGAATAGCAAGAAACGTGATTCTTTTCTAAAGAAACAAATGCTTCTTAATATCTGTTCTTTCTTACTTAAACAGAAATCAAGAGCACTCCCATGATTTGTAAGAATTCAGCTGGTCTCAATCTTGTTAGTATTTATAAATAACTCATACTAGAGTTTCCTCTCCTTTTTCTGCTCTTGATACAGGACCATTTTCTTCCTCAGGTACATTAATAACTGTTATAAAAATATTCTGAAGAAAGACCATTTACACTACGTGATGTACTCAGATTCTTGAAAGAGTTGATCAAATGCAGGAAGAAAAGTCAGTGTTAAAATTAATGTTATTATTAAAATATAGCATAAGAAAATATGTTCAGCACTGCTATAAACTTTCCAAATTCTAGAGCTCGTCTGCTACATTTTTATCACTATCACCACAGATAAACAAGGCAGTTAGCTAAAAATGCCATTGTAAAGCCCATCATCTTTCAAATTGGCAAATGAAAAAAATGAATTTTCACTCCTCTGTACTCCCTGCCTTAAGAACATCATATGATCTACAGGCATTGTCCTTACACTTTGTGAAAAAGCTATGAATGGTAACTTCATCTCCAGAGAGGTGTCACAAGACATGGTCAAACACCATGGGAAGTCTTTGATAAAACAAAAAATGAACCTAGAGGTACTCACAGAGTCCCAGATCTGTCTCGCCCCTTAACAGAATCTGGGTAAAATTTCTGTACAAAATAAAATTAGCACAGGTCTTGTGCAACATCAAATGAAACCATGGGAGCTATATAATACAAACTGGATTTTTGTCTCCCTTCTCTCATCTCTTCTGAGTCCTCAGAAAATATTCAATAACATGGAACACTGGCATTAAAAGTACCAAACCAAGAAATTGACAGCCCTTGGATGGTATTTATATATTTTTCTTTAAAATACCCAACTACAAAGCTTTAACAATATTTTGCCCTCCTCATTTTCTTTATATAAGGACACTGATAGCTATAGACCAGTATAATTTCACAGTACCTTTGTGTAAACTGGTAAAGTGATGTTTAAATTACATATGGCTTGATGAACGAGGCCTCTTGTAGATTTTGGCTCCTTCATGAATGATAATCGTCCACAGGGTTCTTGAGTGGTATCTCGCACCTGGTAGAAGAGCAAACAGACATTTAATCTGTTATTTTGCTGTGTGATATACTTGCACCACTCAGAACTATTTAGCAGAAGGCTAGATGTGGGAGAAAAAGTCCATGTAGGCAAAAATAATCTGTGTTCTTTTTTTTCCGTCTTGTTTGTAAATGTATATACATATGTATTGTGTGTCAAAGCACGAGAAGACACAAGAATGTACATGCTTACACATTAGAAACTTAATTTACAGAAGGCAGTCCTAACACTCTAAGCAGTCTTAAAAGAACAGATATCCAGTATGATTTGGCTTCTGTGATAACTTACAATACCCATTTTTCACTGAAATGATCCCCGAACTTTATACTCATAACAGACTCATTTTATATTAGATGACTAAAGGTAATAAGTCACTTTCCCCCATATGGCAAGAATACATATTTATGATGATGTTAGCAATACCTCTTGGCTCAAAATTTTAGTATTAAATATTGTGTTTGTTCACATGGATACTCTTTTGGCTGAGTGGTTAAAACCAGTGAAAGATTACACTTAAAATTTCTTCTCTTGCAAAATGTTTTCTCAAATGTATTGATAAATCCTAGTTGTAGAATGAAGAAATTTACTGGAATGTATTTATAGGTGTGACCATTCTTAATCTAGAAAAGATATCATGTCATACTTCAAGATTATTTCAGTGAATCTTAGAAAAATCTCTTTCATGCTTGTTAGTAAAAACAAGTGTAAGCACTTAGAACTTAAGATACTGGTGATGTAATTTTAGCTTTTGCACATAATGTCAGGAGGATTACATATGATATCACAGAAGATATACAACTGAAAGCATTACCTCATTCTTAGTTTTTTGAACTAGTAAAATGGTACAATTAGACACATGTGTATTAACTTTATCAGATTGAAAATACTAGATGCAAAGACACATATTTTGGAAAATCCATCATGGAGAAAAATATGCAAAACAAAAGGCAGCTTCAATAAAGTTCTAAATTAAAACAAGCTTACAAAATATTGCTGGAAAGGAGGAAGAGCACTTAAAACTTGTCTAGAAGCATACAGCAGATTTAATACAATGAGGGAGTGGGTTGATTTTCTTCACTTTTTGGAAGCTTCCATTCATAAAGCGTTGCTCTAAAACTGTTTTATGTAATGGTAATAGTGTACTCTGTTGTAGTCAGGATGTCCCAGTAGAAGGAAAAGTTTGTGGGAAGAGGTTTGCAGTGCCCTCTGGCTCTCTCTCCAGCAGAGGTGGTGATGGTGGCTTGGTGGCAGCAGCCCTCTCGGCTGCTAGCTCAGGCCACAGTGAGAGCACTTTTTTTACATGACTTACTGCTCCCTACAGATCTCACAAACGATGCAGGTGGACCTATGAACCATGGTGTTTATATCACTGGCTCTATAGCGAGGGCTAAAGCATAAGTTAATTTCAGATGCACAGAGGTTTTCTTATTTTGGCCTTTGTTTTACAAACTTATTTATATGAGTAGGAAGTTTTAAAGTAGACTAGTACAGTAATATACACTATAAGGGTAAAATTAGGTTAGGTTGGCAATTTAACTATTTCCTTTTTCCTTTGTTCTCAAAAATATGGTAAAACCATAACTTGAAACATCCAAAAAGGAGCCATGCTTTTCTTACTGTATTCTCAAGGAAGTTTTGCATTACAACTGAAAGGAGGAGGATAGGTTGAAGAACAGTTATATCTGTATTTACAGCCATATGCATATTTACGAGTGTAGGGTAAAATGATCATATTTTGATACGATTCCTGCCAATTCTGCAATGTTTTCTGACACTTTTTTGCAGTTTCCACATTTTTTCCTGCCCTATATTGAACCATGATACAGAGAAACAAACAAGATCAAACTTGATCAGCTCTTTTAGATTGTTAGGTAGAGAACAGGATTCCTAGAAGTACCACCAATTTTGGTGTCTGAAATAATGCTGGGGACACATGCATATATAGCAGAACATGGGCACAGATAATTATATTTAGAAAAAAATTGTACTAAATTTTAGGTAGCTACTGCTGGTTGACTACCCAAATCAACATTTAATCCTTTATCATAATATGGAACTGTTCTTCAGTCTGCTAAGTTTACTATAAACTCAGAAGTGGACAAAAAATAAAAATACAATCCATAGCTCATATTCTAACATTACCTTAACAAACAGAGGAAGTCTATTTTCCTTGAAGGCAAAAAAACTGAATATATGGTGTTGCCCACTCTTTGTTAGTGGCACCAAATTGCCAAAGCAGTCAACGTAGATGGGTTTTCCTTCTAATACCTATTGGAAATGAAAAAGAAGCCAAGCAGCAATTAATCACAGCAAGGTGGTTAGGATTTTTTCTTAAGCATAATTCTACAGTAGTTTCAATCAATTTCTTAAATTGGTAGAACTTGTCAGCACGTACATGTGTTATGTACAGTTACCTAAAATCTGTGGAAACATTTCAGATCACTAAATTCCAAATGAAACACACTGTTAATTCAATAACAATAGTGTGACACCATAAATGACAAAATCAGTATTCAGTGTTATGAATCTGGGCAAATTCTCAATCTAATTTAATTTGGATTTTTTATTGGCTTTAATTTTGCCAACCTGGCATCATCATAACAGTCAAAGAAATATTTTTTTCAGCAATCAAATCAAAAGACCTTGTTTTGACTGGTAGGATAAAAAGCCAGTATGGGAATATCACGGGGTTGCAGAGGACCTTTTTACCAATGCAAAGACTTTCTATATTAGATTACTTATGTGTTTAATCTGCTTGCAATTGTCTGTTGCAGCAGGCAAAGACAGTTTATATTGGTAGATACTACTTATTTCAGTTGGCTTTGTAAGGGCCTAGAGCTTTTGAAAATCAGCCCTCAGGTAAATGCCTCTCTGATGGCACTGCTACATCTTTGGATTGCTATTGTGCTCCTCCACACGTTTAAAATCTCAGTTTACCAGTTTCAGAGATGTTCTCTTCAAACTGCCAATACATTAATGTCTCTTTCTTTCTTTCTTTCCAGAAATTCAGCCTTGTCATTCAGTATTTTACCTATGTGCTCTGCCTGTTAGAGCTTCAGGAACAGAGAAAACAAACTCTTTAAAGGTGGGATTCTCATGGAAAAGAGACCATACTAAGCATAAGAATATACCATGCATGTAGTTAAAGCACTTTCAATTTGTTATTCCTTCTGCGGAAGCTGACAGAGCCAGAAAAAACTGCATTTAGCAGGCAGTTTGCTGAATTCCACACAGGAAAGCTTTTCCCTGTTCAGCAACAGATTTAATTTTTATTTTGTAAAGCAGAATATTAATCAACCTGCTAGTTTAACTTCTTGGTATGCAAAGATACCGACAAAACATTACTACTATTGACTGCCTTTCTGAATATCTTAGTGATATTCATTTATGGAGTTACTGAAAGCTGAGGTTTACCTGTCCTTTTTGGCTCTATCTCCCCGTTTCTCACAACACCCACTTAGTATCAGGCTCAAGAACAGTTCAGCAATGAACACCCCCCTCAAAACTCATCTTTACTCAGGCATTCCTCTAAGAGGAAGTTACTAACTAAAAAATTCAAGGTGTCTCGTGGCAGTTTGCTACAGAGCTAATTAAAACTAAGTAATCACTGTGGACCACACAGAAATTATACACTATGAGGTATGCGGATTGAATTTAGGGCTAGCCTGCATCCATAGAACTTAGTTTCGGGCTGAGGAAAAAGTCCATTTATAACACCTATGTGCTACCTCTCAGCTCACTGTTGAGGGACTTAAGTCTTATGGAACTGAAAAAAAAGTCTTATGGAACTGAAACCCCAGCCAAGCTATGCAAAATTATTGCAGACTACAGCATTTTATTTAATAAAGCCATGGGCAAGGTCTCCTGCTTGCATAACTAGCTATCTCAAATAGATTTCATAATACTTAGCTGGCAGTAGTTGCTCTGGTTCTCAATCTGAATTAAAGAAATGCTGACCCTGTCACCAGAGAAGAGGAGGACAAAGAACCTGTGACTGCAGGACTAAATGGTAACTCCCAACTTCATTTTATTACCTGGTTTCCTGGCATAAAATCAGTCCAGTTTCTAAGTACAACTGTTTAAGTTATGGTTCACCATAAAAAAGCATCTTGGGAAACCAAATCCTTTCAATTCAGTTTTGTCCTATAGGTTTTCTAAGTCTTAGTCCCATCACAGAGAATTCAGACTCAACCTGCCTATGTCTGTATTTACTAATCCTTGAACCCAGCTTAATGTTCCTGCTACCTATTCTTTTTATGGCCAAGGATTTCCCTGAGAAAGCAAAAACCAGTATGGCTGAAGTCAGACGAGGCATTCCTGTTTAACTTCTGCTAACCAGCTGACTGGATTTCCATGTGGGTGAAGCACACAATTCCCTTCCACTGTGGTTGGCTGGCCCAGGAAGACCCAAATGTTGTCAGCTGACTACAGCCAACGCTCCCATCAGCCCTCTGCACTGAGAGATTGGCAACTGCCCACCGGGAACAGGACTTCATCACTCATATCTGGCAGCTACTTTTCCCTTACATCTGACAAAAGTCAAAGTTTCCATCTTACCATGATACATAGTAATGCGTCATGACAGTAGTTGTTGGCACTATTATTTTTAGTACTTGTGGCAGATAAAAGGCAGAAAATATTAGCCTAAGACCAGACATTAGAAAATGGAGAAAAGCATGTAAGATTCTTGTACAGTACCTCTACATCCCTGCTTCTCGCAACTTCAGCAAAATTCTCTTGTTGTTCTAGAGTTTTATCCACCTTGTCATCTGTCATGCAAAAACATCTTAACCGTGCTTCAATAGGATCATGTGATTTGGCAAACACCACAAATTTGGCCATGTAGGGAACACAGATAATCTCTCTGTACACTTGGGAAGCAAAAGTAACAGATTCTTGTGTCTGTCTACAGTCTATCAACCAAAATCTGTAAAACAAAAAGAAGAGTTGTGTAATCAGCACAGAAAGATTTAAGTAAGAAAATTGTATGTTCTACGATCCTAGCAGCATTAGCTGGTAACCACACTGGTTGTATACGACAAGTCAGAAGAAAGTAAAAAAACCAGTTACCGTTTTAGAAAAAGAGCCTACGAATGCTTATGGTACTTTCTATGCATTTAGGAGCAGGAAGCAAAATCACACAGAAAGCATTTGGACCAGAACTTACTCTCCTAAATATCAGATGCAAACCCTTCACAGTGTCTCGGGCTGCACAAATTCCAAGCCATTGCTTGCCTTTCTAATAAGATCTCACTCCACTGGAAGAGTATTTGCTTCCAGGTACCTGACTGGCTTTTAAAGGCTTGAAGAAGTTCACTTGTCCTGCAGCAGTCTCATACATCTTCTCTGAAGTTTTAAATATATGAACCTTGTCATCTTTTTGTGTTTATGAAATATGTATATATATATTAAATTTATGTTTATAATATTTAAACAATTATTGATGGCTTAGCAAAATCAAGAAATTCTAGAAATTCATCACAGTAACCAATAAATGTTTTTTCTTCAATTCAGAACTTGGCTATGGCCTAAATTTTGTTTTCATCTGACTTGATTCCTTATAGTGAAAATATGTGATCAAATGTTTCTTGCCTTTTACCAAGAAATAAATATCTTATTCTAGAATAAGCTCAGGGGCCTCTGTTTTCCATCACTTTCAACAGTTTCTGATGATGTTTGAAATGGTGATTGATCTCACCATTTTTCTAGAGCTGTCCAAAAGTCTTCTGAATTTGTTCTTGTTTATCATGTTATTATTTGATTTCTGTACAGAATATAAGTAGAAAAGGGTGTACTGGAAGTGTACAGTTCGGATTTCTGCTCCCCTGTGACTCTGCAATATGTGCCTTTCTTCTAGAAAAATACAGGTTCTTTTTGACAGCCGATTGCTGCTAAACATCTGATGATGCAGAAGAAAGTAATGCCCCATAAAAATCTTACTAAAATTGCTTGTGTCTAGACATATGGTGAGCCT
Organism: Athene noctua; assembly: GCF_965140245.1. NCBI lineage: Eukaryota > Metazoa > Chordata > Aves > Strigiformes > Strigidae > Athene > Athene noctua. The sequence continues at coordinate 48,598,570 of NC_134040.1, forward strand.
GTCATTTCTCTTCCAGGTTATTACTAAATCATTAAAATTACAGAGTGGGTAATTTAATCCTTTTCTCTTTAGCCCCCTTAAGTCTTCCTAGGCATTGTACAATTTCCTGTTGGTTAAGTGCCGGACACATCAGTGTACCTCACTGGGGTGTTAGTGAACTGTGTACAAACTTCTAATATGACAGGGATGTTGTGAAAGTTTCCTGAATTTTATTGATAAGGAACAGGAGGCTGAAATGGCTTTTAGGTTGTGTTATCGTTAAATCTGTTCTTGGACCCCCATCTCTAACAAGTGAAATATAAAGCAGCTGCCTTGCCCAAAACACTTGTTTTTCTTCCACCATCTAGCTTAAAGGTTAGCAATACATTCCATACCTACAATATGAAAACCTGAGGGTCTTTAGCTGAATGTAAATAATTTTGTCAATTGTGTAACTCCACATGCAAAATCAGAAATTATTCCCATGTGAATTTAGTCAGGAACCTTTTAACTTCGATTTTGTGATAAGTTTTTGTTATGCATACTGAAGACCAGCACTACATATATTTCTGTCTGAACCCTATTATATTTGGAAGACCCAGATGTCTCCAGATCTGATTCCTACTACCCTTGCCTCACAGAGGCTGTGATAACCATGATTCACTTTTCAGCATGGTTTCTAACATGCCATTTTACTGACAGCATCTTTCTACTGTATATGCCAAATCTACACCAGTGGTTCCCAGTGATACATGTACCACAAGTCAAACATAAACATGTTCAAAGCAACAGGCAAATACTACTGGAATAAGTTACTTCCTCTGCATGGTGTGAAGCCAGAAGCTGCCACTGCTATCTCATTCAGGTAGCACCATGACAGAGAAATACTTTAAGATAACAGAGTAAGGTCATAAGTTGTCTGATTTCGCTAACATAATTATTACAAATGAATGCCTGCCTTTTACGAAGTACTGCTAGTGCATGTGAATCAGAACAAACCACCTCAGAACTTACCAAACATACACGGTTACTTGCGACATATCATGGATGTTGCAACTCAGGTCTAGAACTTCAGCTTCCAGAACAGGCCCTCTTCTGTCAAAAATTACCCTCCTCTTTACTGAAAACTACAGGTTCTTTACCCTTTCTTTGGGCCATTCAGGCTAGAACAGCATTGGTCAGTAATAAAAATTTACAGAATTTCCTTATACCATTGTCAAGAGAACTGAATTGTTATTTTGCAAAGATAACAACTTTCACTTAACATAATTTTACTTCTACTTCCAAAATGTAACAGCAGAACTGCAGCAAGCATTTTACAAGGAGTAACACGTATTGCCTTCTTTCTCAGATATCACCTCATTTAGTTTCTCTGTGGAGCTGATGACATTTCTTTTAAATAAAATTCACTGTGTGGGTGGAAAGCATGCTTGAGTTTGACACCCGTAGGATGGAGACAGAAGCCATGAGAGGTCAAAGACACCTCAAAAGCTGATATAATCTACAGGGGGCTTATTACTTACTGTAGATTACATGGTATTATAACCCACAAAGCATACCTTTCAAGTATGATTTACTCATCTGCAGTTGAATAATAGCAAATTTCACGCTGTGATTATCTTTAGAACATTTAACAAACACACTGGTTAAAAACCAGGCTGATGACATTTGAAAAAGAGAAGGCATGTTTGGTACATAAAGACTCCACATACTGATACTTTCCTTTTCATGTGTGGGAGAATTATGCTATGCTGGACTCAAACTGGGGAGGCTATATCCTCTGAGAAATCACCATATGCTCAAATGATTTGCTGTCATACACCAGAGGCTAAAAAGCCCCAACAGACACTAAATTTTTAAAAAAGCTGCAGCTCAGGAAATGGGAAACAGCTATGCCTCAAAATCTGCAGTTTAATTCACATGTATTTTAGACAAATGTATCTCTTTCCCAAGCTCATTTTGGACAGAATTGATGTTATGAATGGGAAAACCGTTCTCTGTCATTAATGATTTAACTAGACATAAACATGTTACTGTGAATAACAAACAGGAGTCAGCTGATCCTCAGCAGGGCACAAGGGTAGATGCACTTTTAGACCAGGGAATGAGTAAAGAAATTCAGGTCAGCTTGAAACTTCAGCAAAGAAGATAATTAATTATCTGACTGTAAGTGTATGAAAGAATCACGTTTTCTAACTTTAACAGCATTTAAAATCACGTTTGGGTTAAAGTAGTCTGCTGAACATTCATTTAGATCAAAAAGAAGAGGTAGATTAAAATCTCTACATGAGACCCCACCTATACCACAGAATATCAGCAGCAGTAATCCATTTTAATGTCATCATCGGGATTAGGAAACATCCGCTACTAATACAGATTGTAGTTCCATAAACTGTCACCCTCATTCTGGCTGGATTTCATGCGTAATCCTCCAGGGCACCTCACAATTTTAGGGACTTGGACCTCTCAAACTTTGCATCTAGTCTCCACATATCTGGTTCTTAATCTTTATCTCTTTAAACGGAACACTACAGGTAGCAGATGAGGGCTAAAACACACTTTAAGATCTCCCTCTTGTGGTCACTGCTGTTAAAGAAAAATGTTTAGTTGAACTGAAGAGAAATATGCGTAAGCAAACCGTCCAATTTAACAGCAAGAAAGCCATTTCTGAACCAAAAAAGTATGGAAAAACAATACTTTGTTTCACCTAATGTTAAAGTTATACTGTAGATTCAGCAAGAGCTGAAATCATTTTAACACTGAATAAATTTTTTCAATAAATAGCAGACGTAATCTAAGAGTAATAACTGCTCTGGACACTTAATGTTTGCACTGAAGGAAATTAATTGATTTTCATGGGCGAGTTTTCCAAGATTTTTGTAACTGTTTGCTAGACCACACATCCTAAATTTAATACTTTCCACATCATGCACTGCATCTCCTGCTATAGAGAAGGAGATTTCTGAGCATTTCTGTGATACAAATCATGGACCGTATACAAACTAAAATACATACATATTTTTATATATATATATATATATGATTTTTTAAAATATGAATTTCTGTTTTCAGAAATGCAGCAGTTGAATCTCTTCACAAGAACAGATGGTTGGAAGAGATTCTAGACCAGAGTTTGGTACACCTACAGGCCTTTCTGCTTGATTTCTCATTCTGGAAGTAACACCTTTTATAAAATGTATAATGAGCTACCCAAATAAGGGATTTTTGTTTCCATGGAAATTTGCATATTCTGCATCTGGAAGAGAAGGGGTATTCAAAATGAAACCAGTTGGGTTTTTTTAACTACCTGAAAACTACACCTGAAGTGTCCCTTCATTTCTGGGATCATAGCAGATGCTGACTGCAAAGGACTAAAGGCCAAGATAGAAATGATAAGAACATAAATTTCTTTCCACAGCTGGTAAGGGCTGGAGTGCTTACAGCTCTTGTACATCATCTGTCTGGCATAGGAGGCTCAGGGTTTCCAAGATACCTCATCAACTGATTCACAGCACACACAAAATATCTATGTTCCTCCTACTGTATAAACTAAAATAATTTAAAGGAAATATGTATTGAAAAAAGACATGTGTTTGAAAGTAACACTCATGTTTTGTTGTACAGGTACCTGGCAGACACATTTGTCGTGAAGGAAACACATTCATTAACAAATGTCAGTGGTGTTGTTCCAGTGATGTCTTCCCATTGGGCGGGGGTGGTTCCTCCTGAAATTACATATTTAAAAAAAAAAATTAAAACCAAGCAAGTCTGCAACTTTCTTGCTTCTAAGAAATATTTCACATTCTTCTGAGTTTTTAATCACTATGAAAGCAATAATAATCCCAGGACCTTCTCCTTAGGTCCACATTATTCCACTAATGCTAGTAGGATTGTATGGGTTTCTTCTGAGAAAACAAAGTGCCCAGGTGATTTTTCAAATGATGATTCCCTTACACAGCTCCAGAAACATTAAAAGAGGCTAGAGTTCTGTGGTGAGAGATGTAATTTATTAGGAATTACTTTTTTTCATTCTAGACTATTCACATATGTGGGGCAAAATTGGCCCAGATATAGTGCTGTTAAACCTATATTGTTACGCTTGGAAAACAATAATAATGTTACTCATAGTGACACCTACAGTTTATGATTTCTATAATCTACTTGTTTTTCAAATATTTCAAAGACTCGGGTCTGATACATAATCAATAAGAAATTTCTTTTGCACATTACTGTGAAAACCTGTGTCTGACAAGCTCCCTGGAAGATCCTGCAGTTGAAATGTGCACCTCTGTATGGTGCTGTACCACAGACAGCGTTCCAAATTCCTATCAGACCATTAAATGTTTCAACCCTCTTTGTCACGGACACTGCCAGCTTCCTATTTGGCCTATGCAGCTGAAAATGTGGCCACAATCTTTAATCCTGCAGCTGTGTTTTCAAGTTCTTCAATGAATGTCCCTGCCTCACAAGTTTTGGTAAAGAATGTCCTGTTGGTTTCCAGTTACTTTAAAATCACTGAGTTTACAGAAAACAGAAATAGAATTGTTTACTTCTAACAGCAGTTATGAATGAATAACTAAAGGAAAAACTATGCATAATCAGGGCTAAATCAGAATATGTGTCTGTCCCTCCTCTCATATACAGCTGACTTGTTAGATATCCATTTGACCATGTAGCACAGTCTTTATGCAAACCTTACACCAAGTTGTTACCTGTAAAGGAATACTAGTGTTTAAGAAATACCTCATTTCTCCTTTTGGTGAAGCATACTTGGAACCAATTTCCCTTTTGAACTTTTCTAGAGGATACTTGCAGATTTACTGTCCCTCCAAAAACTTATTCAAATTCCTCTTTATAGAGGAGACCATTCTTCCTTATTTAAATAAATATTGTTTCACTCTCTTGGAAATGCAAATACTAATTTGTTGACTAGATGTTGTTTCTGGTATTTCAGCAGCTACCTAACACCCTTGTATGAAGAAATTGTAAAGGCACCTGTTCTCAGGAATGACTCATCAGCACACCTCAGCGTGTAATGCATCTTACATTGGGTTGGTATTTGAAATCATTTTGAAAATTAAGATGCTAACTTCTAAACAGAATAAACACATGCAGCTCTGCCTCTTAAATGAGATGCTAATCATGTTGGAGTTATAGCAACTATAAAATGCTTAACTTCAGTATTTTCCTCTGAAGTGTACAGCAACATTATGTCTCTGCTACACTTACTCTGCTAGGCAGAGGTATGTAGGTTCTCAAAAAACAACTGTAAGTAAAATGCAAACAAAACCAAACCCAAGGTCTATGATTACATAACACATCTCTTAGTCCAAATAACAAATGTTATTTCTTCCAGAAAGTAATTGTTTGGAAAGTAGTTTATTTTCATAGCCTCTCATCCCAGTCAGGTTTTCACCAAGCTTTCCACTGTATAATCAGTTTAACATATTCATCCCACGATGACTGATAATTTCAAGATGCACATAAAAAGCTCTAGTATTTGCATCCTACCTGTTATGCTGCATAGTAGCCTTAAAGTGGGTGTGTCACCTCCATAACCATTCATGATCCCATCACTGGAGGCCTTGGGGACGGGAATCGTCATTGTGATCGGTTTATGGAACTTCCTTCTCCGGGGCTCCAGTGTGACTATAGGACTGAAGGTAGCCTTGTTGCCTAAAATTTTCTTTGTCAGTTCAGTGTGCATAGGCTGAGCCTTTCCAAAGCAAAAGACAGTAACAGAATAGTTACTTGAAAACAGTTTAATGAGTAAGTAAAGAACTGTGTCTGTATATGGCCACGAAACCCTTACGTTTTTACACTAAATGGCACAATTTCCCCTGAAAATCTGCAGACAGAAGACCTGACTGCCAGTGAGAAGGGGCGACCTCCCTTCTTCAACTTTTCCACGCCCTCCTCCACTTCCTATCCCCTTTCTTGGTGCTCGTCAGACCCTTTAGAGCATTAATTTAATTCAGTTAACCAGTAGTAAATTATTCCCTTGCCACCTTTTTTTTTCAGAACAAGATCTGAGCTATTTTAGTAAGCTATTCAGTGATTCACAGGGGATTTCAACAAGCATAGTGTCCTGGCCAAGATAAACTCTGCATGCATGCAGCAGGAGGAGGGGATGGAGGCAGAGGAAAGGCTTCCCTCTCTTTCAGTAGTGAACTGTTAGGCTGGTTTACTTCACGCTGAGAATCTGTTCATTTGACCTGGTTATTACAGCACTTTGTACTTCTCTGATGACTTTCATAAGCAGTATTTAAGAAATTGTTCTATGACCTACACTAATATCATCATCATCACCAAAATGAGGTGCTCTGCCCAACAGTTAACAGACAGGAACCCAAAATAACCGGAATACTCAAAGGTTTACAACTTGGCTTTGACTTGTGCATGGATTTTATTTTTTAAAATTATTTTTATTAGAGGCATTTTAGACAACAACATACAACATGATAAGCTGAATATGCTGGTTCTCTATTCAAAGAAGGTGATTTTACAGTTTAAAAAACCAGTTTCATTGTACCTGGAGGCCAACACGAATTCGTTTGGTTAGAGCCCCTTCTGGGAAGACTGCCTGTACTTGTGGCACAACAGTGCTGCTCAGCACACCTCCCTCAGGTCCAATAAGGTTGCTGTCCTGTTTGATCCGGGATACCACTGCAAAGTACTGAGGGAAATCTCGGGTGATGATGCGGCAGATACGTTTCTTCTCAAGTTCCTCTGGAGTATCAAGTACTGAGGCCAAAAGAGAAGGTGGTCAGAAGAAAATAATTTCATAGAAACAATAAGGTGAACTTCAAAACACATTCAAGCTTTTCACAGTTTAATTGTATCTTAGAAAAGTATTTTGTCTAGAAATCAAAGGGGGAAAGGAAACATACCCCAATATTTTAAAGTTCAGCTAAAACAAGAAAGCAACAGACAGACAGAGCAACTAACTGAAAGGAGCTTAAGACAGCAAACTCAGAACATGTTGACAACATCCCCAAAATCAGCAGGCAAAAGAGCAAAGGGTCCAAGCCCCTTTCTACTTCACGCGTTTACATTATGGCCCAGAGTAAGATCAAGGAAACTAAACTCCAAATCAAAAAAGTGTGAAAGTGTAACTTCATCTTTAAGTGTGTGAGATGGCTTGTTTACTTTTGGGGCTTTTTTTTAAAAAAAAAAAGGCATCAAAATTAATAAATTCTGCAGATCCTAGACAGCCCAAGGCCATTCTGTTCTCTCAGAAAGCAAAAGTACCCATGACTGACATTTCCTCCCACACACATAGCTGCTTGGAAAGGATTAGTATGATAATTGCCTTGTTTTGGAAAGATATTTGCTTTTCGTCTTCATTTAATGCTATGAAAAGGTGCCATAGAAAACAGCATCTATTCCCAACTTTGTGATGGCAGACTTTGTTTTGTCCCACTGCTTCACCAGACCATGCACAGGAGTAAGCACAAGCACACAGTGCTTTCTCCTGGCTCCTGCACTGAGAATATGATTATACACCAGAGTGACTGAAATGAAGTATCTGAAGAACATAACGTCAGAAATTCTAGGGCAGACCAAACATGAGGCACTAAACAGAATAAATGGTAAAAAGTTACTATCCCCCAGTTACAGAAGTAATACAGGAGCAGAAGAAAAAAAAAAAAAAGTCACACTGGATACCTTCATCCATCCCATTCAAGATTTCATTCAGTTCATCCTCAGTGTATTCACAGAAATGCTCCTTCCAGCTGTCCCCATTCTCACTGCGCAGGATCACCAGCTCTCTCTCTTTCCCACGCAGAGCAGCAAAATGGGGAATCTCCACAATCACAGGCCTGGCACAGCAACACAGCGCATTAAATGCACATGGGAGAGAGGAAGAAACAGGATTAACAGCAACTCTACTCAGTCTGTTACAAAGTGACCTGGAATTCTACCTATTTTGCTAGAATACTTTGGCATAATCCTAAACTAGTAGGTCACTAACACATATTAGATTTTCACAGGGACTCAGTAAATGCTGAAGGACAGATCAAAAAGTGCATTCACCTCTTTCCACAGTGTGAATGATATTTATTTAGTTAGATAATAGTGCTTAGCCAGAAATTTGGTAATTGTTTTGCAAATTCATAAAGAACTCTTGCTCATTTTAGTTGTCACTACTGTCTGGGTTAATCTGTGCAACTTCATTTCAAAGAGAATCTACTGTAACATATATGAATATTGGGACAAATTCTGATCTCACGTATACTAGTGCAAATCAGAATAATTTCATTACAATCAGTGGGCAATTGTGTCCTGTGCCAATTTTACTTGATTGTAATTCCATACATTCCAATGAATTTATTCCTGATTTACACTCTGGGAGAGATAAAGGAGGTCTGAGGAGATCATCTGGGTTTCTATTTCAGTATAGGAGATAAGAATTTGCCTTGTTGCCTTACAAGCAGATGCCAATATATGTATCAATGTATGTGTCCATATATATATACACACACATATACAACACATGTGTACATATATCTATATTTATATATACGTATACATACATACTCTTAGAAATAAGAGAAAAAATACAAATATATTTGTATATACACTTCTCTAATTAGATGACTCACACAGGTTACCATGTACATAGTAAATGCCATGTGTTCTATTATACTGGTGGTATCCAACATGTAACATATTGATTAATCAGTCCTTGATACAAAAAAAAAAAAAATCTTAAAATTTACAGTAGATTCCTTTTTTCTTTGTCCCAATCCAGGTTGCTTTGCTACAGACATCAAGCACATAACTAGGAAGATTTCATGCCAAAACAAAAATGAAGGCCACAGTACTTGAAGAAAAAGATACAAACATACCACCAAAACAAAACCACATACCACAAGGGTTGAAAAATGGTCCACTAAGGGTTAGGTATACAGAATTTCAAATGATAGAAAAGGACAATATCATGGGCATAATGACATAAAAAAATCATATTGCAGAAGGAGGAGAAGAATGGGGAGGTCAGCATCCATCAATTTGTTTCAAGTCTCTCCTACCCAAGGAATTTGGTCCCAGGAGGCCCCAGCTGAAGGATTCGGCTGACCAAGCTTTCTCCCTCATTAAGTGGGGGAGGAGCCGTAGGCAGATGAAGTTTACTGAGTACATCCAAAGCAGCAGTGAAAGAAAGAACATAAATAAACTTTATGTATTTTTTGTGCCAGAACGCCAGTGCCACTGTCTGGTCCACAGAGTGGAATTAGGCTGTACACTGAATAAGGTTCCGTCCTAGGGATGACAATTTGGTGATCAAAATCAGCAAAACTAGTTTCATAAATATAGGATCTTTTCTTGCTTATGGGAAGACAATGGGAGTTTTGGCAGTGAATCCAATGGGAACAGGATTTGGACCTTAGAATGCATCTCTGCAAACAGTACAGTAATTTTCTGATTTCACTGCCAGTACAATGCCTAGAATAACGCCTGCAGGAAGGGCACAAAGATCGGAGAATGAGTAAAACTGTGCTATATCCTGGTCTTTCAGGTGAAACATTCTCATTAGATAGAGAAACCATTAAAAAGAAAATGGGAGACATACTTAAGGTTAATTTGTGTGTGACAAGGATAATGGGAAGACTGAATGTGACAGCACAATATTTCTTCTGGTCTTTAGATTTCTTTCTGCTTCTTTTTAAGAGAGACCGAGATGTGAAAAGAGCAAGTGGTACAAAGCATCTGAGTAGCCAGCTTGTTTGCTGTTACGTGTAACAGCATTAAGAGGTATCCTGTCTGTCAAAAGGAATGGTTGGCTTTCTCTTACCATCACATTCACAGTGTTGCAGGACTGCTCTTGCTTTTTTACCAGATTAGAGCAACAGTGAAGTAGCCAATACATGTCTGGGGTACATTCTCCTTTCACACTCCATAGAAAAGCAGTGGACAGTCAAAAACTACCAATCATCTTCTTTCTCTCCCTAAACTCAATCTTTTAAGAAAATGCACTGAGGAAGATAGTGGCTCTGATGACTGCCTGTTATAATAGGATTTTAAAGGAACTGATTTGTTTTGAAATGGATTTAAACTACTGCTGTTTACAGAGTCACTTTTTTATTTTTTTACAATTTCTGAATGAAGCTATTTATTGTAATACAAAGGGTTCCTTCAATCATCCACTTCCGGATGCCACAGTTGATAAGGAGAACAGTTGGTAAAACAAGTTTAAAAAAGTCTGGATAACTGCTGCTTTCAGCTGAAAATTGCTAAAACAAGTTCAGCAGCAGACAAAAATCTGATCTTTCTATGGGTTTTGCAGCACAGGACAAAAGAAATGGCCAAAAAAATCCAGGGTTGTCCTATTGCTTAATTTAGCAATTTCAACCCCAGAAAAAGCAAAGGCACTGTGCCTCCCTGATGGTCCAAATTACTGATAACGCAACACAAGTCTCTAAAGATAAGCAGCTGTAACTTGTGTTGCATATGTAGCAGGCTGAACATTTGGGCTTTAGATCAGTGCTGTGCTATTCGTGCCTTATACATAGATCACTTAAATATAGTATGAATTGCCTTTTCTGGCTGCAGAGGTGTCTTTTCCCACTATAATTTCACAACACTGAGTAATAATCATATCCAAGGAAGCACATTAGTCTTAGTGCTAGTGGTTAAAATATCCCTTTTCAAAGGAAAAAGCGTAAATGCTTTATGAATTGTTAACTAACAGCTGATTTGTATTTCACATGACCAGTCTGCTACCGTATGTTACAAACATCTTTTTCTGTTCAAGTCTTGAAAAAGGAACCATTTCAGTGCAACTTGCAAACAGACGGAAATAGCCTGAGCGTTCTCCGTCAGGCCATATGGCACTCCTTACCCAAGAAACTGAGCACCAGAAGGTCCGACTTCAATCAGGCGGCTGGCCAGACCTTCTCCTTCCACCATAGGAGGCATGGTGGCCAGTCTGTGGCGTTTCACCAACCGGCAAGTCACTCGCGTTGGAGCAGTGCATTTCCGCGGGGGAATAATGATTCGTAGTCCATTATGTCTGCAACCTCTCATGGCACCCCCACGAGCATCCACCATGAAACTAACTAGGAAGCTGAAAATCAGGAAAAAAGTAAATTAGATACAAAACATACCAAAATTCCTTTGGTTACATTCCACATACGTAACTATGTATGTAATTATAGTTCTTTCTCTAGATGTACAATTAGAAAAAGCCTTTCTCCCATGTGAAGCATCAAATCATGCTAAGATCATTTATTAATTAAACTGACAACTACTATCTTAAGAGCTCTTTGCAGAAAGTCTTATTTTATGGTGCTGCTGTTGTTAAAAATACCAGCAGTCACTAATAAATGTGAGCATGTGTACGTACCTATTAGAGACAAAGTCAAGTACAAATATCACTACTCTGTACCTGCAAACATCTATATTGTAAAGTTGGCACTCTTTAAAAACTTTACAAGCAAATCATCTTATTGAAGGAAATTACTTATGACTCGAGAATATAAAGCCAATTCTGATTGGAGGCATTGTTAGGGGATTTTTAGTTCATCTATATGATTTTCTAGTTATTTGAGATACTATTATTTCTAACATAAAATGGTTTGGATTAAAAATAATCAAATTTCATTCTGGCATGCGTGGATACAATTTGTAATACATCAATGGAGCTAGCACTATTTATATAAAAAACCCAACATGTTGCTCTTGTTTGAAGACAAATTTTGGATTTCGGTGAGATGACAATAGCTACAGTCACTGTATAAAAGGTTTATTTATGGATTTTAGGTTTTCTTTGTTGCTTTACATAGCAATACAATGTCCCAGTGGAAAACTTACAGATGCAGAATGACATCTACAGGGGAGCCCTCTTCTAGCACAAGGTAAACTATCTTATTTATTTCTTTAAAAGGGAGAAAAACGTTTCATGAAATTTCTTTTTGCTGAACTAAATTTTTATAGTTCCATGTATAAACAACAGGTAGATTTTGACAGGTTTGTTACAAAGATTGGGGACATTCTTAGGAAAGGTGTAGAACTACTTCCATTTTTTTTTACTGGTTTATGACTTAGGATCATGCCTGATGTGGGATGGGAATGTCAGGTTGCTGGAAGTGAAAATAAGCGTAGATGAGACAGAATGGTATCAGGCCTATTTCTAGCCACTAAAATAGAATCATCACATGGGGAGTTGCAGAAATGCTACTGAAGGACCTGCAATAGAGAAAAGCCCTTATAACATGAGTAACAAATACAGGTATTTTTCCACTGTCCCCTTGACCGTTCTGTGCAACAAACATTGCATCCATTCATTGTCCACACAGCTACAAGTAATTCCACATGCTGTAAAAACACAACACTCAACACACCGTGCAAGTCAGAAAAATGGATGATGGAAAGGAGCCACAAGCGCCAGTCAGAAGCACACCATGCACCACGGATGCCAGTCTTTCTCACACATGCAGTCTCCTATTCTACTGCCATTCATATACCTCTAGGTTTTGTTTAGTGTAAAAGTCTGGGTAGTACAACCATTATCTCATTCCTTAGAGGTTGGTGTTTCTGTGGTTTTAACAAGGGGGAAAAAAAGAAAATGAAAACATTTTACAGCTTTGATTCTCTGGGGATTGATTTAGAAAAATGGGAGCTTCCTTCATAAAATACATACTTTATACATTTTAAAGCACAGGTGAAAGAAGAGCTTAAGAGATACTAAGTGCTCAATTGATGCAATAATGCTCTACGGCTTGCACTGCAATTTTCCTTTAACTGTATGAAGCAGTGTTATCAAAGTGGTTCTGAATTATGTTTCAGAGAATCGCTCCAAGTCTCCACCATAATGGGTCCATTAGAGGGAGTTAACAACACTGAGTGCTGGAGGAAGAGTTTCATATTTTGATGCTAATACTACAAGCAGCAGAAATACTACCCCCACAATTACCAGAAGCTAATGAGTGCACTTATTGAATTAAATTAGCATTCACATTTTTCACTGTGTAAGCTGTCATGAATACCATTTTTAGGATTCAGATATTTTCATTATTGATGTAATACTCAAGATTGTATACTTTAACAACAGGGTCACGTTCTTTCACTGTCCATCACTGAAATATTAGTGCTAGGTCATCTGTCTGTCTTATGTCCTCTTTAGCTTATCTTTGCATGTGTCTCAGCAATGCCAAAAACACTGTTAAGAGCTAGAAGAATGCACGTGCACAATAGGTAAGGGTCCAAATCAAATAATCTCCCTTTTGACCATAATAATGTGTTCGGTTGCTTTTAATACGGTGCTCTTTCTCCATATAGTCATTCCTTTCAGACTAACTAAAAAGATAAGCAGGGTGCTGAAACAGTAGTGCCTTCTCATACAGCACAAGTTACCCAATTAAGATAACCAGCTTGTGGTGCAGAACGAATACAAAAGCTGAAGAAGCAGGAGTAGTCTTTGATTTTGACCAACTATAACAAACGTATCTCACCTCACACACGGGGTCACAGCCCTGTGTTCCCAGATTGGCAGAACCTGGGATCTCATACAGATCAATTAAAAATTGAGTGTGGCATTTGTCTCTAGTAAGCGCTCAAGAGGCAAAAGGATAACTGTGTATGTTCAGGCCTTGAAGTTGCAACTCCTTCTTTCAGTTTAAGTTTACTGAATGTGCCTGCTGGCTCACAGCAAGGTCTGTCAGTGAATCTATCACAAGGTCTATCGTCAACTATCACTGAAACCAACTGTTGCTCCAAAGAGTTGAAAACCAGGCAAAGGTAAGTATCATTGGACACAAAGATAACAATGGTCAGGATAAAAACAGTAGGACATTGTTATTATTATTCACTGCCAAAACAGATGTTTCTATCATAAAGATGATCTAACACATTTACTAAATAACAAGACACTTATCTGGCAAAGAGGAGTGTTCATCACAGTATACAATAAAAAAAATAGATTTGTGCCATATTACTGAAACAGATCTCCAGGTGAAATGGGAGATTCCTGAAGGGTTCTGTGACTCCTGGATGAGTCTGAAAGCACCTAAGAGGCTGCAGATACCCTTCAACTGCTGGACAGCAAATTCAGGCAAAAATAAAATAGTATGAGGCCAGCATAAAACGATTAGTGCCAATTATCTCAGTAAATATGGAGGAACCAGTTCACAAAAACAGCTATATACCACTATGAAATTTCCAGAAAACATATTCTGGAGAACTAGCATGAATATACTGCAAAAGGAAGAAACCAAAGGGGAAAAATTCCTTAGCTCCAGAGACGTGGCATAAAAGCCTGAGAGGACAGTACACTGATTTGTAGAGCTGAAATAGAATGTAAAAATACATTCTTTTTCACCATACCACCTGCTTCCTTCCCAGCCTTTTGCCACATTCATTATTTCATCCACCTGTTTAATCCAATTTCTTTTCAGCTCCTTTTTTTTTTTTTTTTTTAAATCCACACATTTAACAATTTTGGATATGCAATAAAGTCAAGCAAATAATGCATAACAAAATATTTTCTGAATCATAACAGCCTGTTTTTCAGCCTATCTGGTACATAAGAGGTCATCTAGGTGGTGATATCACTGTTCCAGGACCAGAAAAGCTTTGCCCTTTTGAAGGGCTGTGTTTATCAATACACAAATAATTTATACAAAACTAATGCATGAAAAAACATGATAAAACATGCTTTCTAAAATGTGCATTTAAGAAAGTGAAAAGATTGTATGACTACTATAAAAGAAATATAAAATGCAAATTAATTATTTTGTTGCCCAAGCACACACACATTATTTTTCCTCTCCCTAATGTTTCTTTTACTAGATGTTAAGTGACAAGACTGAGATAGGAAGAGATTGTATTCAAATGAACAAATATGAATACCCCTAACATGACAAAGCTTAGGTGCAGGGGTCTGGGTCCTTCTCTGATTGCACGCAGAGTGTGCTTTGCGTTATCATCCCTGAGGGGTACCCGTTCAATCTTTGCATTGGTCTTCCCTGCTCTGACTTAAAACTTTGAAAGATCCTCTTCTGCAGAGGGCACTGGTCACCCTCTGCTCATCCTAACTGGACAATGCAAAAAGTGACTTTTGGCTGAGCAGGAAACTCAGAGCTTACTCCATGTTCCAACTGCAGGGAGCACAACTACAAGCATTATCTACATACGGCAGGTACAGAGAATGAAAAGGGGAGGGCTCTTTAAAGCGTAACACAAATGGCTGTGTCAAGAGAAAGAAAAAAAAATGTTAATAAAAGGGATTAAAGGGAATCAGAAAGCTCTTACAGGTTATCACTAGAAGAAGAAAGGAGGCATCCTCAAAAAAAATAGGCTGGTAAGTGTTCCTTACATGCTTCTATGATAATTTATTATAATATTAAAAATTAAAGAAAATGAAAAAAAACAAAACAAAACCCAAAAGAATTTATAGGAACTTCATGTAGGTATCATAGCTACAATTTTCAGAAGGGGTTAAAAATGGCACAATAAGGAAAGGAAAACCTTAACAGGCACTAACTATGGTTAGGAGAAATGAGCTAAAACTGAGGAGAGGGAAGACTATAAATAGAAGAAAACTATGACAGCTGATAAGCAGAAAAACATTCCTGTGAGCCATTTAAAACAAAGGTGGCCAAAATAAGCAAACTGATCGATCAAGCAGTGCATCAAAATTACATGTACTTTCCATCGGAAAAGTCTACTTCAGATTATGTTTTAAATGTCCTTCCTATAACAACTATATACAGGGGAAGCATCCTCCTTTAGCACTGACTTCAGTTTACCTTGGCAACCCATAGCAAGAACTTAAACTTCAATTAAGTCATGATTCAAAATCAAAGCAGATAATGGGTTAAAGCAGCAAAGTCAAAATTTGTATGTCAGGTGTGACTAGGGCAACAATGAGATGATCTTTCTCAGTACGAAGACAGCCTTTAAGAAAGTTTTATTTTCTGCCAGTTTTAAAGGGTCAGTTAGAAATGATGCACGACACAAACATAGAACCCCGACAGTCTTGCAAATGGGATCGATACTGAGTGTTCCTGAGATTTAGCAGGGTGGTAGTCAAATATAATAGCTAAATCAGTAACACAAAATAGGTTTGGGGGTATCACTGCCTTCTGTCTTTTAAAGAGAATGAAGGGGAAACCAGGATATTTTTAAAAGAAATATTAAAAAACAAAAGCAATTCTTTTCAAGGAATAAGTTATAGACCGCAGGGGAGTCTACACGCTTTGTTAAACGCATGGTTAGCAGTTAGATCAAGCATCATCCATTCTCCTCTAATTTAGCAATACTTACTCATAAATTAGAGAGGCTGTTTCATTCTCTTTAATTTTAGAGCAATTAAAAACTAAATACTTGCCATATGAAAGGTAACTATCAACTAACATTGGCTACAGCATCCTTCTGGTGGAGGACATACACAAAAGGCCCCTAAATCTTTCAGGCTGTTTCCATCCATGCCTTCTACAGAGAGGAGAGCAAAGAGCAATGGGTTTTCTAATGGCTCCACTTGAAGAAAACACAGACAATATATACACATTGGATTTATCCACCCCACAAGGACAAAAAGTTATGGTGTATTTTCATGAAATATTTGTATTTCAGATCTGAGCCTCAGTTATTCCCTTTGCTGACTTTATTCATATGGAATTAACTTGGTTTTATTCTGTATGTATGCTCATTTGAAAGGATGAACAAATAAAATAAAAAAATGGATGTGTCAGCACTGGGGGGTGAAAGAAGATGCTCAGTGTGTGATTTGTGAAGAATCACAGTTGTGTAAATAACTTTGTAGAAGAGTCACAGTTTCAGGGGGCTGCGAATGCAAGCATGTTGGCACTCAAACGCACTTATTCTGCAGAACCATTTGAAGAGCCATGCAAACCTAGCATTGTGAAGTGTCTTTCTAGAACAGGCAATAGTTCTTTGAACACACAAGCCAGAATAGGCAAAATCAATAACACCACCACTTTCATACACTCAGGTCAGGTATGATTATTCTTTCAAACTAGCTAGGCAGGCACACATGCTCTCATCAGGTAGCAGGAAACAATAGAAAGCTCTAACTAGAACACATCCATTGTAGACGCATTTAAGAACTTTTCTGTGTACATTATCTTAATTTTCAAAAGAAAGTGGGAAACAAGGAGATAGCAGCATTCAGTGTTAGTCGCAGTGTGAAGAAGCAGAAACAATCAGGGTGCTTCAGCCATTGTAAAGTGTTCAGCTGGAGAAGGAAAACTGATAGAGAGTCTGAAATTAAGAAAAAAGGCCTTGATCCAGCTCCTGCTGAAGTCAACAGCAAGTCATTCAACTACCTCAGTGTGCTTTCCCTCAGGTTGCAACTGTGTCATACACAAACAAGGCAAAATAGACATTCCAGGAGGACAAAAAACATGATCATACAAAGGAAACCATTACAGTACTAACTTATGGTAACATTCTCTTCGCTGCATTAGTCAACTACAGAGAGACTAAGTGACATGACCTAAAAATATGGATTGTATTTTGGGGTTTTACTGAGCCATTAAATAATTTTGCACAGCCAAATATTTGCAAAGATTTTCACCTTTCTATGGTTATGTTAAAGGAGATGAAAAGGTATTGTGCCAGTAAACAGTTTGCCAAGTGAAGATAATCACCTTCGGGAAGATATCACTTCAGGTGTTCTGTGCAGGATGCAATCTGCCAGTGACTCAACCAGTGATTAACAGAGGTCACACAAAAAATGCATGTGGCATGAAAAATTAAATATATTGGCTCTGTGCTTTTATTCTGCTAGTTCCATTATGGTTGACAATTTGGAAAATATGGCCTAGGGAGTGGCTCTGCAATTTTCTTTATATAGACAAGTGAGATAAAAGGCCCACTTTGTAATATAACAGTTTAAACTAAACCTGTCTACAGTGGTTTGTGGTGGATTGTGTTTCGTTTTTTTTTTTTCTTCCTTTTAATAATATTAAACCATGCCACCAACAGAGAAAATGTATTGTTGGTTAAATCAATGGTCAAAACAATCTCAGAATGTATAAGGAGCTGTGTTAAGACTTTTTGCAGTGGACTTACTATGTGTGCAGTATTCTTTTCTTATAGAGGACATAGATGTGAGAAAGTGAACACTTACTGTATAAGAAGAGAAATAGGACCATGTGTAACTCCTACTGCTAGTCAGAGTAGATTTTTTTGCTCTTGCCTAACGTGCACTATCAAAACACTAAAGCATCCTGAAGTGAGGTAAAAAGGAGGATAAATAGGGTGGGTAAGAAGTACAATGTATTAAAGAAAGAAATTATGCAGAAGTTCACCTGCTGTTGTCATGATCAAGACATGGAGAAGAGCATCTGCAATAGAATAGATGATTTAACATCAAAAAGGAAAAGAAAGGGGAAAAAAGAGTGAGTTAAATGAAATACTGAAATCTTGGAAAAATGAAACAGATTTCTAAATTAAACACATGAACATATACATATATATGCATATTCAATACATGTGAGAGGGTAGGAGTGAGCATGGAAAATAAGCCTATGAAAACACCCTTGGTTACAAATGGTTACTACTACTACAGCAGGAAAGCTAGAGTGATCTGGTTTCTCTACATACATTCTTAAACTGGAAGTCAGATACCTAAAATGTAAATTAGATTGTGAGTAAATCTCTCAGAACCAGATTAGGGGAAAGACCACGGTATATCAAAGGGTAAGGTAACTAAGGTAATTCCAGCCAGTTTCTGATAACAAAATAAATCATTATTTTCTTTTCTTCACAGTTCCTATCAATACATTCAGTCCTCCACTTTCTTCCATTTCAACATGTTTCTTGTCCTCCTTTTGTCTTGCACTACAGAATGACAAATTCCACGTTCAGTTTGACCCGTTTAGGCTCTTTGTAACACTTCACACGGCCAGTTAGTTTTCTGATGTTGCTTTTTACTATATATCGCCATTGCCATTTGCTTCCACTGACATGAACAGCAATTTGCTATTAATGAAACACACCTGCTGTTTTTCCTTATTGTAACCTTCTGAATAAAGGTCATAAAGGCTACAGTATAATTTGAAATCATTTAGACCGTCAGATTTTAGAAATGACTACCAGCTGGTCGCTGCCAGGTCCTGTTTCCATTACTATTTCCAGGAAATTAATCTCATATTGGGGAAAACAATATTATGGCTTCAAAATACAACACTTGAAATATATTTTGTTTACCTTGTTAGCAAGGATCCAGCCTCCTTTTTTGCAGACATGCAGCTAAGAATGATAATTCACATTATTTGTCACAGTTCGAGCTGTCCACTCCCTCGTACTTCTCCCTTTTTCATTGATGGAAGCAACAACTTCCAGAAAGATAAATTCACCAAGAATATCCCAATTGTTTAATTTTGTCAAATACAAGTACTGGTACACTTGGATCATCTATCAGTCAAATAAGGACTACTTCATCAAATTATATAAACAAAATCAATATCTTTCATTAAAGAGAAGTTTTATTGTGAGCAAGTCAGAGTTGGAAAAACTGCAGAGCTGCTAGATATCTTGCTCTAGAACACAAAAGCAAATTAATATCAAAGCATGAACACAAAGCTCCTTCCTCACAGTGCCATGTTCCTGACAATATATCAGATTTGCCTCTCTTCTTGTCTACCACACCTTTACATATTGTCAGTAAAATTCTTAGAAATAGAATCTATACAACTATATTGTGGAAATTTTTTTAGCTGTATCACCAGAACCCAGGTAGGAAAACAACATAATTTTGCACATAATTTATACTTGAAAATCTTACAGTCAGCCTTATCTTTACCATTCACACTTAACTACTGTGGGTGATAGAGACATAAGGATACTGTCAAGCAATGTCTAAATGCTGCAAGTGAAAAGAGATCTTTTAGTTCAGTGCTTTTTGCCTTCCAGCTTAATGAAAATACATGTGTTCTTCCACAATAGGATATTGTTAGGTATGAGATTAAAACTGTGAAATGCATTTGCATTTATGTAGGCATTAAGTTCTGTCTCTCATAATGCTACAGCAGGAAATTACACGTAATACCCCCTAATGTTACCAGCAAAGCGATCAAACTCTGTCTTATTGGATATTTAGCACCCAAACTTTCTGGAGTATTTGGAGATCCTTAACTTTCCTCAATATGTATGATCAGATAGTTTTATCAGGAGAAGCAAATGTGATTTGCTGAAAGGAAGTTTAAATGCAGAAATTTATACTTTTTCCTTCAGCCAGTGAAGCTATTCAGAAACTGTTAGCTGTGTAAAATGACCAGGAGGTGTTTTATGTTGAGATTGTGACCACCAAAAGAGTGTTACCTCTTAAGAGAGAATTATTTTCTCGGTTTTAAAATGGCTGCCAAAGACTCTGACCAACGCTCTTGCTTTTCTTCCCTTACTGATGAAATTATTAACATATTGAAACAACAGTTACATTTACATTTTAAATGGATGGTTAAAACATTTTCCCCTTCTGAAATTTCAGACATAGAAGAAGTTTTGGTTAGTTATGCAATAGCTGAAATATATGCCTGTGAAATTCCTCACCAAGAGAACACTTCTCTATAAATTTATCCTTTTGCTTGGGGGGTGTTACACTGTGATCCACAGAAACACTTCCCTACAATGGGAGATCAGTAAGAACCCAACAATAATTTGGGGTTAGCCACTGAAGTAGTGCAGGGAGAAATCAGTGTCATTTTTTTCTGATTTCATAGAATACAAAATTAAGAACATCTGTGCTTAATAAATTGCTTAATAAATTACTGTCCAATACTTTGCTGATGTCTTACTTCACAAAAACATGGTCTCACTTCAATACATTTCCAGTGCCTTGGGCAAAACCAAGGCCATACACCCTTGCTTAACAATTCATCTATCTTAACAATGTTTAGATGGGATTTCTTTTCAAACACTACGAGTTTTCTTTCATGACAGATACATACTACTTCAGTGTGCGCACCTGCAATGTCAGCAGTGTTGCTAGCTCGTAAGAAGCTAGTAATATTGTGCATCTGTGTATGAAGGAGGGTGTAGGTGATGAGAGTGGTACAAATAACAGACGTTGTTGTTGCAGCTATGTGATTGCAACAATCACGCACAGAGTACTTCTCCAATTGTTTCACCTTTAAAATAAGGTCTTACAAGTGAAACTCTAGTAGTCAATGTATTTTCCTAAAAAAGAGATGCAAATGAGATGCACCCCAACAGTTTATGATAACTTAATGACTCAGACAAAGCAGAGCGAGATAAAAATCAAGTGTTGCACAGTCTTTTCCAAAGGCTGAGTATTCATTATTATAGGTTTCTTTATTACAATATTTAGTGGCACATTAGTTGGTATGTATAAAAAGAAGAATGTAATTTGTGTGGTGTTAAATGTCACTATTTCATACAAGGCTGCAGAGAGCATTGCTCCTATTAAAATCTGATATTATTATCTTGCCACTAGCACCCTGGTCATTCAAAAAGATCTAAATATCACTAATATTTTTAAAAGAAAAACACAAAATGATTGCATATCCAAGAAATAAATGCCACTCTTCTAAAAAGTATTTAGTTCATCCTCTGCAATCACTGGAAAGACCTACCTTTCTGAAAGTGGAAAGTAATACATCCTTTGGAAAAAGCCTGTAATCTATTTAGGGTTAGAATAAACGACCAAAACAATTTTAAAGCTTACATATCGACATATAAACACATACATACTGTACACATTAAGTATTTTCATTTAATTTGTTAGTTTTAGAGCTCAAGAAATGCAAATCCAAACAACACTGGTCACAGCCAAATATCCTGCTACCAGTTAACAAACAAATTTCTCATATATGTCAGAAATCAGTCAATTTGCAATCACAGTTATGACAATATTGTTCCTCTTCTAGACCAGGACTGCCTGTCATTCCAAATGGGACTCCAGTGTTATTTTTTGAAAGATAAGGACTGTAAGATTGTTGCAAACTCATTTGAGATTAACAAACAAATTTTCTCCATGTGATGTCCAGCCATACTGCGTACAACACAGCTCACAGAAATTAAATGCTTCTTCATGACATCGGTTTCTTATGAATTCATCTCCACATGCCTCATCAAGTCTGATGGCAGGACACAAGTGTAGAATTCAGTGTGAAGAATAAAATTACTGAAAATGCAGTGAGTAAGAGCACATAAACCAAATGCACTCACGGATTTTGAGGCAAACCATGGTAAGCTTTGTATGAATTTGGCTAGGCCTGCATTTTGACCTGTCTTACTCCATTTCAATGAGCTTGCCTAAATGCAAATGCTTACAAAGAGTCGATTGTGACAATACATGACCATAGTGGCCAAATATGTGTAAAGCACATGATGTTTAGGTTGCTTGTCTCTTACACAGTTCATGTAATTCAAAATCCTTGGTTTCTTTTCTTAGTAATCATGACAAACACTAGAGGTGGTGCTTACCTAAACTACTTCACTACCATAGGAAGTACTCACCATCTGGAGTGATTAGGCCCTTGGTCTCAATTATTACTAACTTTAAAAAGGCACTGTATTTCTTTCTCCATAAAATTCACACAACTGCATGTGTGTATGTAGCGATTATTCATTCCTCTTGAACTTGACTGAAAGCTCACTGACTTGCAGTGGTTTCAGTGGATAGTCTTGGTAATCAGGCTTGCTCAACTATCAGAGCTTAGGAGATCATAACAATTTACTGACAGCTCTAGGAGGCAATGAATTAAAATATAACTCCTAGTTAAGCGTTAGTTGAAGCTGCTGCCACTGTAGGTATTCTCTTTTTTCAGTATAATGCTAATTGATACACTCACCCTGAATGAATAGGGCTGGAAGAAAGAGCCACATTGTCCAAGTTTTCAGGGCCCCAGCTTAAGCGATATGAATTCCTTTCAGCTTCTTTGGCCAGAGTTGTTACCTTGGTAAGCAAAAAACCCTCCTTTTTACTACAATAAAATCAATTATCAACCAAACAATAAGAAGATGTATTTTGTATACTAGCACCTAAAGCGTTTGAACTTTCTTAAAAAAGAGAACAAAGGAGTAATAATAGCATTAAGATATTAGAAACCCCTTACTGTAACATTTCGTACTTGCTCAAAGTAATCATATGTTAGTGGTCCCAAGTGAAATGAATGCTGTGATTTACCAAAGTAGCATTTCCTATTTTTTTTATTTTTTATTTTTTTTTTAGCTACAAGCATGATTCAGGATATTATCTTTGAGGACAATGGCCTTGAGTTCATTAGATCATCTGAATATTTAGCCCAATGGCTGTTAGCATCATTCAAAAATCACTTAAAATGAAGAACATTATAAAAGACAGTCCCTGTAGTATATGGACACAGCCTATCCATTTATTTTGTAATAGAGTTTAATACTGCACAGCATAATATGCCATTAAATATCAATGAAAATTAGAGAGATTTATACTGAAATAAACAAAGCAGCATACACGACACAGTATCATTACTACAGTCTAAACTCTAATCTTTTTCTATTTCCGTATTTATTCAACTGACGAGAGAATGTAAGAGAATCTGCTTACCTGCTGGCTGGGGATTACGACCGTATCATCAATCATGGCACTGTCCCTCAGGTAGGAGGCATGGCTCAACGTGTGGGACCTGTCTGAACTGAAGGATCGCAGGCTGGTAGGTTGGTAGGATGCCATAGCAATATATCAGCAGTACAGATGATGTTGTAAAGGTGTCATGATAGATCGAGTGGGAGAATGAAAAAAGCGTGCTATTAGCAATATGATGCAGCTTCCAGGGGGAGTAGATAATAGTCATGGGCGGAAAAACAGAGCTTTACAAATCTGTGTTATGCTACCTTTCTGACTAAGGGCCACAAAGGCTTTTGACTGACTTCATTTGCTTCAAAATGTAAAACCTAGAGATTAATCTAGATGACAGTTTATTTTATACTCACAAATACTTGGCTTTGTGGCATGAATTTCTTTCAAGGAAGGCTCTTTGGAGAAGTTCTCTCTCCTGTTACATCACACAAGCAAACCAGTATGGAAAACCAGAATGCTAACATCTCAAGAAAAGCTGAAATTACTCTTTCTGAACATTAAAACTGTAAATAAGTAAGCTTGACATTGTCCCCTGGAAGGTACACACAGCAAGGCAAACTGTGGCCAGCCGCAAGCTCTTGTGTAAAACAAAATTCTTCCTCTGTATGCCAACAGCATCTTCAGGCAGTCAGAGGCAGTCCAAATGTTTTCTTTGTAAGTACACACAGCTCTACAGAAAACTGGTTGCTGTAGCAATGAGAGATGCAAGGCAGTAAATAAGCTGCTTCCAAGCACTGGCTCAGAATGTCACTACAGCATCCACTAGCAAAAAGCAAAAAAGACAAATACGACACCACAGTAGGACACAGTGAGGTAAATGGGGTTTCTGCTACCAAATAGCACTAGTTTTGTCCTTTACATATTAACTAGCAGCAGTATTACAATAGTAATTTTTAAAAACAGATCAATGACCTTCAGATGTTGTACGTGTACTCATGTTCTATATCTTGAGGAATAGAGTACATAAAACTGAAGGAAGCAGTTTTCTTTTTGTGGCTTACGCATCCATGAGTAGTACTCAGAATGACTAACACTGGATCAGAACAATAGGCCATTTATCTAGTTACATAGATTTTTAAGGGATAATTCATTTTCAGCAGTTAGCAATAAAAAAGTCACGTGTACATTACAGACACAAGATTCAAGTGTTTTAAATGCAGATATTGTTGGAAATAATTTTTTACCATCTGATTCAAACCAGTCAGGTTTTTAACAATAGCTACATTGACTCAATAAACTTTGATCCATTTTTAGAAGCAAATGGTTATCTTATTTTTATTAGAAATATATGACATTGAAGAATAATCAATGCTATTAATCATTGCTTTATTACCAATGGCCTATTTAGCACACTAGATGGATGGTACAAAATTGAAGGAAAGCATTACGCAAGTATCAGCCTTGGGAAAGTCTTGAGAAAAAAGCAAACCCACAATAAATAATCTCTCTTACATGTAATGAAATGTCTTTCACCCAGATAAGTGGAAGAGGTGAGACAAGTAAGGCTGCTATTATTGGAACTATGCATTTCTAGAATAGAATTCTGTTTTCATTAAAACAACCAACAAAACTTCAATAGGGACAGAAGTTCACCCTGTCTGCCTATAACATTTCAGACAAAAATTATGAAAGTGAATCTTGAGTGAAGAGTATTTTGGGTAAACATTTTAGTGTGAATTGGGTAGGCAGAGTACACCTTGCTTGTTCATAATGAGAATACAAATACTTCAGTGAACATTTGTTCTTTGGTGGAAAAATAAGCCTCAGTAGCAGACCCCATTTGCCATCATTTATTCATTTCAATGTTTGACACTTGCAGAACTGCTTCGCTGTGCCATGCAATGCTCATAAGAGGTTCGCCATCCAAGTTGTAGGTTCTGCTATTCAACTAATGTCACATCCTGGTTAATACTGAATGAAAGGAGGTATGTACAAGATCTGACTGGTTATCTTCGTGGTGATTTTGTCCATATTCTACTGCAAGTACCCAGCACTGCTACTACCACCACTACAAGTAGCCCAGTACATACATATTCACTATATAGTACCTGTATGTAAACTCCAGTAAATACCCAATACATTGAGCATATGGACTTTATCTACAGGCAAGGTATGCACAGGCATATGACGGAAGTCTGCAGTAAATTAGAAGTTTAAATTTCCTAGTACAGTCAATTTCAAAACTAGTGTTCAGATGACATTGTCCCTCTTCTGTGTGCTCTGCCAGCCAAATGCAGAGCAAACTAGTAGTTAAAAGGTCTGTGTTTCTGAGACTTAGAAATAAAGTTACTGGCCGACCCAACAGTGCAATGGCACTGAACAGAACTAATTGTTTATTATTGTAATAAGTCTTCAGGAATCCTGTGGAAAAAAAAACCCCAAACCTAAAGCACAGAGACAAAACTAATGTCTAAATACAAATTCTTTCCAAATCCGGTTGATAAATCTTAAGTCACAGGGGCTGCAGAGTCAATAGCACTCGGCCCCAGAGACTGAACTGTGGAACCCAGGAAAGCTACAAAGCTCCTGAACATAAGTGTATGTCTTGCCCGTGTTAGATAATGCACAGGCATGTATCACCCACCTCTTCTAAGCCCTGAATAAAGCCCAGGCGGTATCCAGAAATAAGAGCAGCATACTCTAGCCAAGTTCCTAATCTGGATGACTGCGAGACCATGTTGCAGTACACATCCACTTGTCAGCCTAGACAGAGCTCTAGCAATCTCTAGTCCAGTTGAGTGCATCTCTTGGTGTGGGAAGCATATGTTGTTTCAGAAGCTGGGAAAAGAATCTGATATCATTGAAAACTGTATAAATCAGCCTTGAAAATGTTTCTCTATTTAAAGACTGAAAGCCTTCCTCAAGCCTGTCATAGACAAGAAAGGTGGAAGGAAGGGACTTACAATGAAACAGTCTTTTCAGATAGCGGTGGATTTGATATGGCCCAAATCAGTTCTGGTTCTCAATATCCAGAGAGAGAATCCATTATGTGTGGTGAGATATCCAGTGAGAGAAACCACAGTGTGGCCCATTCTCTTTATTTTTTATTCTACCACTGTTTCTCCACACAGAGAAGGTAAATGGCTAACCTTTCCAGTAGCATCAGGACAGGAGGACAGCTACCAGCTGTTGTTATCTACTGCAACTTCCCTGGTCCTTGCTAACAGTGTCTGCACAGGAATCAGGGAAGTTTCTGTGGGATGGTGGCTATGTCATACTGTGACCTTCGTAGACAGAGAGTACTGTTTGATCAGCATTCACCATGATATATCATCCTCACTTGAGACTACAACTATCTCCAACAGTAGTGTCATTCATTTGGTTCTCCAAAACCACTTTCTGGCGTACAGCAGGCCTCCAAAATGGATGAACTGGGACAGGTGCCGTAAAAGGATAGAGATAATATGTTTTCATGCTATGTAATACCTACCTGGGCATGGTGCTAATGAAAGCATATGAAAAAGAATGAACGGGAGAGAGAAATAAAATAAATAGGGAAGATGGTTACAAAAGAAAAAGATATGTTTTAAATCAACTTGGTTAATGCATAAGATTATATGAATCTAGACTGCTAATACTATTTTGCTTTATTGAATTTCTTGAAAAACCAAAGTCAGTATAATGCAATGAAAATCACATTAAAGCAAAAGCAAAATAATTCAAGCAGTCTCTGTGAAAATTTTTACAACTAGTAACCTGACAGTGACATGAGACCATGGAGTTAGAAAGATGTACTTTTTTCTTTCACTCCTCCTCCCTTTATAATTTTGTTTCATTTCAATATAACCATGCTTGATACAGGACGTGAAATAATTTTCATACAACACAAAACACATCAGTTACTTGCCAGTGAAAATCCACTGACAGTACTTAAAAGCTAAAATATTCTAAATGGGAACAGAAACTGGCTTAACACTTGCCTGCATAATCATTTCTATACATCTTAAAATTTAAAAAAACCCAACTTTGTTACCATTGAAAGTGCGTGATAAAAGGTTTTGATTTTTAAGCATTCTGATGTAGTTCATAAACATCCTCTGAGACTTAAAAAGCCACACAGTCACTTTGTTTTCAGTGGATTCACTGGAACTGTCTAAAAACCAACAAAGACTTCAAGTTTATAAGACCTGAATGATGAGGGATTTACACATGCTGTGAGGCAAACCAAACTGCTTCCTGACATCTTTTGTTCCAGGAGCAATTCATAGCCTACTGAAGTAAACAGAATGGATCCTACTGATTTCACTGAGCTTCAGAAATGTTGCCAGAGTAACAATCACAACTGGAAAAAGAAGTAGATTAAAAATTCCTTCTGTTGCCAAGGTCTCAACTCCTTTTTCCCCCTCTAGTGAAGCCCAATTCTAATGGCAGTAAGTCAGGAGATATTACTAATTTACTCTAGACATGGTCATCTTCAAACAAGAATGCCTGGGTAGCCTATTCTAAACTAGATTTGTGGGTGTTAATCTGCCACTTTGAGTCTACACTTATGCTCACTGGTAAAGGCTCTCATCTTGAAAAGAGAATTCTGTTTCTTTTGTAAACTGTAGTGATATTCTCTAAAATAAAAATAAAAATCAAAAAATTAAGATACAAGCATTGTTATTCCACAAATACATCTAGGCTTAAGTTCAACTTGTTAGATATAAGCAAATCACAAAGTTTTCTGGACAGAATAGATGTTGTTCTTCCTATTTTTAAATTTTATTTACAACAAATACTGTGCTGTGCCAGTAGAGGGAAAATTATTCTCTTTCCTGCTAAGAGTCAATGTGCTTGCTGACGACATACCCACTGCCAACTCAATGCGGAATGACCAAGTCTACTGCTCCTTTCCTTGTATCTATAGCCAGCAAACTAGTCTAAAAAGTCGGCTCACCTAATGCTAAAACACCCTGTCCACCTATCCATCCAGACCCCGTCTCATGACAGGAGGAGACTGGGATGACTCATAAGCCCTTTCCATAGACTGCTAGACTCTTCTCTTCCTTTGCTTGACCACAGAGACAATAAAGCAAGCTATGCCTTCTGAAGAACCAAATAAGAATCACAAATTCCTCACTAGACTCTGTGTAGTATGCATTAATTTCTGGACTAGTCAGGAAATATTCCTCCTGACCACACCTTCCTCCTCCAAAGTAGCGACTGCCACACCGACATACCCAATAAAGAAATGTTGACAAGTGCATCTCATGTCTCCCTTGAGTTAAAGGCCCCAAGAAACAGATTTCAAACATTTATAACAAAATGTGTGCAGAATTATCATAACAAAAGATATGTGTCCAGGCAAATACCTGTCAGAGCGTCCTCCTTCCAAGCTGTACCTTAGGTAGTTCATACCATCTAAGAACTGGCTGCTTGGTAGAGAGTCATCTCCTAGTTCTCTGAGGTCTTCTGGCCTAAGGTACTCTCCTCCATCTCCTGTCATTGTGTCATCACCTTTAAATCAATCACAGAAGGGATAGATTTAAGCACACACACAAGTTTGAATTCATTTACATGTTGGGGATCTAACAGCTGGACGGCACAAAAAACAGGAAGGCACTTTCCACTCAGGAAACACTGCAAACCACAAGCAATTAATGTATTTAATGAAACTGGCACATCAAGCAAGATTAAAAAAAAAAAATCAAATCAAGGTGATTAAACAATTAGATTTAATCTAATTTTTGCTGTTGCACATACTGGTAAGGGGTAAATTTCTTTGCTATTCTCTAAAGCATGGTCTCTGTTCCTTTATTCACTTTAGTTCTGCTCACAGCTATGCTGTATCACAGCCTGACAATTTCTGATTAAATGTAATCATTTACTTGACTGTAAGCTGTGTTTTCAGCTGAAAAAGTGTTTTCTGTGGCCTTACGCCTGATAGTTGCAAACCCTAATTTAAACTCTCCATTGTCCCAACTCCACATCATATAAGTCTGTCTCGCCCACGTTCTAACATCCTTCTGTGATCAGCAAGGAAATTTTTACTTCTAAAACATGGCAAAATCCAGAAGCTGGAAATAAGCTCACATGCATAGATGGTAATGATCATTAATCAGAAAAGTAATTCATAATGAATCAAAGCCTAAATGATCGTTGGTTATCTAGCATAGTAACCTTTTAGCATATACCCTGAATAACAGCGTTTAATTTTCTTTTTAGTTCCAAAATTATGTTCCCCAGGAAATTCTGTCTATATGAAGTCACAGTTCACTTTTCCCCAGCAGACTAACAAAACAGATTATGCTGCCAAGCAACATGTAGAGGTTTCTTTTCATTCCCATTTGCAACACAGTTTCTCTCCACAGTTTCTGCCTGGAGATTTCAGTCACTTTCCCAATGGTTTGTTACTACTGCAAGAGCCTGCCAGAGGCTTGGTGTAGCCCACGGAACCGCACAACATGACCCTAGGCCACCAATATCTTCAAACTTTCTCATTTTCTAAGCTGCATAGGCAAGCATCAAGAACCTGAAGCAGGATACTGCCTCTGTTATACAGGCACAGTCTTCAGGGGCTACACATCCCAGCTGCAGTAATTCACCCCGATATGCTGAGAAATATGAAGGATTGTAAAGGTTAGTTAAGTGGTATCCATGCTGTTTCAAACAGAATTCATTTGGGCATCAGAATAGTTGCCACTTGTGTGATTTAAAGTCTTATTAAGGAAAAACTGCAAAAAATCAATTACTGTTACTGCTGTTATTTCTGGTAGAGCATTTCCTGCCCCCCATTCCCCAAATGTTACTGATATTACAAGCTGTAGGGGTGATGCTCACTACTAACAGAAGAAATCTTGATATTTGTTTTCATGGAACACACCAAGCTAGTTTTTCTAGCTTGATGTCTCAGCTAATAAATAAATAAATATTTTATAATTTGTCATCTAAAACTAAGTAACCTTTGCAAGTTTTAAGATTTTTTTTGTATATACAAATATTATATGTAAAAAGTAGGCCTAAATCTTTTTGGTATAACAACAAAAGCTCTTGAAAATTCCATCTGCCCACATTAAGAGGGAGAAACTGGGCACAGTTTCACAGAAAACAATAAAACGCATTTAATCATTGCATGTTTCCTGTCTTCTGACAGATGATGCCTCCTGTTTCCTGGGAATGTCACATTATAAAGCACAGGGCTTAGTGAAAACTTGGAAGATATTAAGGCAGTGCTGTTAATCAAACAGTAAAAGGAATTTTGAGTTATATTTCAAATAAACTAGATACTTATAATCACGCCAGACATTCCATCTATAATAGAAACAAAGGCAAAATCTCCACCACTTTCATCACACCCACATCCTTTTAAAAAAAAATCCACTCTACTCTTATTTCAGCTTTGGCCTCTCATCTAAGAGTTGTCAATAATGGGTCTAAGTAACACTGGCTCTTTTATGTGATGTGAACATCTGCAAACAGTAATAAGACTATCCATGAATATTTCACAATGTCTTCAGAACATTTATCCGTTGGTAACACTGCTAACTTCCTAACACACTAGTCTTGAGTGAGTGAACTAGGAGTTAAAGTCACTCCACATCCAACCCCTCCTAGTATAGGAAGGGAAAAAAAATATGTATTTAAGTCTAAATGATTGTGTAGCAACATAACATTTCATACAATCGTGGTTACCCGAGTGTCTGAATTCCTGCTTTGCAGGGCAACTGCACATATGCAAAGGGAATTATTCCAAGCCTGTGTAACAAGCACTCATTCATCCTGCCAGTAATATTGTGCTGTCATTAGAAGATCTAACACGGCTATATTCCTGAGTCTCAGTCAATTCAAATGTACACAGACACATTATCTACTCAGAAGAAATTACATATTCAGCTGACCATGAGCTTCTTTACACAGCAAATCTTACCAGATGGTAGTTTTATAGCAGCACAAGAAGTTATCCTTTTTAATCATGCTAGAAACGATTCATCTGCCATCACATTCCTCATCAAATTAATGACAGTAACAGTTTTACCACTTACTAAGCAGTTTGTGACAAATACAGTCCTTGACATTGATGCTCCATGATTTGCAGTGCCCATCTATGAACTTACAGGTGGATTTCAATGAGCTATCCACTTAGTGATTTATCTTCTATTTCATTGAAAGACCACCTTCCCTTTCTTGATACCAACAGACTTTTAGAGGTTTACTTGACAGAGGAAAACACACTACAAAACACTGGGTGACCTTGCACTGTGCCTCAATTAAGGCATTCCTGTTCAGCCTTGGTCTCATCACTGCTACTGCCCATCTCTTAAAATTTTGTCCAAGCCTGCATTTCCAAGTAACACCATCTTCTGAAAGGGAAGGTTTGAAAGCAAACAAAATGCACTGGAAGGAAGTATCACGCGCCTGGAAACACTGGGGTCTTACTGATAATGACACTGGAACAAGAAGTTAAAATAAAAAACATAGTAAAATCCCCAAACCTAGGTATCTATTTATTTTTAAACAAAAAGTGGCCCATAGCTGAGTCCCTGCATTGGCTTCTGCTATTATTTTTTCTTTGCAGAGTGCAAATAATTCCCAATATGATGGGTAGCTTCTCCAGAGCACAACACACAAAGCATCATGGTCCCAATGCCCTCTGCAATGAGCTGGACAGTCCATTGATCTGTTTCCAGTGACCAAAGAAATGAAACAAGATGCAAGACCCCCCCCAAGCATATTTTTATAGAGGTTTACAACACTTGAGGATTGTTCTTTTCTCCTCAGAAGGGGGATGGGGAAAAAAAAAAAAATCAAAGGAGAGAAATCACTTGAAGCAAGAAGACAAAGGGTGGGACTGATAAGGGCCAGGTTGCAGGGAGAAGGGATGACAGAGACAGCATAAGTTTAGTAGGTTCCAGGCCTCTTACTAGGAAAAAATGAGAAGGAGATATGAACCTGCTAAACAAGATGCTAAACATTTCTATGAGACATTGGCCACCTGCAAAAACTATTAAATCAAGTGGCCTCTTCTGCAAAACTGGAGATCCAAGACTTTTCAGGACTGGATCCAAGAGAGAGAAAGAAAGGATGAAAATTGAATGGAGAGGTGAGAAAGAGAGACAGCATACCTAAGAATCAGAATAGGAAAATTAAATATTTAGGATTTAAGTACTGTGCTTAAGGCAAGGAAAGCCTGATACAGAAACTCATACTGGGCAAGTAAAAACTGCATTGATGGTTGTTAGTAACACTTTTACACAAAGTTTTAACTCTGTCACATCCAAGCCAACCAAAAACATATCTATTTTAAGCAGCAAAGAGTGGCACTGAGATTCTTGGGCTGGTAAATCCATACATACAGATTGCAGAGCTGTGCAAGCACACCGGTCCAGAAGCAGCAGAGCTACAGTGATTCAGTGCCGTACCTGAGCACACAAGCTCTCACAGCAGGGACTCTTAAGCCAGAGGCAGCGCCATGCGGCTGACCTGAGCAGGCATCCCCACACAGTTCTTCACCCTGATGTGCAACACTGGTGGCACTAGCTGGGGAACTTTTCCACCCTGCTGGTTTGTGCTGTAGAGGCACTCCGGAAAAACCAAACAGCTAGTTCTCACTGACTCAGAAGACCCCGAACCTTTATGACACTGCTGTCACAGGAACTGAATTAAAATAGCAGCACTGGCATCATTCTTCAGAGCTGCACGGGGCTCTGATGGAGCCTCACACAACCACACGGCAGGGAACACGCCGTTTAGCCTACAAGGAGCAGTCGGAGCTGCACACAGCCAGTGATGCTGCAGTTAGTTAAACAGGGGAAAAATGGACACAGCAAGAATGGGAAACCTTCCCTATCATCTTTTAAAATGCAACTGTCTGGAGTTTTTTCTGTTTGCCTAGACTGGGGAGCAGAAGTAAAACTCCATTGTCAGTCACTGTCAAAGTCACACAGAACCATTTTCGAAGTCTGCATTAAAACAGAGCCAAACTACTAATTCACAAAAATCCACAACTAATTTTTTACTCAAGTCAGCAATACTCACATGATGACCCTTACTCATCTGTTCCTCTGGGGTGTTTTTTTTCTTACATTTTATGTTGACCACATATTATTTCTGTGTATCATGAACCCATAATATTCAAATATAAGAATGGATCTCAATTGCTGATTTCTAAGATATCAGGAAGGGAAGCACCTGAGCAGATCTGACTTGCCACTCAGTAAATATTTGCCTTACTCTAACCCAGTAGTACAGAGAAGACAAAAACCTCATTTTGATGCTGATGATTTCACATGTTTAACGCAGGTTTTGAGCATTATAAATCATTGAACAGACCACTAAGAGAAACAGGCTGCATGCTGAGACCACATATCTGCTCCTTCAGTGACAGTTTGGCTGAACACAAGAGGATTTTACCAAACCATTGAAACTGGAGACCCACACTGATATTGCTGTACTTTACATCTTAGTCTTCTTAACTGCTATAAAAGGACTGGTGTGTCCTACCTATGTAACTGATTAAATCAAGTAACAATCACCAACCACTCTGAGATCAAAACAGGTTTTAAATGCAAAGTAACATTTACACAACAGTAGCTTTGAGGCACTCAGCCACATGCAATTCTCAGCTTAGCAAATCAGTACTGGCTCACAGGAAAAGTGTTTCATTAACGTTCCTAAAACAGACTAGCTTTTTTTCAGAAATTATCCTCTGCTATCAGGGAGCTATGCAAATGTTTGATCAAGTAAAGCAGTTTTAAAATTTTCACCACACCATTCTGGATATGCACCTACAGAGTCAACTTGTTTAGGGAATCCTCAACAAAGGCAGTTCCCTACCATTCCTATAATTCTCCTGCTACATAAGTGAATCGCAAAATACAATTGCTGTATGAGAATTGGCCTAAATTGTTTCTCACAAAACATAAAAAAAATATAGGCAAAAGTTTAAAAAAAAGAAGGCTGTGATAGAAACTGCTAGAAATTGCTTTTAATAGATGTTTTTAAAGCCAGATACATTTATGAGTTTGCCAAAATTATTGTTTTCTCTGCAGCATGCAGATAAGTCTACAGCTCCCCACATAAGTGCTGCTCCTTAAAAGTAACAGATGGAGACAGGACAGCTATGTCAAGCACAATTTTTTTATGGAGTATGTAAGTCCTGAAGCATCTTTAAAGGAATGTATAATGCAGAATTTCTCTGACACTTTCCTTGGACAGCTTCCTTAAAAATCAATCCTCTATTTAATGGCCCACACACACTAGAAGTTTTCCTGAATTACAGTTTGGCTAACGCTTTAAATGTCTTTATTTTTAGCCAGTCAGGAAAACAAGGTTTCACGTACGGTTTCATGCAGGATTTCATAAATTGATACATGACTTAACATGAATCATCATGTCAGCTATTGGTAGCTAAATGCAGCACTTGCAAAAAGACAGAAGGTGAAGCAAATGGAAAAAAAAAAAAACAAACCCAAACCTGTATTTCTATCCTCCAGGATCTGCAGGGAGAGGAAGATGCCTTGATTTTGTTTTCTTGCAAATTAACCTGCTGCAAAATGAATTCCAGTATTTCACAGGTGGCTACTATGGTATTTATAAAGTTGTTACATTGGATCTAGGTAACAAAGAATAAAAGCACTGCCTTTTTTAGAACTGAACCAGAACAAACTACCCCTACCTCCCCAGGCCACAGAAGCCTTGGAAGGTCATCAATACTAACCGGTACGCTGAAAAGTCTGAGGTGTTGTGGGGCTGCTATGCCATAATCAGACTGGGACTTGAATGAGCTCTCTGTGTACTTTCAAGGGGAGCAATAAAGCACATCCCACAAAGAACACTGGGCAGAAATGACATTAAAAGAACATAATGGGAAAAGTGATGGAAAACTGATTTAGCATCTGAACACTGTTTTCTTCTCATGGAAAATTCACTCTAAACCAGGTAAATACTTCCTATGAAACAGGAAATCTCCTCACAATACGAAATACACTGTGCACTAGGGAAGGAAAGCTTGGTCTAGTACAGATATCCATGACTCCCAACAAACCTGTTGACCAAGACTCTTCATGCATTAAAGTGAAAAGAAGGTGAAAAAAGTTTTTTCCTTCTTTCCAAGGATACAAAGTATTTCCTAATTTTGCCTTGTGAAATTCACATAGCAAGCACTGCTTTTATGTAGCACTTTTAAAAATATTTGTAAAATGCTATGTACCAACACACAAGTTATCTTTCACAGCCATGTTTTTCCAGGGGACAACAGCACAAGACATCTGCTGCCCATGGGTCATGCTCCTCTGGCTGGGAGAGCTCACTTTACTAAATTATCTGTAAACACTGTCACAGCAGTCATAAAATCTTTAGCTAATTAAGGTTAATGTAAATGTAAAAGCAACCAGTTTTTATCACCCATGAGTAGGAATAATATCCAGCAGCTTTAAAGATGGATTTAGATCAGATGGATAAGAATAGTCAAAAGTACATTTCCCATTTTTAACATGCTGATTACAATGAAGAAGCTATTATAGGTTGCCCTATAACTTCAATTTCTGAAGAAAATAATTCAGTGCTCAACACTGCTCATAAAATAACAATTTAAGAAATAAGGTATAAGTAAATACAGAATTGTCTCCTGGTCATGCCCATGCTTTATTCCTTCTGTGCACTAACAAATGTAAGTCTGTAGTTTGGGTCATGCCTACACGTCACTCACATTGTTTATTATTGCTAATCTGGTCAATTCTACTTTTTGTCAACAACACTGATGCAAATGAAAACCAGCAGTTTCTTTAAAACTTTTGCCAAAAATTTTTGCAACCTAACCACAATGTCCTATTTTTCATTACTAAAATGTTGACAAGTGAACAATCTTGAGCAACTCTACCCCAACAAAAACAAAATAATCTCTTTCCAATGACAATACCAGATTTTTTTTTAAAAAAGCTATATTCACTGTGAAAGATTTCAATGAAAAAATCTAAGTAAGACTTTGTTATAAATACTTCTTTTCACATTCCCAGCAACAACGTCAATAAAGTTAGAAAAGAAAAACTGAGCAGCTAACCATTATATTGAGAACCTTTCCTGTTGACAACACATGAATGGAAAAAAAAGGCAACCAATTTTCAGATTTCCTGTTGCCTTTGCACATCTGACACTTAGGAGAAAAAAAAAAATCTCATTTTGCTCAAGGGAAAAAAAAAGTAATCTAGAAAATACAATGTAAACAAAAGCAACTTTCTAGAAAAAAATCTCCCTTCACCTTAGATGACCTTGTGAAAATGTACCAGCAAGTCTTTGCATAACAAAGCTTACACGGCATCTAAAACCTACAAATTCTAGGAAATTGGAGGTAGACATTGGCATATTTTCTGTGCAGGTAAATAAAGTTTTAAGAATCAACTCTTATTTGTCAACTTTCTGAGTTTTCCGTTAAAGAAAGCTTTTGATTTACTTTGTAATTCACCAATCTTTGACTACATATTATACTACTAGTTCTAAAACGCTTAATTTGGAGTGTGAATTAATTCAGCAGTGTTATTCTGAATTTAAATGTTTTAATGCGCAGCAACAGCAA
Organism: Athene noctua; assembly: GCF_965140245.1. Classification (NCBI taxonomy): domain Eukaryota; kingdom Metazoa; phylum Chordata; class Aves; order Strigiformes; family Strigidae; genus Athene; species Athene noctua. The sequence continues at coordinate 48,635,589 of NC_134040.1, forward strand.
CTCACTTAAGTCTAACCAAGAACAGTTACTGACAGCAACTTTAACTTCAGGTTTAATTAAGGGAAGTTATTCCTTAAGTCTTCCAACTAATTAAGCCACTACCTTCAGTGGAATTATGTGCATGTAGAACAGCGATGAATTCTGTCCAGACGTAACTGCTCATTTCTCACAGATATGCTGTAGTATTAGTGTACTCTACGTCCATGTGTGGAGGCACTCGGGAAATTCACTGCCATGTTTTAGCACTGTTTACTGCTGTTACTACTAAGGAATTCAGTATGCTTATCAAAGTGCAAACTGCAGTTACCACAAATATGAAGCGATACACTTTGACAAGAGAGTATTCTTGGCTACCAGAGCACATTATAATTTAATAATAACAACATTCATAACAATAACTAGGTGGCCAGTTAGCTGCAGGCAGGTAAGGTAAGTAGACACATACATGTGGCATTTTCTTTACAGCTCCCAACGTGTCAGGGAAAGCAGCTTATCATTATCCTGTTCTACAACTGGAAGACCGAGATAATCGGAGTGACTTCCACAGAGTCGTTTAGGAATCATCAACAGTGCCAGAAATAAATTCCTGAACCCTACTGGTGTGTCTATCTGTACAGCAGTAACCTCTCAGTCCTTTGTGAGCATATGTCTGAACCAGACTTACTAAGCAGTTTGAAACTTCTCTACACTGGGAAAAATTGACTACACTGAAAACAACTTTTTTCAGTAACAAAAAGGATTTTTTCTTCTTAATTAGAAATCTGATGTAATCAGGTATGGATTAGCTGTGAACTGCCTTGTGGAATCCAACATCACATTTCTGATGTCCTCAAGCAATGCAGCAGTTCACAGATATGCCACCCTGTTACTGACACAATTAGGGGATAGCAAACTCCACTTTTACATAGATACTATTACTATGTATATGTTTGAATGATGCAGTATCACAATTTTGAGTAAGGTTTAAAACTAAAATGAGCAACTCTGTTGCATTTTTCCTCTCACAATCTCACAGTGGGCAAGTATCTTACGTAGGCATTAATGCATATTGTATTTTATAAATTATTTAAGGACACTTGATGACGTTGTTTCCATTCTTAGAAGCACTTCAGCAAATTCAATGTCTTAATCACCTTCTTTTTAAGAAGATGTTTGTTCTGGGAGTTTGTTGATATCGGACATGCACAACTCTATGAGAGTTATATCAAGCAAAGCTGTTTATTTTTCTAATAGTACATACTTACGCTCTTGCCAAAGCTCTTGTTTCATAATTAGCAAATCAGCAATTAGACAGCTATTAGCCTTTTCTCCTGTCAGCATAAGACCACTCTAACACAAGCTGTACAGACCAATCACCTTCTTGTCCACGTGGCTGTAACTTCTCACAGTTCAGGACTTTTCCACAGTTCAGAGTTGCAGTTGTCTGCTGTTTTTCCCTGCCACCTTGGCACAACTCGACAGTTTCTTGTCTTTCTCCCAAGGCCTGTTTCTCATCAAAGCCTAGCTGCTTCTCAGAGGCTGTGCAAGGCTGACAGGCTGATGTCTCCCACAGATGTTATTATTTTCAACTTTTTTTTTAACGAAGTCCAAAGTTAAAAAAAAAAGTCAGCATCACCTTGTGTCTCAACCAGGTATAGGGTTGACTCTAGCAAGTTTTAGACAGGCATCCCTCATGAAAGAGATGCTTTTTGTTCTTTGGATATTGTGATTCAGCTGACTTTTGAGACTCCATTGACTATTTGCACACGATTGTTTGCCCAACATCTGTCTATCCCTTCTCTGCAATTGAAATGTCAGCATTAATTACTGTTTAGTGTGAACTGACCTTTATGGTAACCATCTCAGGGGTATGCTGCTTCTGACAATGGTGTCTCACCTACTTCAGCCTTTCTATTCTCTCCTGCCTGCAAAAGTAGTCTGGCTGAAAAATAACTTGTCAAAACAAATAAAGAGATTAATTTTCAGATAGATCGGTTGTCTGGGTTGGACCACCACATGGTAAAACGTTTGTGCTGGCATAATGGAGGATGTGGGAAAGTGTGGTTACAGCTATGACAACCTCTTGCAGCAGCCAGAACTTAGTCTTAAAGAGTCAGTGAAGCCAGAGCTTTTGAAAATTAACTGGACTGGGAACAGAGCAGGAGATGAGGAGGCCCATCCAGACACAAATGAGAGCTCTTCAACAACCTGTTTTACTGGTTGGTCTTGTATCCTCTATATACAGCCCTACACTCACTGTACTATCTCAGATGGGAGTCACAAAGATAAATCACTGGCAGGTTGTACAGCTCTTTCACCACAAAAATAACACATGAAATGAGTACAGAGGAGCAGCAACATGCTCCTCAATACAGTAATAACATATGGGCGAATAAAAAAAAAGTTCCTTCCTTTTCTAGATTTTTCTGTATGTCTACACTGACTCAGCCCTACCACAAACATCTGCTTGTGCTTCACTATTTCTGTAGGTGTCACTAAAATATATTTCACAAGATGCTTTGCAGTAATTGCCCCTTACTGCTGTATGGATCCCTCAGGTACAAATTGCTTCTTTTGTGGCAACAACATTAAAGCAACTAAAGTTTGTAGCAATAAAACAGCTAAGCCAGATACAATGACAAAAATACAGAGGTTTTTTAGTACAACTCTATCCACACAAAGCACTTCTGCTGGCATGGACACATGTTTCAGGAAGCACATCACTTAACAGGTGGTAGGCCTGTGGGAATCTGTAGTGTAATCCCCATCCTTAAGGAGAAGCACTTAATTTTTTTGCAAGATCAGGCCATCACCTTCTGAACAGTGACTGTACTACATCTGCACCGTGCACAGTGCTGAGCAAATAACAATGGGTGATTATCCTTAAAATAGTCTTTATGGTAGACTACAGGACAAAGAGTGAAAATAGTAAAACACATGTGGAGGTGTGTATTTCTGTGGTGCATGAATAAATTGCTTAATAAAACTGTGCTGATACATCTTTGGCCCTGATGTTCACAAAGCCGAAAAGTCTTACTGATGACATAGAATATCTGATACATGTAGGGCCAGATAACAGATTTACAGCAGATGAAGCAGGATTTTTCTACAGTCATGTTTTTGCTGACCTATGAAGTTTTCTTTTTTTTTTTAATTCTTCCTTGACCCTTGCACAAAAGCTTATGAATCCAATTTTATCTAGCCTGTTATTGGCATGGGTGTTTTTCTTTCCCTGTCAATGCAAACCTGCTTCTGTACTTAAATCTGATACTTATCATCTAAATACCAGTAATCTATTTTTTTTTTTAAATAAAAGAAATCAAATGCAATTTTAAGTAAAATATATAGTCTGTTTCTATTCAAAGCAAACTTTTTTTTTCCAGATACAGTAAAAGGTAAAGATTTCCGAATAATAATACAATTGCTAAACATAAAAATTAAAGAAGAATTAGCGGAACTCTCAGTGCATTAAAAATATTTTAAAACAGGCTACACAGAGCAGGACTTTACATAGCAAGTTGAGCTATTTGATAGATTATATGGTCCTTTATTTTATACTGCTAAGACTGAATGCTGTACTTGAATTTGTTTCAGGAATATCAATACTATATTATTAATGTAACAGCATATAATTACTCAACATAACTGCTTCCCAGGCAAAATGCAAAACACTTTACTACCAGTGACCAACAAGTTCCACAATGGGACCTGAAATACTTACTTGCTCAAGTACTCTTCTTGTTTTCAACTTTATATAATTACAGCTGGTAGGTTTACCGTGTCACATTAATTTATTTCAGAACATATTGTGTCACTTTAAAGCAGCTAAGAACACAGCATTACAGAAACCTTATTGCTAGCCTCTTACCAAGACTACACCATCGCTAAAAGGTTCACCCTCTTTATTAAAAAAATTTTGCAGTCTTCCTGCCCCCAGCTATATTAAGGACCTGTGGCAAGTACCATCCATGTTCCGAATTTTCACAACATCCTGAATGTTTTGCCTGTAGAAACAGATTTTACAAGGACAATGGCATGAAGTGCTTTAACTGTAACCAACCTGCATAGCAACCTGCAGCAGGATCACAGAGGCACTACCAGAATGGTGCTCAGCACTGAGCCTTGAGCAGTCATGTGTCAGAGCACCTACATCCTATCTGTTGGCTATTGACAGACAGTAGGTGCCAGATGGTAACAAAAAACAGGGAATGTTAATTCAAAGCACCGGAGAGCATTAGTCATGCTGGATGGCCATAGTAAATTCTGCCAACATATTCAAGATACAGGTAATAAATCCTGGATTTTTGGCTTCCCTTCTTCCCCCACCTTTCAGGAAACACACACCCAGTCACACTTCAAAAGTAATAAAAAGGACCAGTGTTAGGCACCCAGATTAAGCAAATTCACATTGCTTCAACACAATAAAACAAACAATCAGAGTTAATCAAGAAGAGAAAGCGTGTAAATCTTACTCCACGAACTTGTGCTAATAGCACCTGTGCCACTATATGCTTCACCATCACTGAAGCGTTCATCATCAGAGTGTTTAAAGGCTGTATAACATATAAATTGGTTTGAGAAAAAGAAATAGCCTGTATTAATCCTGTAGAAGCAGAAAGACATACTAGGCTTTGTAGTTTTAAAGGTGGTTGAATGGTAGCTCAAAAGTTTGGGAGAAAATTCAACAAAGTAAACATAAGGCTAAAAGCAATTTAAAGGCCATTTATCACAGTAATTACACAAGTTGTTGAGTGTTTGAAACACAGAAAATGTAGCAAAAACAGGCCTGAGAGAAATAACTGATCATGATGCAGCAGAAAATAATTTCTTCTGAATCACACTTGTTTACTTTCACTTGCAGCTTTGCAAGAATTAAAAAAAAAATTAAAAAGTGATATCTGAAGCCTAAACATTGTATTTTCTCAACAGTGTAACTCACTTATCAGCATAAATCCCATTTCAAAAAGTAATGCAAGCAGGTCAGGAACAAGAATGCCATTACCTTCCAGTATTATTCAGAACACAATTGCATTTGTGTTCCTTGTAAAAGAAAAATGCCCAACCCTGAAATCTATTTCCTAAATCCCTAGGAATTTTTGAAATTAGTCACTATATAAATTATTTCCATGAAATAATAATAACCACAAAACAGCATATGTAAGATACTGTAACATTAATTAACAGACAAGTGTAAAAAAGAATAATTCTTGCAAATGCGCCTATATTTATCAGATGCCATTCTGATTAAAATTTGTAAGAAGTCATCTGTGAACCTTTAGAATGGGATGTTTTAAAGCTATTTCCTTAATTCTCTGATGTATAAAATTACAGTACTTTATCAATCCCTCCACAAGTTCACAGAAATTTTCTTGGGACTCAGCTAAGCGGTACAACATACACCTCCTGTCTGTACATACAATAGACTCTGAAACCAAAGTGCCAAACTTATTAGCATGTTGTTACTTTATGTCACGCCGTACCTATCTATGTGCCAAAAGCTCCCTCAAGGGAACAGACTCCTCACCTTCCACCTTATGCATCTTCTTACACAAATGTTTCCAATTAGCACAGAACTCCCAGATATATGTATCTGGAATAGGTGGCACTGATCCAGAAAATCTACTACTCAAATTCCTCTTTGTGGGAGGGTCAAACCCAGCTTTGGGACAGCTCTACATTTAAATTTTAAAATCTGAAGTTAGGAAATGTTCCCATTTGTTGATTTGATTCAGATAAGCATTTTCTGAAAAGGATGCAGGGGTCCAGGATTTGGTTTGGGTCATCTGTATTCCAATGCCATAATGACTACCTCATTAAAAAAGGCCATTATACAGAACTTCAAGTATTGCAAAATGAAGATGCCAAAGTACTTAAGCAGCTATCCTGAACTTACATTGGAGGTTACATAAGTGATATGGAATAAGAACTTAGAAAAATTGCTCACCTTCTTCATCTGAAACATCCAGGACCTCAGTCATTGTCTCAGGTACATTTAGCTTGTGCTTCTCTGTTACAGTCTGCAAAGACAGAATTGTCGATCCTCAAATTAAACACCAAAAGAAGCAGCAAAGTTTACAGCAGGATATTTTCAACAGCAACAGCAGTGGGACCTGCCGAGACATTTTATAACATGTTTTCCCTTCCCCTAAATTCATTTTTCATCTTTATTCCAGAAGCTGCTATTCTCAGTACTCTATGAGGTTAACATTTATTCTGGTGGAAAAGTACAAAAAAAATAAAGATAATGAGCTGGTCAGAGGAATAAAGAAAGCTCTCAGCAAATTTATTTATAAATGGTGCATGTAGAACAATTCAGCTCAATGTTTCCAAGATGATTTTAAAATGAATTAGGTAATGTCTACAGAAGAGCTTCAGAAAGTTGTATGTGGCATATGGAAATTATTAGATCGTAAAGCATTTGGAAATGAAGTTATGAATGATTTGAAATTTTTAAACTAAAAAAAGATGTGAAGGATTTACACAGATCACTTGAAACATTTCTTCCCCTGTCCCCAAAAATGACTACACTGCATATTAATGACATCCTTTTCATAAATCATGTATATTCCCCCAAATCATGTATACATCTGGGGAAAAAAAGTTATTTGAAGATTCTGATATATTTTGTGTGCCTAAAAGCTTAGAATATTGTGATACAAGACAAGTATGGACCAAGGACTGCTGGGAAGACACTGTGTTAAGTATGAGAGTAGGAGAACACTGGAAGATTATTTTTTTTAATATGATTTTATCTTCACAAATGACTTCCAGGAGGAAACAGAAGATATTCAGGGGTGCTGAATCAAGAAGGGGGACATCCTTTTACCATCAAGATACACACTGGAGAAGGAAATTATGAACATGAGAGAAACTGTAGGAAGCACAAGGTGTGAAAAAGTTGCCTGCAGGAAACTCTCCAGTATGTTACGATACAGGAGATAAAATGCCAAGGACTTTAAAAAGAGCAGTGATCACAACAGCATTAGTCACAACAGAAAATAAATATTACCCTGACTCCACCCACAGCTGCAACCAGCCAGCTGAACTGGGGAGCTGGGGAGGGGAGTCAATGCATCTCCCTTTGAGGTATGTAGGAGCAGATGTGCCCCTTTGGCATGGAGAGGAATGTCAGGAGGCCATGTGTCTTGTGAAACTCCCATTGAGGTAGTACTGCACTCCCTATCGTTGATGGTATCTATCAAGCATAAATTAACATTACATGCAGAAGTAGTGAAAGAGCATACAATCTGAAGGATAACTGATGTCAGCCAAATCTCAAGTCCCTTATGCAATATACTTTTGGGACAATGCTCACTGATATCAAGCAGTGAAGTCAAGAGCAGTTTTGTTGCATTACTAGGTATTTCCCAATTCTGTTTTATACCTCTCCATTTTTAAAAATCCAGCGAAGATAGCATTCCTGATTATTGTAAGACACTGCACTTTCCATAAATAACAAAGTTACCAACAGTGTAATTACTTTGGAACTTTATTTTCAAGGACTGCTTTACATTTTTGAAATATATTTCACTGTAACAGCAGTTTTCAATTCACACTCCTGAGGTACAGGGAAAGAACAATGCCCTTTGCTTCAAATGGCAATCCCCATTAGGCCTCCTAAATTCATTCTTATCCATGATTCAAGACAATTCATTATTTCTGTTGTAGTGCTTTTCATAACATGTTCTGTGTTGAAAATTAGTTTATATTCATCGAATGCCTCCACCAGTATGTCTGACTTTCTTCCCCTGCATTCCCACAGCTTTTCTCAGATAGAAAGGTCAGAAAGCGGTAGGGTGACAAAACCAGCAACAGGGAGGATCCTATCATTCAGGTGATGTTGACCTCATCTCTTCAAGAATACTATGGTAAGTTAACAAATATGTGGTAAATTTAAAGAAAAAAAACACTGACACTGGGCTAAAGAAATAAACCCAGGTGAAAGGGCTGTGTATTTTTCAACTGAAGTGAAAAACACTGTGTGCAAGTGCCAATTTACTGGCATTGTAATTGTACTTGGCATTGCAATTGTATCTACAGAAAGCATACTGCAAATTCTCTATTGCCAGTTCATATGTTCCCCACATACAATAAATGAAAAGTCAGGAAAAAAATCACAAAGGCAAGAGGAGGTGACCAAATTCTGAAGAAAGGGGAAAAGTATGGGCCTGCCTAGGAGTTACAAAAGGTAGTTTTTGTATGTCCGCTGTATGGCCAAAATTTATTTCAGAAACCTTGGTTCCCAACCTTAGCTTACATCCAAAATCCATTTCCTTAGAACACATAAGTCAAAGGATGTTACAATACTCTAGTCCACAAGCTACAGGTATAGAGGCACATCGTATGCTGTTTCTCTATTAGCTTAGATCTGCAGACCCTAGTAACTAAGGTTTACTTATCATTATATCAATTTATTCGTAAATTAGGTTTTTACAGGCCTCTATATAACAGCAATCTGGTCTTTGCCTAAGGCTCTCGGATATTATTCTTTATTTACTGAGAAGTAATAAGACTTTATTTACTTCTTGATTTTCCCTTCAGTCCGAGAAAATTATTACATAATTTAAGAATTGAAACAAAGTTTGGAAAACAGAATCAAGAGAGTGTGTGTGCATATGAGCATGTGCATGTTTCAGAAGAACAAAAAAATCTGTAATGGTATTGCTGGAACACTGAATTCAGCAAGAATCATTAATTCTACACCCGTTTCCAACAGAAGTTGTGAATTAATGTTTTTAAATGAACTTTTACTATATTAGATTTTTTAATTGATATACACATTAGAAACATCAAATACTCTCAAAATTTAAAATCTATATCTAACCCCATGAATGGCCCACTTTGAAAATTGTTCAATGTATTTTTCTCAAACTCTCTACTGTTTAGTGCCACTGAGAATTTAATTATGTACTTTACTTTAGGCTTCTGTACTTAAGACTTCCATTGTAAGACCAGATTTTCATAGAATGGCATAGAATAATTCAGATATCTAATTCAGGTACATAAACCTGTACACACTTTCAGTGCTTACTTACTCAACAGCAGTATACTGTAAACAACCTCAAAGCTCCTCATATATTCATTTATCCACAGGAAGACAATGCCTGTTTGTATAAACACCCCAAAACTTAACTGCATAGCAAACCTTGGAAATTCTAGCTTATTCTGATTTATTCACTATTCATCTCTAATCTGTGAGTAAAAATATGTGCACTTTATTCTCCCTATTGCTTTATATTCATGTGGCTCCATTAATAATAAAACTAATGCAAGTAAGAGGAAAATTTGTTCAAAGTTAGACCAAAGGCTTTGGCACTGAAAATCTTTTCCTCATCTCAAACACCAGTGACTTGAATATCAATAAAGCATCAGCCTGTCTAACATCCTCCATGCATCACTCAGCTACAACCTTACAGAATGAAGTAGCTATGGTGACAGAACCTTTTTTTCACTGCTAAATGCTGTGTTCTGGTTTGGCAACACCAACCTCACCATCTGGAGAACTTTATTGCAGGGAGTGCCTGTGAGTGCCTGTTATTTATCCCTCCTTTTGAGGACTTGTTCTAAATTATGTTTAATCAACATTCCTCACCATGAACAACACCATCAGAGGTTTATATTCTATATATGTCTAAGGTACAAGACTCAGACAAATTCATAGCTGAAAGATCTGAGTTTATCGAGGGTTCCCACCTGACTTTTAAAAGCAGGTCTTTGTACACAGGCAGAGTTCAAGACTTCAGATTTCTCTTATATACAAGCATTAGAGGTCAACTATGCAAGTAAGATTCAGCATTTGATTCAGTCCTAAACCCCAAGCATCTGGTATCTGGTAGAAAAATCCATTACCTCAAAGTTTAAAGAAACATTTATCCAAAGTAAATAACTCACAGGTGTCTTTTCATAGTGTAATCCCAATCATTACAAAGCATCTAATACTTACATATGACAAGGTACAAAGCTCCACAGTCCAATGCAATGTATGACAGAAAGGAAGTTATAACTCATATCAGGGCATAAATACTCATATCAGGGAAAAAGCGTGCCAGGACACAGCACAAAGAACAGCAAAGGTGTCATTGAGGCTAAAAAAGACACTGTGAGAAAGAGCTAAAGTTTCTTGAAAAATTTTACCTAGGTTTTATTTTTCTAAATCTCTGGATACATACATTTGCGTTTATCTATGTACGTGTGAGATGTGCTACATGAGTAAACAACAACTCAAAATAAATAACAAAACCATGCGGTTTTTCTTGAGAGACTTCTGGAATTATGCTGGAATTCTCTGTCCAAATCTGACTCAGTCTGATCTTTGCAGTTCATTAATAAATTATGGCTCACTCTATTTGTAACCTTATGCCATGTTACTTTTACTCCATCTTCCTCAGTTAATATCAGTGGGACTTGCTGTCAGCACACAACAAAATCAAAACTATTTTCCCATTTCTTTACAAGATACTTTGGATATCTCCTCTTCCTCTAATCCCCTCTCTGATTGAGCAGTGGCATCTTTTAAGTAATCTGTAAATTTTTATGGCTATGAGTTCCTAAATGATATCTAGATATGATAAATTTTCTAGACTGCTAATCCTTCTTGCATTTAAAAAAGGGGGGGGGGGGGAAAGCATGACCTTACAACAGTGTTTCAAGATAAAATGCAGTAATGGGAATTAAAATTAACTTCTTAAATGATGCACTGTTTCTAATATTCTCCCTTCCTACCTGCTAAAACAATTGTAGATGGGAGGTAAACATCAAAGCAGATAAAATCTTCCCCTCCCAGAGTGTCAGAAAACATCAGTTTTTCCCAGATTAAAGCAACAGTACCACCTTGCTGATATTCAGCACATACTATTCGCAAACCCTGAAATCAAAATACAGACTACCAAGAGCGTGGAAGACTGAGAGGACTGAGCACATGAGGGAAGATTCTTTTATATTTTGGAAAACTAGGATCTATTTGAACTGAAAGTGACTTGAGTGAAAAGATGATTGATACGATTCAGAGCCATCTAGTGAGCATCATTAAGCTTGGCACCACTCCATGGCTGGTACAGTCCAAATGCTGAGAAGCTTGCTGTGGTGTGCTGCAATGGTTGAGCCTCAGTAGGTGTCAAAAGTGTGTAAATGTAAGGACAGACTGAAAAGGAGAGGTGAAAAGAGAAACAGATAAACAGGACAGGATTGAAACAACAATGCACAAACTTCTGTAAAGTTTGGGTTTGCAGCTCAGACCCATATCTAGAAAAAAGTTTCACTCTGCTTTTGAATAGTTGTTTTCCATCTGTATGCCCATAGATGTTACCCAGCTGAGTGAAGCCTGTTGTGTTGCACACACTTCCACATGCTTAAAAGATATACTGAAAGCACTGTAGCACTTTTGCAAAGCTCCAACAGAAAGGGGGGGCTAAAATCCGAAAATAAAAAAAGGAAACATAAATGGAGAGTCTGAGGGAAGAAGAGCAAGACAACATTCTGAATAAAGAAGAGAGACATTTTAATGCATCTGCAACTCACAGTTGTGGTGGTAGTAATCTCCTCCGTTACAACCTTCAGCGTATCGACCACTGAGATATATCCCAGACGCCTTGCAATAGCTAAGGCAGTGTTACCATTCTGAAGAGAAAAAAGAGAAGGAGAGAGAGAGAGCGCGCAATGAGAGGGAGGATTGTGATGTGAACCAATGAGATCACTCTCAACACTGCATGAGCCAGCATTTCCATCCAAAACAAGGCACAGCCTAGGAAAATCACTGTTTTTTTACCATTACATCTGACTCTGTCTTTGTAACTTCTTTAAGACTATAGCCCCGATTACCATGGTAACACAACACACTTACATCTGCCTGCTATTCTAAATAAAAAAGTGCTGTATGGTTTAACCCTTCAGTGCTCAGATTTC